>NC_138655.1:107888114-108302114 GCF_964273445.1 Streptopelia decaocto
CCCTGTTACGAATTCCTGACCAAACCTGGGAAGAAGAAACAAAATGCCAGAGATGAGAATTACTGAATTCAACAAGAAGACACAACAGAGATGACGGAGGAAAACAGCAAGAGGGGAAGGAGATTAGGAGCAGAGGACATGTAAGCAAACAAGATCCTTGAATCTCACCCCATCAGAGGAGTGATAGAAGGGTTCCCAAAGACCAGATTCTGAATAAATGCATACCTCGTAAACTTTTGTCTCCAAGTCTCTAATTTGCCGCTCAGCCTCAGGTCTGCTCTGACCGTAGGCCGCATTTCTCTCCCTCATTTCAGCATCTGGATGCTTCAGAAGAAATGTGTGAGCTGCTGCAATAGCCTTTGCAAGGTTATGAGCCTAAACAGGGATGGGAAAAAGAGGAAGGCGGGGAAAAGGGTTGATTGGTGGAAGAAAAATCAAAGTTTACCAGTTTTTGTCAACAAATTTTCCTGCAGCTTCTAGATTCCCAGCTTACTTGTACTGAAGCCACGGTCTCGGCAGCTACAATTGTACACTAGATCTGATACAATTCTTCTCAGTTTTACTAACAGATGCATAATGAGGAATTTTTTTTTTAATGTTAAAATCTGTTATTGCTGCAGATAGCATAGGTGATGACTTTAAGTTAACAGAAGAGCATTTTTTTCCTCCACTTGCCCTGTTCATGAAGCTGACAAGGCAGAAGCCTATACTGGTGCTCCTGTGTGGGATTAATCTCACAGCAATTACTGAGGCCACCCTGTGACTGCTGACCAGGGGCCATCACTGCCCGTGTTTACACGGCGTTCGTGTCACTTCTTGGCCCAGCAGCACGCAAGACGATATTCCAATAACGTATCTGCCTGATGGTGTTACACAGTTCAAGCAAACGGCAGGGACTTGTGTGTGATCTGCCGCAATAGCTTTTGGAAGGTCGTGAGGCTAAACAGGGGTGGGAAGAAGAGGAAAGGGGAAAGAAAAAGTTAACTGGGAAAAAAAATCCAGGTTTCCCACTTTCTGTCAACAAACTTTCCTGCAGCCTCTATATTCCCCAGCTGACATCTAGGGAAGCCACAGTCTCAGCAGATACAATGTTACACTAGAACTGATACAATTCTTTCCTGTTTTTTGACTAGGTGCATCACTAGGAGCATGTTTCTTTTAATGTTAAAATCTATTATTGTAGCAGATCACATCATGATGATTGTAAGCTCAAAAGAAGCCTTTTTCTCCCTTCCTCCCGTACTGCATTTCTATTATTTACAGAGGGAGAGAGAAAGAAAAAGTCTGAAGTATTTGTAAAATGTTAAGAAACTTTTCCTTTTTCCAGGCAAGGTGCAGGTCCCACGGTGTCCTTTGGTCTCCGACGTTCTCCAGTGGCGTCCTGTGGTTTCCAGCAGTGTCCTTCAGTCTCCCACGGTCTCCTGCAATCTCCGGCGGTCTCCAGCGGGCCTCTGTGTGCATGCATTTATAGTTGTTATTGTCTATATGTACATATTTTTATAAACTATATTGTCCGTATACACATATATAGGGAGAAGGAGAGAGAAAACAAAAGTCTTAATTATTTGCTGAAATGTGAAAACCTTTTTCCTTTTTAAACCAAGATGCAGATCCAATGGTGTCCTGTGGTTTCTGGTGGTGTCCTTCTGTCTCCTGCAATCTCCGGTGGTCTCCTGTGGGCTTCTGTGTGCACACATTTATCGATTTAATTTTCTATATTTGCATGTCTTCATAAACTATACAGTCTGCATACACATATATAGGGAGAAGGAGAGAAAATTTGCCTCCGTTTTTAACGCAAACATTTGTCCAAAGGTGTAATAACCATGTATTTGAATTCCCACAATTCCTGCCAACAGACGTTTTATTTACTTCAAAAGAACCACCTTCAGGGGAGGAATCCCGCCATGGTACTATGGGATGAGGAGCACGAACAGAGGTAACATAGGACCCATCTCAGGTTTGTTTCCACAGCTCTCCCCAAGTACAGGATGTTTTGGAAAGATGGACCCAATTGGAAATCACTCTGCATTTGAAATTGGGACCATGTTTTTGAAACACCCTGTAGTATTGCTTGAGACACATCCCCTGGTCCCTCTGCTTCCAAATTTGCGTGAACCCTTGTATCAAGTCCCAAGCTCCATTCAGTAGAGTCTGGTTAGGCACTGGCAAAAACAGTGTTAGTCCTATACCATATATGAATAAAAATTTGTCTCACTGTTAGCAAACAAAACACATAACCACAGACATAGTTATATGCAGTGCTTTTATTTCGGCGCTGGGAGACCAGGGGTTCGCACCCAAAGCTGGTTTCAACAGCTGTTTTGAACTCCACTACATTTATACAATTTGGTCACATACATATTCATTAGGTTTACAACGTATGTGTTGCATATTCATTAGATTGCACAACTATTTTACAGTATCAATTACGACATCTTTGGAACTACTGTAAGCATGCGCAGTGTCCTCTGGTGGTCGATTAGGTGGTCTTCAGGATGAAGTAAGTAGTCTTCTTCACTCGTGTCCTTTTCACCTCTTGTCACAGCACATGCGCACTATCCATATGTTCATTATAAAATCATGTGAGATTCTTGGATGCACATTCTACACTTTCAAGATAAGATAAGGACTAACTTTCAGCTCTCTATTCTCAAACTAAGATAAGAACCTGAATACAACCTGCATAGCTTCAGGATGAGGTAAGAATCTTGGACATAGTTTACAAAACCAAATACAGCTTACAAAAACCCAGTTCAAGTATAACACCACACCATTTTCCTCTTGTAGAATAAAGGAAAACTAATATCCAGAAAATCCCCAAACATTTTAAAATGACCAACCATACATCAGTAAAAAGAAATCAATAATTCAATAAAGAACACTGATAGTCAACAGAAAACGAAGGGACAATCCACCGGGTGCTGATCCAGTGCTCTTTCCCGTGCTGTACTCTTTGCATTTCTTTCATTAGTGGCTTCGTGGTTGTTCCTGTCGCCTGCGCGCGCTGACTGGCACAGTCACTGTCACTGCCCCCGCTGGCACTTCATCCCCCCCTGCTGCAGGATGACACACCAGCCCTGCAGCTCCGCAGCGAGTCAAGCCCAGCGTTGCATGTCCCTGCCCTGCTCACGGCGAAGGGCTCCTGTGCCCAGCCCAGCAGGGCAGCGGCATCAGGTGGTTGCAAAGGTTGCATTTCACTCCAGGAGCCGAGAGCCGAGTTGTTGGGAGTGCCCTGGGAACTCGGCTCGTTTGAGAGTCCAGCCTGCAGCCCCGGGACAGCAGCAGCTGTCCCTCCTCTGAGAGGTGGGGGCGTTTCTGGAGGGAGCGTCACCCTCCGAGGCAGAGGACAGAGCTTAGGAAGGCTCGGTGCTTCTGGACTGTGACCCACCACAGAATGTGCAATGGCTGTAGGAGTCGAAATACCGATTTTCTTTAATGCTGTAGTAATAAGAATGCAAAACGTGTTTGAAGAGACCATCGGTAGCCATAGGTAGTTTCCTAACTGGTTGATGGAACGGAAAAATAATAGTTGTATTTCAGCTGCTCTAAGCCTTTGGTTTTTCTGTGTCTGGTGCGTTTGTTTATGGCCCAGGTCTGTAGAAAACACCAGTTGTGAGCTGATGTTGCTCTTCTTTGGGGTACAGGCAGATACTAAGCTGGATCATATGTTTAAACATATCTTGAGGCTGTGTCACCAGAAACCGTGTGATAAAATGCTGTAGAATTCTGGAAGTTCATCCAAGTGGCTGCATCTGTGTGGTGCTCAGCAGCCTTTGGTTCTGCTGGCTTTGAGGTTCATCTCTCTTGGACTTCTTTTGCTCGGTTGCTCCACTTTCTTGTAGTGGAGGCACCGGAATGGTATTTGGCAAGTGAGGACAGACAGACTAGACCCAGTTCATGTTCAAGGGGTTAAAAACCAAAACTGAAGCAAACCTAAAGGAGGGCTAGTGTTAAATCTTCTTCATGTCAGTGGTGATTCTGCTTTCACCACCAAGTGGTGCTGTGTGAATTTAATTGCACTGGGAGCTGCCTGTGCCTGCCTGTGTAGTTCAGAGCAGTCATTAGAGGAAATGTTCTTCTGGCTGCGCCTGTTCTCCTGTGATATTAAAAACTTGAGAGATATTGGGAGCAGCTACTACTTTAGGAGAATTTCTATGAAGTAAGGAATTGCTGGTTTTATTTTGTCAGCATGGACAAGAAAAGAACTGATTCTAAGTCATGTCCACTGCAGCTTATGCTTCCTTGATCCACAGCTCCACTCATCTCTGCATACATGTCTTTGGAGAGGAATGGCAGGTGCTGGCTCTTGCCATGGACAAGCAGGGTACTGTGTGGGCTCCCAGGGACAGGACACGCTTTGCCTTCCTGTCTCCAGATGAAAGAAGAGTTGAAGAAGGGGCCTCAGGAGCGAGAGACTGCAAAGAAGTTGCTGCACTAGATCCTTTTGTCTTTGTTTATCTGTCAGAAAAGCTGCATTCTGCTCACTGTGTCTTAGCTCAAAATACAGTGAGAGGTTCTTGCTTGAGCCTGTTAAAGGAGAAAGACCCTTCCCTATCCCAGGGAGTGCGTGACTTTTGACTCGCTTGTTCTGAATATATGAGCTGCAGTTACCATGTTCAGATTCCGTGGTGACAATCTATACCACTGACTCCCTGAATGGGTTTTCATTTCTGTCCTGATTTCCTTCTCCAGCATTTTTCAATATATAAAGAAAAAAATATTAAAAATATATATATATATATATTGGATTGGAACATCATGTTGATTTTGGCCCCAAAGACTTTGTTTCCTAGAAATAAGCTGAGTCTTATCAGAACACTTCAGAGATTTCTAGCCAGTGTAGAACTATTGCATTGCGTTGTTTTTAACACAATTCTATGCATGTTCCAGTGTGTGCATTTAATTTCTACTTCACTCAGTATTTTGAAAACAGTCTTAAACTGAAGCTGGGGAAAGAAAAAGAGCAGATCTTGACTCCAAGGTCTGTGGACATCACTCTATAGACAGTTTCTGTGCATCCAAATGCTGTTAATCCTTGACAATATGATGATGCTTGTATGATGAGCACAGAAACACACAGGGGGGCAGCAATGAGGAAAGAAGAACCTTGAAAGATAGTCTAGTGTTGCTCGCATCCCAAAAGAGGATGATCAGTTTTCTGTATCATTCCTTACAAATGCTTGTCTAATTTGTTCTTTAAAAATTCCTTTAATATTACTGCTGTTGCAAAGGTTGCTCCATACCCTAAGTTTTTCAGGTTTTTAACTTAAGCCTCATTATTCTGTGTCCTATGTGCAGTGGATGTACACAAAGGTTTTTCTTCATAGCTACCTTTTAGATGTTTAAACACACTTGTTTCTCTTCACTATTGCCCTATTTACTTTCTGTAGAATCCCAGAAGTTGTACTACACCCTTCTCAAAAGGCAAGACATCATCTGGAGGGTTCAACAGCTAATTGCAAATACAATGCTGCAAAAATAATGCGTGGATGTACTAACTGAACTGTCATGTGTGATGAGGTGTCACTGGGTGTTGTAATTAGTGAGAAATGGTACATAAAAACTAGGTGACAGAAACAGGACATGAGGCTGGCATAGTGTTCTTCAAGCTTGCGGTGCAGCTCTGTGGGCTTTGGATGACTAAGGGAAAGCAGGAGGCACAGGAGAGAGCTGCTGCTGGATCTTAATGAAAGATGGCAAATGATTTGGAGAGAGGTTTTCAAAGTCAGAAATGCAAGTCAGGAGCCCACTTCCAAATTGCCTGTGAAATTACTGTGTACTTCCCTCGCTGTGTAACTTTGTGTATTGTCTAGACGCTTTCATTTCAATGTTAAGGAAGTTACACTTGTCTGATAGGTGATGTCATGATCTCATAATAACAGGTATAATTAAAGTAATGGAAAATGTCAGCATTCAAAACATAGCCATGATAAATTATAAATGAACTTCTACAACTGTCGCTTACCGTGCCTTCCATGTTACAGCTGTCATTAGTCATTGATGCTGTTTCCTCAGACTTTGAGCTGTAGCATCTGATTTTTGTTTCAGGGTGTTCTGAAGCTGCTGATGGCACTGCCTTTGGCTACAAAGTGTAGCAAATATTTTGTGGATTATCAGTATGAGCAGCAGTCAAACAGCATTCTTTTCAAATCACTAAGGAAGAAAGTTGCACCAGTTCATCTCAGGTCCCTAATACCAAAAGTCTTTTTCACATGTATTGATCCTTTTGTATTTTCCTCCTTCTTTAAGGTCAGTTGATGCCTGGAGGGAACTGTCACATCTTTGAAAACTCCTTGTAACTATAGAAAAGAGATTTGTTGACTTCCTTGGGTGATAAGTAGACACTGAAGAAATTACATGCTGCTCATCTCTAAGTCCGAGATAGGAATTAGAGAGGAATGTGTTACTGGAAAATAAAATAGAACTGGGCACCTTGAGACAGAAATATGTTGATGAAATCATGTAGCATTATTAACCAAGACATAATGACTCTTTGGCCAGGAAACAAACAGATCCTATGCTAAAATAGTGTTTGTTCCAGGTAATTCTCATCAGTCTCTCCAAGCAATGGATCTACTTTGCAAATGAGAAAATGTGGACCTAAATATTGGAACAATAAGGGCTGTTTTTCTTCCCCCGGATCAAAACTGACACAGCAGAGCCCATATAGTTTTCAAATCAGTAGCAGCTCCTTCACCTACTTTCTGTCACACAGAGCAGAATCTGTACTTTCTCCATCCGTATGGCTCTTGAAAGAAACTTGGTTGCACTTGTTCATTTGTTGGAAAGAATGGGATGTTGATCAAGTGCAACTGTAGCAAATACTTTATTTGCTTAAACAATTTAGAATTTTCCTGTGTTGATTCTCATCAGAAAAAAAATTAAAACTTGAAAAAAAATACTTTAAGGATTAAGTTATAAGATTGTTTTTTTAAAAAAAAAAACATTATAGTTTTAAAGAAAGTAATTTTCAATTTTCATAGCACTTTGAAATGAGGTAAAATAGCTGTCTGTAAGCACAATTTTGAAGCAAAATATATGTCATCTCTGTTATTCTTTTTGTGGCCTTCTAAATGAAAAGTCTGTGTGAGCTCTTGTTATCTGTGTTCTAGAAAACTGATCTGCTTTGCAAGCTGAGATGATTCTGAGACAGAACGAAGCATGAGAGACATGGTCTTCTCGTTATTGTATAGTTTAAGCATACTACGTAACAGCCAAATTTTTTGTGATTTGAAAACTTCATTTAACTACATAAAGGATGAATGTGCTGCATGAATAGTTTCTTGTGTTCGGGCATATTGCCAGTGTTTTACTACTGAGAGAAATCCTAGCGATTGCAAACAACTAGATAATTCATCAGAAGCCAAACATATATGTATCTCAAATAATTTTTGAATCACAGCTGGTCTAATGCATTAACTTTTTATGTTAGGAGATTTTCTATAATAATCTATTTATTGTTTTATGGGATAGACAATGACCAAGTTTCTTGAAATATCTAAAATGAAATGTTGAATGAGAATAGAGCAGTAACAGAATGCATTTTTAAGTGCCTATGCGATATTATAGATTGTCTTCAAGTTCGCAGAGAAAATAATACTTTGGTTATGATACCAAAATATTTCTCTTCCACATCTGTAAGCTATACTAATTATTTCACACTTAGAAGCTTAAAATATCCTGAGAAGTTTATTTCAACCTCTTAAGAAAGGCTTCTTGGCTAACGTGGTATTTTTCCATTTGCGTGGTCTAGATTAACTCGTATCATTCTCAATGACAACTGTCGAGCTGAAAGTTTTATTTTCACGTATCCTGGGTATCAGAAATGATAGGCATAAGTAAATTGTCAGAGGTTTGAATTTACAAGTGTACTGAAGCTTTTAAGTGCCTGATTCAGGTTTAAGAGAAGAAGAAACCCTACTGAACTCAAGTGGGACCATGTTTTTGTGAAGCAGCAAATCTGGTTTCAGTACACTCAACACTCATTTAGACATGCTGTAACTACATGGTGCAAAGCAGTGAAATCTTGTGAAGTTGCTCTTCTAACATTTTTTGTGAATAAATTTTGAGTGAGCAATTTCTCCTGGCAAACTCTCTGATGGATCATGTACTGTTTCCTCCCCCACAAAGCATAAGAACTGTCATAAATATCAGATTATAAATTCTGGCTCAATCAAAAGAAATTTGCTTAAACCTCGTCAACAGGAAATTTCAACTTTTAGGTGATCCGAGTAGTGCACAGACCTGATAATAGTAAAAATTGAACTACAGTTTCCACACTCCATTGGAGTGAAGCCAGAATGTACAGTACTTGCACATCCAGTTTAGCTGTAACCAACTGGTTTTGCCATATTGTAAGTAATTATTTTTATCTTATGTTGAGTTTCAAAGCTATTATGAATAGTAAGCTGTATGTATACCATAATGCAGCACATTTAGTAAGTTGAAATGAATGTTTCCTAGCAGCACAAGAAGAAAATGACATCTAGCATAGCATTATAATTGAAACCCAAAATCGTGACATGAGAATTTTGCCAGGTAGTATTTGTAACAGAAATCCACGATACTGCCAAATCACCTGTTTTCATCACAAGTGAAGATGCCAATTTTCAGTAAGATGCGGCTAAATGAAACACATAGCCAAGTAAGCATCTTTTATTGAACAGAGAGGAATTAATATTAAATTGAAGTCAAGTTTTCACATAAAAATTCACCATGCTTGTTCTTAAAGTTTCAGATTACATCAAAAGGAAAGGCATGTGTCATATTAAGTCAACAGGCTTTTTCTAAGGTGTGTACTGCAAGAGCATGTGTTTCTTGCTCCAAGGTTAAATTAGCATCTCATGCAAACAACAGGGGCAGCTTTAAAAGTGAAATCCTTCAGTTTCATGCTCCAAGTCATCAGTGCTGTTAAGCCTTCTAAACAGTTGAAACTTACACCAAATTTAAAGCTAATAGTTTCCTCTTGCGAAAGTTTAACTGTACCTTGGGGAAAAGTTGCTTCCCTTTGAGAGTAAAAGGGAATTACTTGTATGGACAACAGCTGCATAAAATGTAAACTTCTTAGCCATGTATGCTAGCTGCAGGACCCGTGCTAGTCTACAGGAAAGCAAACAAATTCAGTGAGTTTTCTCTACAGACCAAAATGATGTGAGAGACTAATTTTACAAGAATGACATTTCTCAGCTACCGTAACAACGTTTGTTGTCTCATGTTAAACATTTAGCTGAAAGTAAGCTGCCGTTCTCTGCCAAACTCTGGTTGTCCTCTGCACCGAGAGTGGGATCAGGGGTAAGAATTGTCTGGTCAGGAACCTTGGTCAGAGCTGTGGATGTGAAGCTCTTGGGGAAGAGCTGTTTTAGCTTAATCCATGATCCTCCTTAACAAACGAGAGACGGCACTTTACTTGCAACTGATTTTTGTGATGTTTCTTTTCCCCATCTTTCTCTTTACTTTTCTGACATGCTGGAGTCTCCCAGAGGATGGGATGGTGTCATGACCGCTCAGGCAGAGCATACCCACTTTAGTTCAAATAATTGGCATGTGTTTCTTAGGCTGCTGCCTATAAAAAACACTTAACTATGGCGATGGTCCCAAGTGACAAAGTGGATGTGTTTGTTGGTTTAATTAAACCTCTCTTGCACTGCTGATTTCCCCACCCTATCCCCCATCAAGCTTATATAAAAAATCAAGTAACAAGGCAGTCTAGAAATGGAAATGTGAGTTTTAAGGCAAGGGGAACTGTCATTTAGTCTGCACTCCAGCAGGCCATGAAGGAGGTTTGTGCCAAGCAATTGCTAAATCAAACTTTGTGTGATTGTTATCTATTATGGTAATGATTAGGGATGAACCAAAATTACATGATGGCTGTACAAGTGTAAAGAAGCAGCTGAATTTCTGTGGTCTATTCGTTCTGGATACACATTGTTTAATGCATGTGTATAGCTAATATTCACATACTTAAGTAGTGAATTGTTTCAGCTTGTGTCTACAGACTGTCAAATGACTCAGTGCTGGATGTGGTGAATATTCTGAGAAATTAGTGCTGAAATTCTGAACTTGTGGAAGAGAGCTACCATCTTGAAGTATTTCTTCGAACGGAAGACATCCACTAATACTTCAAGTGTTGTTTAATCAGAATGTTACATTGTGGCACTTTCTTTTGATATCATAGTGTAAAATTAGGATGGTGTTTCATTTTTTTCACAGATATTTCGCAGCTCACAAAGAATGGAAAGCTCAGGAAGACAAAAGTACAAAAGCTTTATTTTGTAATATGAACATCAATAAGAAAGCCGTGGGAAAACATCCAGTGGCAAACATATCTTTGCAATATATCTTTACTCCTCTTTGGTTATTTATCTCTCTTCTGTTAGTTCTGCAAAACCTTCCAAGCATTTTAATTGTCTACTCTGTGTGTATTGATTTGTGCATTCATTGTCTTACATTACATGTGCATAACACAGAGTTCTTTCATGTTATTGGAGGCTCATGTAGCTAAATGTGTAAAGTAATATCTCGGGTCTAAGAGCTGCAACATAGACAGTTCACTTCATTAGCAAAGATTTCTTATTCAACCTATGCCGCTGTGTTCTTAGGGATTACGAGTCTCTGATCTCATTAGTATAATATGCATCTAGATAATAGCTCACAGCTACTTGTGTTAAGAGGAAATGACAGTTTATTCTTAACATTTGAGATCACCATTGCTTCTGAAATCAATACAACTCTGTAAAATACAGTAGTAGCACACATATGGATGAGATGTTGCCAGACAACAAATAGCCAGAATATATAAATCATAGTTTGCAACGTCCTGTTTTAGAATCTAAGAGTCAGACTGAAGTATCAGAAGATGCCTTTTGAAAAATCCTGTTAGTTATCTTATCCTGTTTGTTTGCATGAGTGGTTAAAGACACATATTTTTTTAAACACCCCAGAACTGCCCCAGGTTATTTTACATGTTTAAAAGTTACTTCTGCTGAGAAAGTAATAAGTGAGTCCTGCTGCCTTCTCATGCCATCACAGTGAAGGTGTCTCTGGGCATGAGGGAAATGAGAAATGGTTGTCTAGAGAGGGGAAGAGTGCCTTGAAGTGTGGCCGGCATGCATGGAAAAGGACTCCTTAAACTCCCCAGATCTAAAAAAATATTGAGTTAAGATGGTTTTATCATTTTGTCGTGGTTTAATCTGAGCTAGCAATACAACCACGATAGGCACTCATTCACCCCATCCTCTCGCCACGTCCCCAATAGAGAATCAAAAGGGAAGGAGGAAACTCGGATTGAGATAAACACAGTGCAATGAAACAACAAAATACTAATATACTACTATATACATAGAAATAAAAGGTACTCAAGCCAATCTCGCAAACTCTGTCCACACCGAGTAGCCGGTCCCAGGAAGGGGCACCTGGTCCCCACAGTTCATCCCAAAGAGATAAAAAAGGAAAAAGGCAGAAAAGCCCAGAGGCCTCTGCAAAATGGCAAAGGCCAAACAAAACATCCCGCAACAAAAACTCCCCCGGCTCTGACAAAAAAAGAGCGAAGAAAAAAAACTACGTGCGCAAGAGAAAGCGCCCGAGAGAGTGAGAGAGGTCCCCTCCCTCCTTAAATAATTAGCATGACACTAATGGGATGAAATTCTTGTATTGATCAGCCTGGATGTCAGTCCAGCTCTGTCCCATCTCTGCCCCCCTTCCTCGATACGTCACATCTGTGGGCAGAGCAGTCAGAATGCCCCTGGCTCTCAGACCAGAGCAATGAAAAACATTAGCTCTGTGCTGGGGTGTTATCTCTTGTTCTCAAACTAATTCCAAATAATGACTGTGCGAGCTTTTACAAGAGCCTCTCCTCTCCTCTCCTCTCCTCTCCTCTCCTCTCCTCTCCTCTCCCTTCCCTTCCTTTCCTTTTTCTATCTCTCTTCCCTAAAAACTACATTCAAGGACACTTGGATACAAGTGTTTCTATTTTTATTTTATTTTATTTTATTTTATTTTATTTTATTTTATTTTATTTTATTTTATTTTATTTTATTTTATTTTATTTTATTTTTATGTTTTTTTTATTATTTTTATTTTATAATTTATTTTGTTGTTAATGTATTAATTTATTTTCTGTTAGTTCATGTTACGTTATTTCATGTCATATTATTTTCATTTCTGATTCTTTTTCAGAGCCAATGCTCACAGTCCTTAACACAAGCCCATGTGTAGCCAGGAGCAGGCTGATGCATTCTTCAGGTTAGCTTGAAAAAACAGCCCTTGCAGGCTGGCAAAGGCAAGTCCCAGAGCTGCAGAGAGCAGCAGCAGGAATAGAGGCCAAGCTTTCCCTGGTTCCTCAGAGGGGGAACCTTGAGAATGAGGCGCGGGACTGACCATGCACAAAAGAAGAAGAAGGAGAAGATGATGATGACGAGTCTGGTACAGTGGGTTGTTTTCCAGAGCTCCGTGACACGTAGCGATGACGAGCAGACTTTTTGCCTTCCACACCTTGTTTTGCTGCTGTGCTTCTTGGGCCAGGAGGCACAAGAAGCGCTCTGGTCCCTGCCAGGGGCTTGTGTTGCCCACAGGGAGAGGTGCCGAGCGGCAGCTGTGGATGGTACAGCCAGGCTGGAGCCCTTCCAAGCAGGGGCTGTTTTGGTGGAGGGAGGTTTTTGGGTTTGGTAGCTTGGTTGAGGTTGTTGAGGTGGTTTGAGGTGGTTTGTTTGAGGCAGGTTCTTCTTTGAGGGTGGTTGTGAGAGGCTGGTTGTTGAAGGCTGGTGGGTTTAGGTGGCTTGATGTAGGTGATTTTTGGTTGAAGTTGTCTTGCGCTGTTTGTTTTAGGTGGGGTATGTGAAGATGTTTTTGTTGAGGTTGCCTCTTGCAGTTGGCACTTCTCCTCGGCAGGCAAATGTTTGTGCTCTCAGGCAGGGAACAGCCCTGGCAGGTGAACTTTGTCACCAGGAAAGCCAATGGCATCCTGGAGTATATTAGAAGGGCGTGGTTAGCAGGTCAAGAGAAGTTCTCCTTCCCCTCTACTCTGCCCTGGTGAGACCACATCTGGAATATTGTGTCCAGTTCTGGGCCCCTCAGTTCAAGAATGACAGGGAACTGCTGGAGAGAGTTCAGCACAGGGCAACAAAGATGATTAAGGGAGTGGAGCACCTCCCTTATGAAGAAAGGCTGAGGGAGCTGGGTCTCTTTAGCTTGGAGGAGACTGAGAGGTGACCTCATTAATGTTTACAAATATATAAAGGGTGAGTGTCACAAGGCTGGAGCCAGGCTCTTTTCAGTGACAACCAATGATAAGACAAGGGCAATGGGTACAATCTGGAACACAGGAGGTTCCACTTAAATATGAGAAGAAACTTCTTCACAGTGAGGGTGACAGACACTGGAACAGGCTGCCCAGGGAGGTTGTGGAGTCTCCTTCCCTGGAGACATTGAAAACCCGCCTGGACACCTTCCTGTGTAACCTCATCTAGGTGTTCTTGCTCTGGCAGGGGGGATGAACTAGGAGATCTTTCGGGGTCCCTTCCAATCCCTGACATTCTGTGATTCTGTGGAGGGAGGCAGATACCCCTCATGTTAACTGTGCCTTGAACTCATGGAGCGTCATTTCCTAACAATTTGGGTCTTGAATTGACAAGCCAATGCCTGATAAGAAATAAGTTAACGCTGCAGTCTTTCCCACAGTGGTGAGGAGTTCTGGTCACTTATTCTCGCAAATCTTTTCACGAAACTTGCATTAGCTTTGCATCTTTGAGCACTTGACCATTTTACATTCAGACAAATCTGATAGCGAGTCAAAAATGATGAGTAAGTCAGTGATCTGATAACCTCATTTTCATTTAGGCTGAAATACAGCGACAGAAGATCATGTCAGGCAGAGCTAGAAACAGAACTCAGCTCTTGTGGCAGACTTCTATTTCATCTATTTTGCATTTCAGAAAAATAATTGACCCTAAGTCCTTAACTCTGTGAGAACTGCTCCTGCTATTACATTGCCATTGTGACTGTAAGGCTGGTGATTAGCTGGTGATTTAGCTGGTGATTCACCAAAACTGAGTATTTGTCATGTACCCCCTGAAAATCTGAGATGGCCCAGCTCAGGAACAAATAGTATGTTTTCCTTTAGGCTGTGTGTGCAGGGCCAGTGTAGTAGGTGTCTGTAGCTGGCTGAAGGGACTGTGTGGAAATGCTGTATTTAGATCTTGCTGGTAATGCTATGAGCAAAAAAAAAAAAAGCATGCATAGGATCGTACAATTAAAGATGGAATGACAACGCATGTGTGCAATTTAGTTTCGTGTTGGGCTGCAAGTGTAATTCTTGCATTTCTGAAGATTTTGTGCCTGTATTGCCTAACTCTACAATGCTGCATGTCATTAATACTTTTACTCATTTAATTTAAAGTATTATATTTTTTAAAATTATCGTTTATCACAGTATCACAGTATGTTTGGGATTGGAAAGGACCTCAAAAGATCATCCAGTCCAATCTCCCTGCTGGAGCAGGAACACCTAGGTGAGGTCGCACAGGAACATGTCCAGGCGGGTTTTGAATGTCTCCAGAGGAGACTCTACAACCTCCCTGGGCAGCCTGTTCCAGTGTCTGTCACCCTTACTGTGAACAAGTTTTTTCTCAAATTTAAGTGGAACCTCTTGTGTTCCAGCTTGATCCCATTACCCCTTGTCCTATCATTGTTTGCCACCGAGAAGAGCCTGGCTCCAACCTTGTGACACTCACCCTTTATATATTTATAAGCATTAATTAGGTCACCCCTCAGTCTCCTCTTCTCCAAACTAAAGAGACCCAGCTCCCTCAGCCTTTCCTCATGAGGGAGATGCTCCACTCCCTTAATCATCTTTGTTGCCCTACGCTGGACTCTCTCCAGCAGTTCCCTGTCCTTCTGGAACTGAGGGGCCCAGAACTGGACACAATATTCCAGATGGGGTCTCACCAGGGTGGAGTTTACATGAAACAAACTGTCCTTTACCACACACCAAAACTTAGGAAAATGGGAGGTGGGTTTGTTCTAAAAGAACAGCTGATACATTTTATTTCCGGTTCCTTTTGTGGTTATCGAAAGTTCTTCCTGATCAAGCGGCATCCCCAGAGAGCAAGACATGTTCTCTCCCTGGAATGCTACTTTGTACTGAAACTGTCTTCTCTGCAAGTAGAATCAAGAAGAAAATACAGGTAGAGACACAGAGACAAAAAAAAAATATTAGTTGAACGGTTGCAGAGGGTTAAAAAGAACAGGCTGCGTGTGCCATTGTTTTCTTGCTTTCCGATGCAGTAGTGGCACTGTTCTTATCCAGAAGAGGCAGACCGCCCTAGCAAAGGAAATTCCCATTCACAGTTTATTGCGTCAGTGTCGAGTTTCTTTGGGATCTCGCTGTAACAGCATCAGAGGAGAGCGGAGCAGCTGGCGGCAGTCAGCTCTGAGGAACAGAACTGCTTGGGAAAGGGGCGGATTCTTTCCAGACAAACCTGGGACTACAGGCTGCAATTATCTGACTTGGTAGTGATGCAGTCAGTTACTTTTGTGTTGCTAGTCAGTATTGCTGAACTGTTAGGTGAAGAAACAGGGACAATATGCTCAGGAAAGCGTATCTATGTTCTACTGTCGTTTTAGACATCTAAGGAAATATCTATCACAGTTAGGATGGTACTGAAGTGCCTTAACGACTTGCAGTGCCCTGGTGAAGTTTTACGATATCTGTTTTACGGCTACGAGATTGAAGTCCGCTTTGGAAATCTCCAGCAGCTGAGAGCTGCATCCGGATTGTCCAAGACCTGTGCAAGTGATGCTGTTATAGTTGGTGACTATATCTATAGTACTAAACTCTGCAGTTACAAGCTATCAATATAGCATGGTACATGATATTGTAATGGCTAATAGCGCAGAGCAGTTGAGGTTGGAAGGTGTCTCTGGAGATCACCCAGCCCAGGCCCCCTGTGAAAGGCGGGGTTGGCTAGAGCAGGGCGCACAGTGCTGAGTCCACTGGATACCGTCGTGCTGCCTCTCCGTCTGCGAGCAGATAACCCTCTTACTGGTCCCAGGAGACAATGCTGAACGACAAATAAGGACATTGAAAAAGAGCAAAAAGTGTTACATTTACTCCCACTCCCTTATGAAGAGGATGAAGAGCAGCGTGAACGTGTCTTTTCAAACGCTGCGGTAAACTCCGTGGTGCCAATGGCGCTCACACACCGCAGCCGACACCCGTGGGTTGGGACGGGGCTCTCCAGGGAGGCGGGAGGAGGGCGCGCCGGTCTGGGGGTGCTCGGGGTAAGCCCTTCCCCTCCTGCCTCCCCACACTTTTTGCGTGGGGCGGGGGAAGAAACACAACGTCCCGGTGAGGCGGTGGGGGGCTTGGCCGCGCCAGGAGCGGGAGCTTTTCTTCCGTGCGGGGAGGTGGGGCCAGGGGAGCGGCGCTCGGGCCGTGCCGGGGGCCGCTGCCCGCGCAGAGGCGGGACCGGCGGGGCGCAGCGGGCGGCGCGGGGCGGCCATGGGCTCCGTGACCTCGGCCCTGGGCCGGCCGCGGCGCGCCCTGGTGCGGGTGGGCACCGACCCGCCCCCCGCCGCCCTCCCCCGGGCCCCGCCGCCGCTGTCCGCGGTGCTGAAGCCCCGCGGGGAGGAGGAGGAGGCGGCGGAGGAAGAGGAGGAGGAGGAAGCGGGCGGCCCCGCGGAGCCCCCGGCACCCACCCGCAGCCCCGGCGCCCGTGAGTGTCAGCGCGGGGAGGCGGCACCGCCGGGGCTCCCCGCAGCCGCCGCCGGCACCCGGCCGCCCCCGCCGCTTCCTCGGCGCGGAGCTCGGCCAAGCGGCGGCGGACGGCGCAGCCCCGAGGGGAAGGGGAAGGGCAGGGGGTGCCCCGGGGTGTGGAGGGGAAGAGCCCACCCTCGGCCATCTTCCCCCCGTCCAGCGAGGAAGCGGAGGGCGCTTGTTCAGAGGCAGAGCGCTGTTTGCTCCAGCGGTGCGATGTGGGTAGGGGGCCGGTTTGTTTTAGGGGAGTCAGATCTCTGGAAGTTACAGTGTGTTTCAAAAAGATGGGCCAAATATGTTACAATTACACAAAAAATTACGAGTGGTTTAATGATTTATCAAGTTTTAGTAAGCTTTTTATAAATGCACTGTATTCTCTTCGCCTGCTGTATGGACAACATCGAGAGGATAGTTGTTAGTTTGTGGTTGCAGAGATGTAGTGACTTCATACTGGGTCCACCTTTTTGAAACACCCTGTATATTAACCTTCCAGGTTTCTTATGCAGTCACCCGGGTAGAGTTTAGGGGGAAAATGAGCTTGGTAAGTGTTAGGAGTTTCTTCCCGGGATGCTGGCAGTTTGAAATTGCTCCCTCTGTGTCGAAACTTCCTCAGCTAAGATTTCTATTCTTGCTGTGTGTGCCTGTGGAAAGCTTTTCCCATTGCTGTCCTTCAGTTTCAAAACAGTGCATCAAATTTTTGGGTGTTATAAAGTGATTGGTGTGTTTTATTCAGTCAGGAGTAATAAAAAGATGTCTGGATGCTGCATTGGTTAAAAAATCTTGAATATCTTGTAAAGGAAGGCAGGGAAGTAAGCTCATATGAAAACAAAGTTACACAGTCAGGGAAGTGAATAACCGGCTTATTGTGCTGCTTAGCATCAGCTTCCTCCTGTACATATACATACACATATATGTTACATTAGGTGGGAGGTGAGTGTGTTTGTTTCATGAGACTTGCTTTGTAGCTCTCTTTTGTTGTATCTACTCTTCAGACCACACACACAATACCATTTGGAATCAATGATCTAACAAAGCTTACGGGTACTGATCTAATTAAATGCGAAGTGTGGCTCCTCACAGAAGGGTAGGTTCTCTCATGAGAAGGTTTGATGACCATGGTGACCTTTTCCTTTCATATTGTTCCAACTTTCTTCCTGTTTGATTATGTCCTATTTATGACATTATATGAGTTGGAGCAACTGTTTTTATGTCCCATAAATTTTTTATGTTGCTAACTCATTGGTATTTTCACTTCAAACCCTGCAGTTATGTCTTCAGCGCAGTGCACTTGATGTCTGATCAGCCTTTTAATGCCAACATCACAAATTCGTCAAAGAATCAGTAGAATATGGTCAGATTCTGAAGTGTCATCGTCCCTTGAAAGAGATGGAATTATAGTGGTTGACACCAATGATTTGCCATTAGGATTTATCTAATTATGCCTTCTAACACTTCACTGTACAGGAGAAAAGAGAACATACAGCAGAATATGCAACCTACTTTTCTTCTTTACAGCAGGGTCGAGATGCCATTTACCTGGAATTTCAGTTGAAGGAATTAATTTGGCATTAAAATAGATTTTAGAGCATGCAGCACTTTTTTTTTTTTTTTTTTTTTTTGTCCTCCTCTGAGTGGTTCATAGCTTGTAGACTTCAAATACTTTAAAATCTTGCTAAAGTGCATTACAAGTATTGCAGTCATTTCAGTTGAGGGTTATTACTGTGCTAAGCCTCGAGGCAGTGGTCTGCTGCTGATACTTCCAAATGAATATTTAAGTTCACAGAGAGTTTGGTGTTGCTTAGCCACACATTCAAGATCTAAATATTTCTCAAGATGGTTATTCTGAGCAATGATATTGCCCTTTCATTTGTTACAGCCATTTGTAGCATTTTTTAAGGTATTATTGCTTATGCCAGGAACATACATATATATTAGCTGAGCAGTGTCAAATGTAGTAGGCAAGAGATTTCCTCACTTACATTGTAACCTGTGTAATTAAATTTAGGACTGATGCCTTGCACTGACAGCAAAATTAAACAATTAAACACAATAATGGATTTTGAGATTGATCTGTGGAGTCTCCTACTCTGGAGGCATTCAAGACCTGCCTGGACGTCTTCCTGTGTAACCTCATCTAGGTGTTCCTGCTGCAGAGGGGGGATTGGACTAGCTGATCTTTCGAGGTCCCTTCCAATCCCTAACATTCTGTGATTCTGTGATTCTGTCACTCTGTGATCCAGTTTCAGTGAAGGAGACCAGAAGACAGCCAGGAACTCTTTGACTTGACTGGGTTTTGCTTGCATCCAACTTAAGAGGCTCAGACTTAGTCTGGGCTTGAATCGTTAGTGGGGCAGGGGTGCAGTGCTCTTGTGGGAGCTCTTGGAAACACCATTCCTTAAGGAACTCACCTGGGAGTTTCCTGAGCTCTGGGAAGCATGAGTACAGGGATGGTGGGAAATGCAATCTGCTGTTTTGCTCAGTGCCCATCACATATGTCCAAGAAAGGGCCTGACACCATTCGTCCCGAAATGCCACAAGTACCAGCACATGGCCTTTCCGCTTTCAAACATTTTATATCAGACAATATGAAATGTTTGTAAAATTGAAAAGCCACGTGCTGGTACCCATGGCATTTCAGGATGAATTTTCATCCACTTAAGAGCAAAATGTATTCCAGTTGCAGTTTGCAAAGTGGCTTCCAATGGCTTTATTGATCTTAAGGCCTAGTCTTTAAGTCACAGTAGGATAATGCAACATTTGCGTATCATGTGATTGCATTATGATGCTGTGATTGCAGGGGGACTATATCTGTTTAGAGTGTGGTATAGGAATGAGACCGAAGGCATAAATTAATAAAACCTTAGTTTATCTCTAATGATGTTTTGATCAAAAGACCTCAGACAGTAGAGGAAAAAGGTTTATAGAGCGCACCAGTCTGTCTGTATCATATGAGTTACCAGCCACTTCTGATCACATGAGAGAAGTGCAGGAAAACAGTCAAGCCCTCATTTATTAATTAGTGCTAAAAACTTATTAATTAATTCTTTTATTCTTTCTCTTTTCAAGCACAGGGATTTTTTAAATGCAGAAACTGACTCCCATCTCATTATCAGTGACTGCCTGGCCTCCAGCCTTTCCCCACTGATTTCACTGCTGTTTCTGTTAACCCAAACTCCAGTTACTGGTTTCTCTGGTACCTTCCGAGCCCTTTCCCAGCGCTCAACCGAAGGACCTGAAAAGACCTCCTGAGACAGCACTGCTCTTTTCCCTGGCCAGCATGCAAACAAACATCCCATGTTGTCTCCTGGCAACCTAACCATCCTTTGTAGAGCCCTCAGATGTTAAACTGCTCTTTCATGTCCAGCCACCAATGTTACACCTCCCACCTTCTCCTTAAAATGATGAGAACCCGACATGTTATTTGCGATGAGGATGAAGGGTGAGAGGACTTGGTGAGCTGCTTTGTTTCTCTGCCCAGGTGCCAAACAGCCCCAGTCCTTCCAGCAGGAGAGCACAGTTGCTTGTGATGTTCTGGTTAGTCTCCTGTTGTTTCGTGCAGTGTGGAACTGCATCAATGACAGAGCTTTCTGCCAGATTAATGAAACAGGCTATGTAGAAATGCCAGTGTTCTGGGGAGTCTGTTATCTGTGGTTAGTCTCTGGTTAAAATGTGATATATTCATTTTGGCTACTTATTCTAAGATATATTTTTTTATCCATAAAACATTTCATCTAACCTGTGGGACACATTATGAAGCTAGAGTTGTGCATATGTACATTAGAACAACGAGCATGACTTCGAAGTCCTTAAGGGCCTAAAGGCCAACTATAAGAAGGTAGGAAATAGTTTGAACATCATTTTTTAATCTACTGGACTCTGTGACCCTATTTGTTAGCTGCATTATTATCTCTACCAGCCCAAGGAGTGATTTACATCCAATAACACAGAGAAAATGAGAGGGGAGAGGAGAGATGTGTTGGGGGTGGCAGGGTATTTTGACTTCTGGGGGATTTCAGCTGCAAGTGTAAGCACACAAAACAATTTCCTAAGATCATCAAAAATACCTGGAGGTTTTAATTTGACTTGTAGGGAAAGAGCATTCTTTGAGTTGAGAACTTTGAAGCCCTTCCTCTGTTAACAGAAAGCATTTTGCCATTCTTTACATGCTATGTTCTTTCCATGGATTTTATTTCTTGTTTTCTGTTTTTGTCTGCTTCTCTGCCATCTTCATTCATGTCCAGTTTCTAAGACATTCAGGACTGTACCTTATTATATAATGAATGCAAATCTACGGAAAGTGTCTAACTTCTGGCTATGTATACATACATAAACAGTTAAAAAAATACATCTATATTAATTACATATGGTGCCTCAGGGCTCTAGTGCTGGCTCTTTATGGAAAAAAGGAATAATTTAGGAGGCTAAATTTGTGTTAAACAAATGAGATATATGTCTCTAAATTGAGCTCTTGGGGACTGTTTCAGGGTAAGAACATGCAGTGCTGATAAAACTTGCTAATTACTGGCTAGTAATGTCGTTACAGCTATGAAATATGAAATATCAGAATCCAGTCCATCTTAACTAGCTGGAAAAGAGTAAAGCCAGTATAATATTGATTTGATCTGAAGGTGTTTTTGCTTGTGGCTGAGGTATTGCTGTGAAAAGCTAAATGGCTGACATTATTTCAAGGTGGTGATATCTGGCTCTCAGAATAGCAGGGGCATGTTGCCAAAGTGCTAATAAGGGATTTTCAGAAAACATACCATTTAGTCAATGGTTGGTGTGCCCACAGCCTTCTGGTCCAAAGCTCAGACTCCCGACATTTCAGCTAATGGAATAATTAACACAGCAGTACAAGACTTTATTACCCTTTTGAGCATAGAAAGTGCACACTGACAGTAGTTTGTTAGATTCATAATTTATGTATAACAACGTATTTGACAAGCTTATAGACGAGATAACAGTGCTTAGCAGGAAGCTTGCATTTTTTCTTCACGGTAGAAAAGGTTGTGGTTAGAATTATAGTTTGAGAAAGCACGTGGTCTAAAAGGCAGAATTTAAATAGATAAGTTTTGTGTTTACATATGAAATTCTTCCAGTTCTTCACAGTGTCTCATTTAAAAATCCCCTGATACTTATAATGCATGTCAATATACTTATTTTCCTAGTAATGAAAACTGGGGATAAAAAAAGAAACATTGAATACCTTCCAGTAGAGGAGATGGAAATCATAGTCCAGGGATTTTTCAGGTCTTCTAAAGACCTCTGGGTTGGTCCTCATCCTTTGCAGACCTTTGGGACAGGCCTCATAATTTAGCAGTCGCAATACACAAACCACTCTAGGGCACAACTCTGAACACCACAGGCTGCCCAAGTACTGCCTATAACAGCAATTGGACAAACCTGTGTGCCGTTATTTCTTGTACCCCAGGTATGGGGATCGTACCTATCCAGGTATTGTTCAGACTAACAGAGTGTTTGAGGTTAGAAGACACCTCTGGTGGTGATCCTGTCCAGTTCCCCTGCTCAGGCAGGGTCACCAAGAGCTGGGTGCCCAGGACCATGTCCAGATGGCTTTTGAATGTCTCCAAGGATGGAGACTCCACAGCCTCCTGGGGCAACCTGTGCCAGCACTTGGTCACCCTTACAGTCAAAAAGCGTTTCCTGATGTTCCAAGGGAACATCTGTGTTTCAGTGTGTGCCCCTTGCCCTGCCCCTGGGCACCATTGAAAAATGACTGGCTCTGTCATCTCTGTACCCTCCATTCAGGTATTTATATACACAAATGAGATCCTCTTGAGCCTTCTCTTCTCCAGGCTTCACAGCCCCAGGTCATCTGTTCTTTTTTTAAATAATGTTTTGGAAAATGCAGATCTCTAGCTGAGCACTAAGATCTGAAAATAGCTGCATTATGAATCCTATTAAAAGTCTTGGCATCACCTTGCTTGGATAGTTTGGAGCATGTGGATAAATACTGTTTAAGGGAAGTCTGCCTTTTGAGGCTTGAGCTGGCTCTGTGTGCAGTAACAACTCCAGAACCAAGCACGCTTGGTTAATTATCTTAGGCTGGACTGATTACGCTGGGCACTGTGCTACCCAAATAGAGCTGTACCCAATTGGATGCGGGCTGGCAATCAGAACAGGACGTGGTCTCACACCATGTGTGCTGCCTGGCTTAGGCCACGTGGCATAGATGTGTCTTCAGTGGGGATGACCAGATATTGCCAGAAGAGATTGTTCCCAGGTCCCAATGGTAGTTCAGGATGCTATTTCCGTGTTTCATGGCATCTTTTTCTTTGTCTCCTATTCTCTAGACACAGTTCTTGGAAACTGCTTGCCGTGGGGGCAGGATGGGGTGGAGGGGAAGGTGGTCTCCATCATAGCTCTATGCTGGGTGTCACAACCTGTCACAGCAGGCTTACCTGCCTGCCACGCAGTCCTGTGCTGCAGGTGTGACCCTGCTTTGGTCCCAAGTAGTGTTTTAAGCAATGAAATTCCTTTTCCTGTGGTCTATATAAGAGCATATATGCTAGTTTTAAGCAATAACTAGATCTTGGAAGACTTTCCAAGGAAACTAGAAGTCATTATGCCTGTTTGATGGATGAGGAGATCAAAGTATAGCACCTAGCTTAAAGGGGATGAGATACTGTGCCTCAAGGAGCTACCATCTGCAGCTGGACTGTAGCAGATGTGCATGTCCTCGGCCCCAGGACTTAAGCAACTTGGCCAAGATTTGTGGTAGACAGGTACAGAAATGAGTTCTCCCTTGTCTTATTAAAATGCTGCATAGGGCCTGTTACAGAATTTGGGACATTATGGCAGATCTGCATATGGGTGGCTCGGTGCCCCTGGCCTGCAGTGGAAATGCTCTTGAGGTTCTTGCTAAGCACTGAGCAGAAACAGGCAGTGATGGATGTCTATTGAATGTTCATGGGCAATAATTCCAATGCCCTATTTCATAAAATAAAAGACTTTTTTTTCTTGGTGGTGAATTCAAGCTTGCGGATGCTACACAGGCACTCCCAGTGACTATTTTCAGCGTATGGTGGTGTGGAGTTAAGGCTGAGCTGTGAGGGTGGCAGATGCTTTGATTGCATATTTTGTGTATTATTTACCTTTTTCCTGAGTTTTGTTTAGTTGTTCTGTGCAACACCACAACGCTCACTCAGGTCTCCATTGGCAAGGTTTGCAGGCATCAAAGTATAATTACATGTTTGAATTCATTTCTATAATTTAAAAACCTAGAGGAAATTAATAACAAAATCCATGCCAATGTAATTGTGATGGTTGTATATTATTTTTTCTGGTAGTGAGCCAAAACAACAAACACGAGAGTGTTTCACTCTATTAAATGTGCAAATAGCACTTGGTTCATTATCTGTGCAGCAGAGTTCCATTCATGGTTTGTTGATATTCAAGTGCTTCCTCTCCATGCCCAAGGATCATAAAAAGACCTGGCTGGTTTAATACATAGTGTATAGCAATCCAAGTTTCAGCAGCTCCAAGCTAATGTACATTGAGTGCCTGCAACAGGAAATTTAGCCTAATTCTGACTAAGGTTTTGGAGAGCAGGCAGGTCCATAGACTGTGTCTATCTAGTGTAATAATAAAAACAATGTTCGTACCTCTGCATTTTTCTAAGCGAAAATTTAGGTCTCCTTCCTGAGTAAATATGGCCTGTCCTGTTTTGTTTCACTTTTGTGATCTGTTTTCAGATTAGTTTCTTGCAGGTGAGAAAAGCCTGTTGAATGCTGGTCTTGCTGCCATGGAGAGAAACCAGCTTTTTTTGTAGCTGGCTGGCAATACCTGTGACGCACATTTGTTATCGAGGGCATAATCAAACAAAAGTCTGACACTGGGATTCTTAAAAAGCAAAGCATGACTAAAGATTATTGTTCTGAGCTATAATTAAGCACTCCTTTTATTGCAGCAGGTCTTGAAGGGAACCTGATAGTTATTATTAACTGTAAGTGTGAATACATACAGCTGTGACAAACAACTGCAGATTTTCTATCCTTGCTAATGCAACATAAAGCTGAGTCCTCCCTCTATTTGCTTCCCTCCTAGGCTTTCCTGATTCCTGGATACAATTGCATGTTTCATCATGTGTTGTTCTTGTGTACCCTTCATATAAGATCTTAGGTTTCTGATACTCCTTTTTGGCTGTTTGGTTTGCCTAGAGGAGAACCAAAGCTGCTGGGGATGCTCATTTTGCATAGGCCGTGGGATCCATCCCATTTGGAGGCTTTATTTTTGACATGTGACCTCTACAGCCACTGCAGCATCAATGTGTGGTATCTAATTCAGCATTCAGGGTTTGCTCAGTGCTGTACTTTCTTGTGTAAAGCCCACAGGTACCCTCAGACTATACTTCTGCTGCTAAATGAATGAGCTTGAATGCTGCTCTCTCCTTCTTCTGAGTCATTCCCTCATGTGCTGCTGGTTTGTGTGAGTGTCTGGATGTGGTGGGGTGGTGGCAGACAAGGGATTGTTCTCACCAGACTGACCCAGGTCTGGATCTCTTCACAGGTGTCCCTTGGGGCCACTGGGTCCTGTAGTAGATCAGACAGGCCAGCCTGTGCTGTTTGGCCTCAGGATCAGACACCTGTTTGTGGCCCTGTTCCATTTAACCCTGTAGATGTAGCCTTGAAGGCTGACCACCGTTGTGCTGTTGGACGTGCTATGGCTCTATAAAAGAGGAATTCCTTATTAGTAGTGGAACAAAGGTGAGAATCTGGCTCCTGTTGCCTCTGTGGGAGGGTGAAATTTACTTGCTTGCCACCATAAGATTATTTTGATTCCTTCAGGACCAGATCATTGCATCAGCATTGAGCTGGCCAGCAGAGAAGCTGAATTTTATTCTTAATGACAGTAACTAAATGAAATTACCAGCTGAAGACAGGGTTTGTGGTTGTTTTTTTTTTTTTCTTCCTTCCCTCAAACTAACAGATTATTTCTCTCATTTACAAATTGTGGACTGTACAAAACTATCACCTGCAGAGCCTAGCAGTCTCTTGTACCTTAGACATATATATGTACATTTGTATGAGGGGCTTAAACACTCGCCCTTCTCAAATGCTTCCTTATTTGTGTTCGTGGTAAAACTCCATCTATAGGTTAGCATCCTGCTTTGATGAAGGGAAATTAAATTCAAGACAGAATTCTGAAAATGTAAGCATTGCTAGTGCAAGATGAAAAGTAAATCTGATGTATGGCACTGCTTCAGTTTTTTATATTAGTGCTAGTGAGAGTTCTTTGATCTTCATTTGGAGGTGTGCAGTCTGTTATCACAACAGACTAAAATCTTCTGTTTTAATCTAATTTTATTGACTCTATTTGAAGTATGGTTTTAAAGTTGATGGCAAAAACTTCAGAACAAAATGCCTTTAGGGAACTGGAAAATAAAGTTAGATTTGCACTGAAAATTTCTCATGTCCATGAGCAGCTTTCCAAGAAGAGAATAATTTTTCCATTTTCTCAGTATTCCCAAAAGAAACACTGACAGAGATCAAGCAGCACTCACAGGCTGAACTGCAGTCTCTCTAGAGGAAGCTTCTGTGTATCAGGAGGTAACTTATAAATGTCCATTTCCATGCAAAACCGATTTCCCTGATAATCCCTGCCCCTTCCTTTTCTGGGGCCGTTTTGTACAACATCTGCCAGTGGTGTCAGATTCTGTGGTAGGTTTATAGTGTCTGTCTGCAGTTATCTATAGACTTTAACATTCAAACAAAGCCAAAGTGTGTCAACTATGATTTAGCTTTTTGGTTGTGGTTTGTTTTTTGTTGTTTGTTTGTTGATGGTTTTTGGGGTTTTTTTGTTTCTTTGTTATTGGTGGTTTGGGGTTTTTTTTGCTTGTTTGTTTTTGTTGCCTTTTTTTTTTTTTTTCAGAAGGCAAAAGGGCACTGGAGCTTCACTAAAGTCAACAAGAGTGCTTTTATTTTGGTCAGACTGAACACAACCTTGAAGTAGTGTTTTTGTGCAGACCAGGGTTCCTGAAAAGAAAAAAAAAAAAGGTAGAATTTGTCTTATGGCATTGTCTTTTGTTGTTGTTGTTGTTTTTCCCTATCCTGACCATTTTGATTTTGATAGATTCAAGCATATACAGCCATTAAGTATTTGTCTTTCAATTTTAGTGTCTTGGTGGCTGCTGCCTTCTCTTCCATATTGAAAGGTACCTGCTATGTTGCTCTCAGGAGTCTGTTGGATTAAGCAGCCGTGGTGGAAGGTGTCACTGCCTGTAGCTCTTGTCTCCCTTCTGCTGGAGGTTTTCATCACAGCAACAGCAGCAAACAAATGCCTCCTCCTCAGCCCCTGCAGCTTTGGGGCTCGATAGCACAGCCCACTAAAAAAGCGTTGTGAACTTGGGGCAGCTGAAAAAAATGTTGCACTATTGCTCTTGTTGCCTCATTTTCTCCTGGTGTTAATCACCAGCAAAACAGAAGAGCTGGAGGTGATAATGTTGCTTGTCTGCTGGGGCCCACATAATGGCCCCGAGCTGTGTTGGGATGGGATTCGGGCTGCATTGAAACTGTCAGGAATTTACCTCATAAGTTCAATGGGGTCAATGTTTTGAGCCTGATGCCTGTGGAGTGTTAGATGGGTATCTGTTGCCAAAGTCATGGACTGAGGACTAACTTTCACTTCAGACCATAAAAAACAGGCGCTTATTAAGGTTCCGGTGAAGTTAAAGAGAGATAATTGCCTCTCAAAACATTGAGTCCATCCAGGAAGCTTGGTAGCTTTTGTGTATCAAACAAGTATATTTTGTAGCATACTAACCTTGTACACATCACCTTGACTTGTGTAGGTTTTTTTCAAATGTTTTCTTTCACGTTTGTGAGCACATATATGGATTTTGGGGGGATGTGGTAGTGGTGACAGAGCAAAGGTGAATTTGCAGTATTCTGACTGAAGACTTGCCATTGAGCCAACAGATGCATTAATTGTTTATGATTGTCTTGACTGTAAGGAGCTAAGAGAAAACAATTCAGAAATTAGGAGTTTTATCAATTATTTACAAAGGAGTCTCCTAACAAGGAAAACGTAACTTCTAATTCTAGACAAATGAGGTCCAAAGGAAGTGGAAGACTGTCAACAGCACTTGGCAAGTTTGTTCTGCAAGGCTAAGTCCACATTAAAACCAGTTTCTTTTTGGTTTAAATGACATTTAAGAGGGAAGGAGAAGCAATAGCTTGTATCTTCTTGTAGATTATGAGTGTATGTCTACATCTGTATTATGACAATTTGGAAAGATGTTATAATACAAGCATGCTATCAGCACTTCATCTAAACCATTTCAGTATGTGGAAACAGGCTACAGTTTTCGCTGTATAGAAGCAATCAGGGCATCTGTATATTTAAATGTGGATCCCATAAGTGGAATCCTGACTTTATTTACTTGAGTTTCTGGCTCTTGCACTTTTGGAACTGTGATCAATGCAAGTGAGAGTTGGGCTCTGTTTGTAGTAGAGCTGAGTCAGCACTTGCTCTACAGCAGATTGGACTTGGCTTCTTCATGTCTACTTGGAGTAGAGTGTGAAACGTCCTGTTGGGTGTTAAGCTTGGCACTTTAAAACAGAACAAACCCTAAGTGACTCCTCTAAATGTTCACGTATGCCTCTTTGCATGCAGCTTATTGCTGACTGAGAAATGGTCCTATTCATCCAAAATGATTTAGGGTATTGCAGACATGCATACAGAGCAGGAACTCTGCAAACAACCCATGCAGGGATCTGAGGTAATTGGCAATTTTGGGGCTGTCCTAAAACTTGGTGGGGCCCTAGGTACTGGCTGTGGGCATGAACAGATGACTCTAGATTCTGTGCTCAAGGAGAATGGGTATTTTGGAGTCCCTTGCACCTATATACGGGCTCTCCTACATGAGTATCGCACCTTCAGAATGGCACTGGCAGAAATGTTTTCTGCATCCAATGTTTTGCCTGACTGCACTTGTACTGCATTGTACTGTTTCTTCTGTCTCTCGTATTGAGGATCTAGATCCAGCTGAGCTGCTGTCAGCCCTGCCATGACAAGAGGAGGCCTTTGGGGGTCTTCTCAAAATCCAGACAAGGATCTTTCTCATGGGGTATTGTGTGAATTGGGGTTTCTGCCTAAATGCCAAACCTGAAAACACAGCTGTGTGTGTGTTGGGGTGAGGTGGGTGTGTGTTATGAGTATGTTGGCAAAAATTATTATGAGTCACACTGTTTAACCTTTTCTGACTCAGTTAGCTTTTCATCTTTGTTGTGGTTTAACCCTGGAAGGCAGTGAAGCACCACACAGCTGCTTGTTTGCTTTCCCTGACCCCCAACAGGATGGGGGAGGAGGAAAGGAAGAGTAAAAGCAAGGAAACTTGTACATCAAGATTGGAATTGTTTAATAAGCAAAAGGTAAGTGGAAGAAGAGGCAAAGCAAGCAAAAGTCATGCAAAGGCAATCACTCACCACCTCCCACAGGTAGACTGTTGCTCAGCCAGTTCGTGACCAAAAGATAGCTAATCCCCCTAAAATCCCCTCCTCTCCCTTTTTATTGCTGAGTGTGATGTTATATGGTACAGAATATCTCATTGATCAGTTTGGGTTACCTGTGTGGTCATGTCCCCTCCTAACCTCTTGCAGAGCCCCCAGACTATTCACTGTGTTGGGGCAGAGTGAGAAACAGAGGGCCCCAATGCTGTGCAAGTGCTTTCAGCCACAGCTAAAACGTGTTATCAGCCTTGTTTTGGTCACTAATCTAAAACACAGCACCATACAAAGTGCTATGAAGAAAATTAACTCTGTCCCAGCCAGATCTGATACAGTGTTACAAAACCGATGGGATTGATCACCTTTTTTTTAATGAGGAATAAGAAGATCTTCACCATCAGATATAGTCCTGCAACTGGATCATTAATAACATGTTGTGACCTGAAGCTAGAATAATATTTTTTAAATGATTGCCCCAATTTAAATGAGCTTTTGGTACACCATGATTTCTAGCTAATGAGGACATGGCTAGCACACTAGCTGGAGTGTTGCTGTTGTTTAGCCATTAAATTATCTTATTAATACTATTTTGTTACCACAGAAACAACAGAAGCAGTGAGTTACAGTCTTTAAGGACTTGAAATACAACACCTGTTTGTGGGTTTTTTGAAAGGATTAGTAATCAATCATTCTGGCAGGACTACCAGCAGGATTATGTTGTACTCCTGCAATGTCCACCAACCTGCCCACCTTGCTACATGGGTTCTGATTTGGACAAGGGTCTAAAGTGTTTAGCCTGACACATCTCTCCTCAAGTGTGATGAGTGCTGTATTACCAACAAACAGAAACCCCCATCTTGTGGTAATCTGGAGAAGGACAAATACTGACTGAAGCAACATTAACATTGTTTGTGTATGCAAATAAGATTTACGTGGATAAAATGATCTTGCACTCAGATAGCGGGGGTAGTATCTAAAGGGTTGGAGTAACTTTTTCAGCTGTCCAAATTAATCTCCTAACAACAAAATCAGAGATGTTTTGACTTGTCATTTGGAAACAATTAGTAGCACTGTGGAAGTAATGTGCATGTGATTTTATTTTTTCTACTTCAGCAGTTTCTTTTGTTTCACTGAGCTGTGTTCAAAAATAAAATGTACCAAATGTTTAGTGTCAATGACTCAAGGAAAACACTCACTCTCTTCAAAAGAACGCCTAAGCAGCAAATGATGCTTAATTGCATTGCTCTTTTTGTTGCCCTCGGGACTGTTAGCCACTGGGATATGTACAGAGGTTGCCAGGAAAGGTCAGGTTAGTGCTGCCGGATGAGTACAGCACACAGTATGCTGCCAGCCTCTGTTACAGAGGTGTCATAGGAAAAAGAAACAAAGAAAGTGTAAGATTTATTTCCCTCTCCCCCCCCACCAAAGTCCTTCATTTTCCCCTCCTGGTGATAACTTCTCAGTAGGGGATGGATTTATTAATGTCGCTTCCCTAGAGCCCTGTAGACAAATAATATCTGCCAGTAGAAACAAGGCATAATTAAAAAAAAAATACTTCCCTTATTCTTTGAAGTTCCTGAAGGAGCTCCAGAAGAAGCACCTCTTCCCACTTTCCCTGTCCTTGCACCCAAGCTGTGGCCTTTTCTATCTCTTATTTCCATTGAGTGGCAACTGTGCTCAGCTCAGGACCAGAGTCAAACTTGATCTCTACTTATTCACAAACACACAGAATCACAGAATGTTAGGGATTGGATGCTCACATTGGTAAGTGTGCCTACAAACACCGATCAGATCACAGGGAGTGGGATGTAGTGCAGAGACATTGCTGGTTTCTGGACCAAGGTGGCTTTGGAAGTTCTCTAGGAAACAGTGAGATGAGCCTGTTCTGCTTCTGCAATGTGGCACTGGGTGTCACAGATGGAGAGCAACATGGTGTTACCTAGCTGTCTGACAACATACCCCATTTCTCACTGCTGTGGCAGCTCACCAGAATGTTTTGGGAATGCAGTGTTAAGATTTTTGATCCCAAATATTGCTTATAAAAACCTGAGCGCTTTTCAAACCTGGAAACTGTTTTCTATCAGGGGGCTTGAGAAACAGAATCTCCTTTTTCTGTTTGAATGGAAATTGAAACCTATAGACTGCGTAGTTATAAATCAATCTGGAAAACATAGTATATGTGTCTTTGGCATCTGCTTCAGTTTAAGGCAGCTGCAAGCAGAAACTCTGAGAGATGTGAATGAGAAAAGGAGGCTGAGGGGAGACTGCAACTATCTGAAAGGAGGTTGTAGCATGGAGGGTGTTGGTCTCTTCTCCCAAGTAGCAAGTGATGGGACAAGAGGAAATGGCCTCAGGTTGCACCAGAGGAGGTTTATATAGGATATTAGGATAAAACTTCTTCAATGAAAGGGCCGTGAAGCATTGGAACAGGCTGCCCAGGGAAGTGGTTGAGTCACCATTCCTGGAAGTGTTTAAAAGATGAGGTTCTTAGGCACACAGTTTAGAGGTGGACTTGGCAATGGTAGGTTGTAGGTAGAACTCAATCTTAAAGCACTTTTCCAATCAAAATGATTCTATGAAATTCCTAGCACCCTGACATCAGGAGTGGCTTGCAGCAGAGAGCTTGCCTCACCAGAGGGTTCCTTCTGCGTGTGGATGTGTCTGTTTGCCTGGATGTAGTGCACTTGCCCAAGCAGATGCGCCCTAGTTGCTGGATAGGTGTTTGAGCAGTCCTCCTCCTGCCACCTCCTGTGGCTTTTCTTTCCTGGGAAAGTGCTGGTGATTTCTTGCTCCACCTGGGAGGAGAGGAAATCTTTTGTTACAGCCACATCAGAGAATGATCCTCAGACATAGTGAGCACCTGAGGCTCCTGATCAGCTGGGTCAGGTCCTGACTTCAGCCAAGTCAGGAATAGCTCATATATTTTTACTGGGGATATTGCAAACAGGTATGTATCCATATAGATATATATTTCAGAAAGCATTTGTAGATTGAGACTGAGGCTAGCAGCAGAGCACAAAAAAGGAGGATGCCTATGAACATATATTTGTACAGGGGACCTCCTGTTTTCTGTATTTTTGTGTTGCATTGACTGTATGAAGGGCTGGAGAGCCATTAGCAGGGTCTTCTGAGATTGCTTTTCCTGCCTATAGTGTCTGGCAGGTGGTGAGGGTGTGGAAGGTCATTATATGCTCTGGTTATTTTCTCCTGATGTACTGAATCTTTAAGGTCATTGCTAAATCTTAGCAGTATCCTTTATTCGAGGCTCACTTTTTCCCTCCAATCTTGCATGCTTTTCTGTTGTTGCTACTGTCTTCTATAAAAGTCTAAAATGAATCTTGTTCAAAATGTTACCTGAACTGCCTTTCTTGGCAGACTTTAATCAGTAACACAGTTTTATGAGGGCTTAAAATCTTAAATACTGAATTCTAGTCTATATATCACTGAAACATCAGAAAGAATATTAGGCAGGCTGAAAAATAAAACTCTGAACAATTATGTCAAACAGCTATGTATATAGAAGATCGAAGTAAATGTTAGCTGTGAAAGAAGACATGCAAACTTGACAGTGAATGAGCCTGTAATTCATTCTGTCCTGTCCTGGCACATAGAAATAAAGAGAAATTGTAGAAGACTCTTGCTGTATGAGACTTGTTTTCTAGAGGGACTGAGTGTGGGAGGAGAGGCCACATCTCAGTCACGACCTGGAAAAACGAATTATGTTTTAGGGAATACAAAATGCTAGAGGTTTTTCTTCAGTCAACCACTTTCCTCTTCTTGTTGCTTGACAATAGGACTTCTGAGCCCCCAATGTTGCTTCCCCATCAAATAGCAGATGATTCCAGAGTTTATAGGTTAATTGATTCCTTGCTCTTGCAGATTTTGTCAAGGTGGCACTCTGAGTAGGATTTTGCACATTTGACTTCTCCCTTGTGCTGCCCTGAGTTTGGGAGCATCTGCTGGATCACTAGACTCTTTCTGGCACCCTGGAGGGAGGTCGTGGATGCAGGGCCTCAGCAGGGCTGTCGACCTGCCAAGTGTGCCCACTAGTTGTGGTACTAGTTTGGCAGAGGTGGGAAAAGAAACGTCTGAGACCATCCACCTAACCTGGCTCTCCGGTGTTTAACATGATGATTCAAGTCACCAGTTTTAATTATCTGGTTGCAGGGCAGCCTTCAGTGCTTTTTTATGCTATAAGAGATTTGAGGTTGGCTTTGGCCAGTGCATATCTGCTACTCTATGCATAGGAATAACTAAGTTTTGAATTGAATGAAAGTGCCCCTACTCTTTTTCTTAAGAAATAATTTTTTATTCCCTATTGAGTTTTGCTGTACTATTTCTCTTCTCTATCACTAATAACAATGCTGAGTGATAAAATGCTTCTTGCCTTTGAAGTCAGGTCTAATAACACTAATTTTCAAACCAGTCTGAACTCTTTTGTGGAAGAAGATAGGAAAATGATAGGGCGATCATTAGTTTCTTTTTTCCTCTAATCTGGTATAATGTGTCTTATTAGGGCCTTTAATAACTGTAACCACAGCAACAAATAGTGATGGATATAATGCATTAGGGTCTCTCCTCTCAGTAATCATATTCTGCTTCCAGATGCCTTTCAGGCCACAAAGTAAATTAACATTCAACAGCAATATATATCAAGATGCTGCGAAAATTCCCTCTTCCCTTTCAGAGAGGTGATCCAGGTTGTTAGGGACCTTTGAGTAGTAGCTGACTTTTCCAAAGTCCAACAGTATCCCAACTTGACAGTTACTGATCAGGCTGCTGTGTAAAGATTAATGAAGTTGTCTGCCCAGATTAGTTGGAGGGGCTATACAGGAATCAGCTTGTGGAATAAAATTCAATACATACCAGCAGAAGAATGAGAGAGTGGCTTAAGGGGTCAGGTTGTATTGGAGCTTTGGTTGTAGGGCACTCCCTGTTGTGGGGTGGAGTTTTTCTTAAACTGAAAGTCTTTCAAAGCCAAAAGGTTTATATTGGTTATGGTTGCTGGTGTTTTGCATCCCAAACCCTGGCACAGGAACTAAACAGCATGGAGTGTTTTTGGAAGGTATTTATGGTCCAGGTGGAGATGTAACAGTAATGTGTCCTGTAATCAGAGGGTGGTATTCTGGTGCAAGAGGTCTTGGGTGAGTGTCAAAGCAACAGTGATTACAGAGGAAGTTAATACATCTGGTTCTCCTCCCCAGCATCTTGTGGAAAATACTGAAAACAGCAGCAGAAGTGATGTACTGAATGCAATGGAGAAGAGCTGTACCTTATATGAAAAGCATATGTAATTAATCTTTATTTGAAGGGTTGTTAAAATAGAATCATAGAATCATTTCAGTTGTAAGAGACCCTCAGGATCATCGAGTCCAGCCATAACCTAACTCTAGCACTAAACCATGTCCCTAAGAACCTCCTTTTGACCTCCCCGAAATAAGGAAGGTAATATGTGTGTCCAGTTAAATTTCACATTTGCTGTGTACATAAGCAGGTTTAGAAATGTGAATTTTTGCCCAGCTACAGGATGTCCTGAGATCAGTATGAGAACAAGTGCGATAAATTGCGTCCAAGGAGTGTCTGCATCTTCCTAAAGAAGTTAAAAAAAACATGTCAGCTTTTACATGTCTAAAGTCAGAAGAGATCTCAGTCCTATGGGAAGATTTTTGTAAAACATTCAAGAGGAAGAAACAGAAGAGTGCTTAAACTGTTTGATTGAGTTACTTACTAAAATTGTGTGTGTGTGTGTTGTTAAATCTCTTGGGCATTTTAGAAAATAATACCCTTCTCAAAAGAAACTCAGCAAAATATGCTTCTAGATAGTGATTCCACATAATATTTCTACGAAGAAACAGAATTTTCTTCACTTTTTTTAACAAATTTGCCTATGGCCTATTTACTACTCTCTTGTTACTAAAATGATTTTTTCTGAACAGTTCACAAATATGTAAATTCTATAGTTATGGAAATATATAAAAAATAAACTGTGATCACAGATATATTAGAAGAAATCAAATGCATTACACTTGAATATGAAAAGCTACATCTTGGACATGTTAATAAGTATCTGAGTACACAACAACACAGATATGACTGAAGAGAGATACTCATGAGATTGGTTATTTACTTGACAATTGATGACTTGCTGTTTGAAACTATACTGATACTCTTAGGATATGGGGGAAAAAATAATACTTTTGAAAGTCACTTGTGTATGTTTCTGAAGTACTGATTGTTCATGGCTCAAAATACTTGATCTTAGAGCATACTGAAGTCATGCAGATATAAAACCAGATAAACTAGGATATTTCTGAGGATTTTTGTGATGCTTGTAACTACAACTCAGAGATCTCTGTGGGTTCCAACTGGTGTATTTGTAAAAGAGGATGCATTAACTCTGCTGTTGCCTCTGTTTTAGTAATCCTCCTTCAGGGGTCTGTTGCCTGTCTGTGGGATTCTTCTCTACCTGGTTAAACTGCACTTGTCACTGAAGTCTTGTCTCATCAATGAAATGTCCTGCTCCTAATAAGAGTGTCATCTTGCATAGAGGCTGGTCAGGGACTGGCAGCCAAGGAACCCAACTGAAATGTGGTTTTGGACGCAGGTTGCCAGGTCAGCCTGGCTTTGGTCAGGTAGCTGCTTGACTTGACAGAGAACTGTTTCCTGGCATGAATGTCTTGTTTCCTTACAGCTGCACACTGGTGGGTCTCTTCTGTTCCAGTTTGGGGATAGAAGACTCCACTGGAGCCTGTTACATCTGGTACAGAGTTAGCAACAAGGAAGCCTGGTAGCTGCAGTGCTCCTAGGTGATGCAAATATTGTGCCACTTTCATTAACTGGAGTGTTTTTTTTTTTTTTTCTTCTGAAAGTAATGTTCTCATTCTCTCATACTCACATTGATATAAAGCTGCCTTAATCCAGTAAGAAGTGAGCACGAGCTCCAAGTATACAAAATTCTTAGCGATGCGACTACCTCCACCGCAAGGGTCATACTGCATATTTCTGCTGATAGGAAAGCTGGCACTCTCTACTGACTTTAACTACTATGAAGTGGTGTGTGCAACATCTAATTATATAGCGATGTTGTAATCTTGGAAACAAACTTCTATTCATTTTTATCAATTAATTACCTACACATTTATTTAAAACTGCTCTTTTATATATGGTTCCCTTTTCTCTCACAAGTGTGCATTTGACTTAAGAAGATTCTAAGCTAATAAGAGTCTATACAGTTGCATTTATTTCAAGTGAAGAATTGTCTTACCTAAGTTGAGTTGGACCTTTAACCTAGGAACACAGGAGTGGAGACTTCCAGTATCTGAGCGCAGGAGGAGATGGCTGTTGTAACTTGGATGGAGTGGGAAGGAAGGACTGAATAGACTGGAGATCTGTCCTTGTGGATTTGTTTTAAATTTGAAATGGAAGGTGGAGAAGGAGGTGTGTATTTATGCCCTACTCAGCCTCTTCTCATGGTGCTTAAATCCAGGCTTCTGTAGCCACTTCTTTGGACCCAAATCATGTGAGAGAATGTATGGTTTATATATGAGTGGAGTCGGAGCTGGCTTTTGTGGATGGCTGTGTGGGAAATGAGAAGTAGGAATTCTGCTGGTGTGTGTGAAGAGCTGCTAGGAGGCACATGCTGAGGATGGTCTGGAAGCAAGACTGCTGCAACTGGTCTATTTCTATGAGAAGTTGGGGCATTACCAATCTGCAGGGGTTTGTCTCTGCAACAAGCTTCTTAAGTGTGCATGGGAAAAACAGAGATGGAGTGTTCTTGTGTTGGTGATACTGGAGGTAGAGATAAAGGAAATGCCACCTGGACAGCATCATAGAAATGAATCTTTTGGAGCTCTGCATCTCTAAGCAGGTTTTGTTCTTGTTAGAAAATAAATTTTGCCAGTGACTGGAAGCTTGTGTTTCTGAGAAGGGGACAAAACCCCTCTGAGGACAGTTACCAAGCAATTGTACAGATGTGAAGCTTTTTTCTTAATTAGGCTACTTAGCGATGGCTTTATGCTTTGCAGCATGTGCTTTCTATCTCTTCTATTAAAAATATATAGTAAGTGTCCAGGGATATTTCTTCTTTTCCTGACAATAATTGCATTAGAATTCATATTTTGACCATGGTCTATTATGTGTAGAAATAATTAAATCTGGTCAATGTTCATTTTTCTACTGAAAATTCTCAGGAAGAAGATATTCCAAATATGCTTTTTCTTGAGTGGAAAAGACCTCTAATATTTGTAAACATGAAGTCATGCTCTTTACTCGTGTAGTTTAATTTGTTATGTTATAAACACAGCCAAATTGATACAGATCTCACATCTGATTGCAGTGACACTGCAATGATTGCTCCTGTTTGTGGGTTATGGTGGAGGTTGCTGCAAAGGCAGGTTGAGCTTCCCGGTTTGATGTGTCTGTGCCTTTGGCCAGTCTGTGCTGCTCAGTGCAGGTATGATCTCTGCTTGAACTGGAAGGAAAAAAAAAGAAGAAAATGCAAAAGTAGTTAAGCAAATTTACCAGCAGCATGTGTGGGTTTTTTGGTGCCCTTGTTGCTTTGGAAAACCGGTAGCTTGGGGTCTGTAAATTCAGGCTGCTTCCCCTTTGTATGCTTGTTACTAACTCTGTGTATATATATATGTACATATATATGTGTGTGTGTGTATATATATATATATATTTTTTTTTTAATTGCATGCACACAAAAAACTGGATTTGGCACAGTTTTAACTGGGGCCAAACGGTTTGATTTGGCTTCTGCGGCAGCTTCACTTCCCCTAAACGAGCCTTCAATAGGGCAGTTGATGGGTCGTTGGCACCTTTTGTACCCCAACTGTGCCTGTCCCTACCTACCTATACACTTATGATGGTGTTTACAGTCACATCCTCCCCGACTCGGGGCACGGTGACTTCACTTCCCCCCCGGCTGGGGGGGGGAAGGAGGGGTGGGACACTCAGTCCATTGACAGGGTCCCCGACAAAGGAGGTGCCCAGCGAAGCTGAGAAGCTTCTGGACCGTGTGGTAATGACCACAGCCACATCTGACCAGGCTATAAAATGGGGTCCCTGCTGAGGACCCCCTTGAAGTGGTCTTCTTGGAGCATCAGGACTGTGAACTGGAGCCCTCCTCTTAGACTGGGACACCATCTAAGGAGACTTCCCGGGACTGAGAGCACCTCACCTCGTTTGGTGAGTGGTTATTTTTCTCTGCTGGATATATCCTTGAACGAGCCTTTGCCTAACCCAGGCAAGTGATTATTTCTTCTGGGTACCCTTGAGTGAAAGAGGCCTCTGGTTTTCTTTCTTGTGAGTGAATGTATGCATGCTGTGGATCCTCATTATTCTCAAGTAGTCATACCCTAATAATCTCCTCAACTGATATCTGAATCTGTATTCTGTGTTGTCGGAGTGCTAAATGATTGCATAAACCCTGTTTCTAGTCGGTTTATCTGCTACGCTTTTCTGGCTAGAACGAAGTGTGTTTTGGAACTTGTTGTCTGCCTAAAGTTGACGTTTGGGGTGCCTCTGTGACAGCTTCACTCTTGAATTAACGTTTAATTGAACCAGCAGTCACCCATGCATCTGAGCAGGCGTATCTGAATTTGTTTATTGGAGGTAGGCGACTATTTGTGCCGTACTGCATAGGTGTCCTGCATCTTCGTGAGGCAAAGAGAACAATGATTCCAAATTCTTACATAATAGGTTAACTTACGAAAAACAAACCCGAGGTTAAAAAGAAACAAACAAATGACACCGCCCCCCCCCCCCCGCCCCGCCCCGCCCCGCCACAAATACAAAACCAGAAACAAACAAAAACCAAACTAGAACCCCAAACTAACCAACCAAAACAAAACACAACAAACCACAAAAAAAAACCCAAATAGAAGAGACATTAGATTTGGAAAGACTGACAACTTTAAAGCAGCAGCTGGATCTTCTGCAGTGAATGGTCTTTGAAGCAAAATAAGCTAAAAAGGAAAAAGTCACTACCCTTCTGCAGTAAGCTCACTCATTATTGAGAATTGATTTACATAATTATAAAAGTATAGTTATATCTGTTATTTCCTGGGGTAAACAAGTCATCAGTATGATTTTTTTTTTTTTTTTTTTTTTTTTTAAAAAGGGAAAGTTAACATTTATATCACTGAAGTCTGGTAGTGAATAATAGCTGGGGTATTAATTTGCTGTGTTGCTAAATGAGATAATGCTTAGATTCAGTGTTCATTAAAGGCAGTTCATAGCTGTTTGTTAGACCCTCTGCTTTCCTGGGATGTTCTAGTTTCTAAGAGGGTCACTCCATGTGGAAAAAACTGGCCTAATCACAGGTGGGCCTGAGGCTGGCAGCCTGTTCCAGAATTGGGTACAAACAGTTCATAGCAAATAAATATCATAGAAATTTAGAATGAAAATGTGCACCATTTTCCATTCTAATTAATTTTTGTGACATTTGAGGTTTTTTTTTCCCTGAGATTTTTCCTCATTTCTGTTAGATCCTGCAGCAAATCTTCTCAGTAGCTTAAATATTTCTGTGGCATCATGCTAGAAGGAGAGTTCTTTGTGTAGTTCTTTCCATTTCAGAAAAGTCTACACAGAAATAAGGTGTGATCCTTGTTTTGAAGTATTTAATTGAATACTGCAATAAAATCACATGCAGCTTTGTTAAATATGCAGCTTTACATACACACTCAGTGTAATGTATGCGACACTTAAGATTTTTTGATACTTTTTTGTGTGTTATGTATCAACCCAATAACTCTGGGTACAGGAGAGCAAATAGTGTCTATTAAAATGTTCTCTACTGCTATTTCACTTCCAAGGCAACAGCTCATCCTGCAAGTATCACCTATCCAGAACTATCAGCTGCAGACTTTTGCATTTTGAATGTACTTGATATTATTATCTGTTCGGGGAAATGACAGTTCTTAGAGTGAAGGATTAATTTTCAACCATGAGCGTCCTCTGCTGAACTGAGTTATTTTGCTCATCGTTTGATATGAACAGAACATTCTGTGTGGGACTTGACGTAAGTCTCGGTTGTCATTGCTGAGCAGTGGGGGACATTCCATCAAGTTTTGGTCTCAGTCTGTTCTTAGACCTCGAAACCATGGAGAATGCAAACACTTCAGTGCAGCTGCAGAGGGGACAGGAACGCTTCTGCAGTACTTGGCGCAGACAATCCCAGTTTTCAGGACCTGGCATTTTAAGAGAGAATCTCTGTTTGCTACAGGGTTTTTTTTTTTAAAGTTCTAATCAGCAGTGGCTATGTATCTGTTATAGTGTGGATGATGCCACAGTTGCAAATGTGGGAAGTCAACTCCTGACACATGCTGCTGTCAGTGGAGCAGCTCTCCAGGCTCCCTGCTAAATGTCACCAACCTACACTTGAGCCATGTCACCACATTTGCACTGTTACTGTTACCTTGACAAGCTAACATGGTCACAGGGTCGTGTATTTCTTGGCTTCAGATGCCCTGTGGCTTTATCCTCGATTGTACTAATTCTATACCCCAAAATATTTCTACTTTTAGATGTTTTTCAGACACACTTCTGTTAGAAAATGCACATGTACCTTCCTGCAGATTATTTGAGAAGAAACTAACCTACAAAATGGCATTTCTTGGCACTACCATCCAAATAAGTTTGGATTGCTCTTTGCTTACTGAAACCTCTGTCTTCATGGTTCACAAAACCAGTACAGGTAGCTGAACTTTTAAAAAAAAAATATTTTGATATTTATTTTGATACTGAATGGCTTGATAGGCTGAGTTACTGCACAGCATCACAGGAGCTAGCACAGTTTCTCAATGGCTTGCTTTCTTATGCGTGCTCTTGGTTCCATATGCATACAGGGAAATTGGTGTATATCTGGAGAAATTATTTTCTGGAAATAACGAATTTTACTGTATGGCAAATAGCCAGTGGCTCACACTCAATAACAGCAAAAAAGCTCAGTGTTTGTTTCCTGGAGAAGAGGGCAATCTTTAAATCTTGAGCACAAACTCCACATAAATAAATAGTGGTGTATTCTCTGAGAAGTATTTTGGAAACTATACTAGGTACTAATTCTGAGTGAAGCCTCTTTGCAATAAGGAACTATTAATAGAATAATTAATGCAAACACATGTATCAGAGACAATACTAGATGTGTTCAATAACTAAATTTGTGGAAACCTGAATGTTGTCTTGAGCAGTCAAATTAGGAAAAAGTGCAGGTGACTTTAAACTGCAGTGGCGGGGGCCATGCTGGGTTGATATTGGACCTAATACTTCAATGGGACACTGTTGTGAACATCCTTAAATAAAAGTATGTATCTGGGGTGGGGGGAAAGGATGAGAATGGGTCATCCTTATTCTCCTCAGAAGAAGCAGGAGGGAAAGGAAGGAACAGCTAGATACTCTTCCTGGGACTCTGGGGGCCTAAATAAGATCTGGGAGTTCTATCACAGGCACTCTGCAAGGCAGGATGATGAGGAGGAAGCTTTAGGGATTAGTGATCATGCTACACCCCTTTTTTTATCCAGTCCAAAAGGATCCTCTTGTATCACATGCAATGAAACTGGTAGCATTTGCAGAATGTGGAAAATTGTCCCTTAACCTACTGAAGTTAGTGGGATCATGGACTGCAGGGAACACTACAGTCTAATGCTTAAATTAATTAAAAGAAAATAAATAATTATTCAGAAAATGCCCTGGTCATGTCTTATCAGGCAGCTGCAAGCATATCGAAAGGTTAACATATCTACCAGAACCGTGTGCATCTGTTTATGTGCTGGAGTTCTAGATTCCCAGTTGTTGCTTTGCACTTTGCAGTGCTGTGGAGCTTGGTGTGTTGGAAGAAACAGACTTCTGCCAGGAGCTTCAGAGACCAAATCATCTTTAAGTGACCTGTAACTAAACACTGTAATGCTTTTGCAATATAAAAGTATTTTAACCTACCTGACTTCTATGAAAAGTTTGTTTTGCCATGCTGAGTAGCTGTGTTATGGAACTCCTTGCTACAGTACACCACAATGGTTACATGTCTGTATGGATGATGAAATCTTCTGTAGTTACAAAAGTATGAATCTTTGGTGAACAAAATCCCAGGTCTTGGACAAACAAACAAACAAAAATTATGTGGGATATCAAGATGTGGATGGGGGAACGAAGAGTTATCAGGGACAGAAACTATCTGGTCTGCTATAAACATGGGTGGTTATAAACTTCTCTACTGTGACAAATGCAAGATTATTCCATAAGTGCACAGAGTGTATAGAATTGTCACGTACCATCCCTGAAGGTATTTAAAATATGTGTAGACTTGGCACTTAGGGATGTGGTTTAGTTGTGGACTTGACAGAATTAGGCTTACAGTTGGACTCGATTTTAAGTCTTTTCTAACCTAAATGATTCTATGATTATATGATCTGAAATGTGATATCTCAGTACCCTTCTTCAAATGTTTGTGCCACTGACTAAGACCATCAGAAGCACTGTAATGGAAGAACTTGGGAAGAAATTTCCCATCAGCTTGTCTGTTTTGCTTTGATATCATTTTTTTGTTGGTTTGCTTGATAATCTTTCTGTGATACATCCATAACCGCTTAAACCAGGAGGCTATTAGTAGACCGTGATGAACTGTTCAGCAATGAGTACGAGCTAATAATTTTACAGTGTGCAGTCAGTAATTGCTCCAAGTGAAATAAGTTCATGTGACTTGCCCGAAGTCACTGTTGTGCTTCAGGTGTGAAATTGCAGATCCATACTCGTGTCACCTTGCGTGTGCTGCACACATTGAAAGCCCCCGCTGGCTCTGTCTGCTTCGTCTTGTTGCAGGAACCTAATGGCTTCGTGTCTGCTGCAGCAGGGTGCCTTCCTGCTTCCCACTCTGCAGACTCTCATACAGCAACTGGTAGTAGGAACACCAATGGAAAAAAAAAGAGATAAAACCCTGCAATGAAGTAACCTTTTCTCAGGAATTGCATCATTGCATTCAGTGAGGCCACAGTGCTAGAGAAATCTGGGATTTAGATTTGAGAGTACCGCTGGCAGGTTTTCACGCTTGATTTGGCTTTGGTTGGAGGGACAAACTTGTTCTGTGTTGTACAGGTTTCTGTCAATCTTTGGTAGTTAATGCGTACCAGAATTACTGGTAGTTGGCTCTCATTGCCTTAAACTGTGTTTTTTAACCCAAGAAGCCTTAATAACACTGCTTAAAAGCCTCTGAATACAGAAGTGATTAGGAACACACACCCCTCTGTGTGTGTGTATGTAGAGTATAGTTTGAGCATTGTGAGCATATCTTTGTCATTGATGAAATGACATATCTGCAGACTTTTTTTCTATAAACTGGTGTCTCCTGTTCCTGCACAAAATTATGTGCTGTTGTAAAATTTACACTTTTTAAAAATACTTCTCACCTTACTTGCATTGCAAGGTGCAGGAGCAAACTAAGCAAACTTTTATATGAAACTTACCCTTCTGAATTTCAAAAGGGATCCCACAACTCCTAATTTGTTTTAATCATGAGAAACAGTGTTTTTAATAGTTTCTATAAATATGTGATCTAATATAATGCAGCATAAAAATGGAATAATGTCACAGTGCTGATCACTCTATAAATATGTTTTGACTACAGTAGCCAAGGTTTTTTTTGCTACCTTTTGCCATGCTACAGCTTCTCGTTTGTTGCTACAGGTGCTGGGGAGAATAAAGGGAATGTGAAAGGGAAAACATGAGAATGTGAACATTTATATACAGGTTAAAGTGTTTATCCAAGTGCTTTGCACCAGAAACTGTTCAGAAACTTGCTTTATTTTTAAACAGCACCCAGTAGTTCTACAAATATAAATATTTCTCAAGAGAAAAGGTACAATGAGTAAGTGTCTTCTTCCACTGCTGTGTAAAAGAATAACCCATGACTAACTTTTCTACAGGAATACACATAGAAATCTGAGTAAATCTGGACTTCATAAATTGTGTAGCAACACGGTAGAGCTGTGAGATGACAGGCCCACCCTACGCTTTTAACACCTCACCCACCCACAGCCTGCAGGCAGGCAGAGCCAGAGATGGCCAAAAACTCAAGATGGTCCATAGAGTAAGAGAACTGGGGCACAGATGGAATTAAGTTTTCTTTCCCACATGCGTTACCTATTTTGAAAGACTTAGATGGTTCCCTTCTCCTTAATGCTTTATTTTAACACTGCTAGCTAGTCACTTGGCCATGTCAAGACAGTTACAACTGTGCTTTTTGGAGCAGTCGAGAGGCTGTGTTTTCAGAATGGAAGATGCTGTCATTTTTATAAAGTCTTGTTGGGTGAAACATTAGGACATGCCTCTCAAGTGTGAAAGTTATCAAAATTACTCTAACAGTTTGATCACAGGATTTTCTCAAGCCTGAGCTGAGAACCCCTCAAGCTGGGCCACAGTCTGCTCTTTTCCCTTCTTGTTCTTCAGGCAGCAATGCCAACCACATATTGGCCCTTTGGTGCCTAGCCAGCAGCTTTGAAGAAGTGTTTACACACCTCTCTTCATCATTTGAGAAGCCGTATTTATAGCAAGATGTCCAGTTTTGGGCTTGGTACCAGAAAATGATGAACTGAAGAGAGTCCAGCCACCACAATGATCAGGACAGGGGAGCGTGGGACATAGGTTCTCTGAGCTGGGTTTGCTCAGTCCTCAGAGTAGAAAGCTGAAGTGGGATCTGACTACTGATTTCAACTACATAACGAGAGATTACAGAAAAGACAGATGCAGGCTCCCCTTAGAGCCGCACAGCGATAGGATGAGGGCAGCAGACAGAAGCTGCAACATGGGAAATCCCGTTTAGGTTGTAAGAAACTCTTTCACTCAAACACTAGAGCTGTGGCCTGGAGAAGTTGTGGCATCTCCATCCCTGCAGATCGTCAAAGCTCATCTGGGCAAGTCAATGAGCATCTTTATCTAAATATGAAGTTAGATCTAACATCAAAGTTCATCCAAGTTTGAGCAAGGTGAAAGGGGATATTGAAACTGCTTAACCAAAAGACTTTCAGAACTTGCTTCCAACCTCAATTAATTATTCTCTTCCACAGGTATGTCATTGCCTGATGTCATTTTTGAAAACTAACAAGCCTACAATCTTTAATCTTGACTTCTTTCTGGAATCTAGGAGAATGAGCCCAAGTTTAGCATTTTGCTGTTGGTTGGAGGCAATGCTGTGACAAATCCACTTGTGTCCTAAATAGATGTGATGGTAGCAGGGCTATTGTAGCACCACCTTGTCTGGAAGCAGTGACAGCAGCATCTTCACTCCGGTCTCTTATATGCTGCTCTGTGTAAATACCAACGCTACGGTGTCCCAGTATCCTGCAGCAATAGTGAACCTACACTAATATGAAGCCATGTTTTTTTTTCTGTGCAAAAGCCGTTGTGAAGAAACTCGAAGTGATAGCACTTGGAGTACCTGTGTTGTCATGACGAGTGAATATTTTTCTTCATTTCCTCATTTTCCAGATCAGCCAGTTGAATTGTAGTGGTCTCTGGTCATGATTGAACTTGACAGTTAGGAAAACAGTGAACATTGAGGTTGAGCTCTTTAGCTTTTTACAATTTATTTTAATTATTTATTTTATTTTCAAAGTCCTTAACTCCTAGGCTGAAATGAAATGTGAGTACTTGCATGCCAAAAGGGATTATTTTATTCAGGTTGTGTGGAGGAGGAAAGGAAGAAGTTCTGAATAGTGATTAAAATAGCATTCAGAATAGCCTTTGCTTTCAGTGGAAGGAATTGGATGCTTTGGTTGTTTCAAGCTACAGTAATCACCTTAGCAAGCACCACTGTAGAGTATGAGGTGAAGTTACTCCTGTGTAGAATACTTTTGTGTTGTTCACTCTGCCTATATAAATAAAGAATATAAAACTGTTCTTAAAACTTTTTGGTTAGGGGGAGTTATGGGGAGAGATCTGATATGTAATAACCAAATACATCGGTCTCCCTGGGGACCATTTGCATTAATGAACCATCTGCTACTCTCTCCTCTATGAAGCATCGTGGACAGCATCATGATCTTTCTGTTGTGCAGTGATAATGGGATATTCAGGTGTCTTTGTAACAGGAGCATGTTTGACATGTTTTTGGTTGTTACTCCCCCCTCCCCAGTGACTGCCTCTTGTCTCAGGCAAGCTGGTCCTGTCAGTCATTGTAAATGTGACCAGAGATGGAAATAACCAAGAGGTCTCAGGTCTCCTTGGCAATCTGGTGATTAACATGGGTTGTACAATGACACAATTCATTCAGAGGGGGAGAGTGGGGAGCTGTGAATGCTTTGCTTACGTGGCATCTCAGCATCCACTCATGTACAGTAGGTTGCTGCTATTATACTTGTGTTGCCTTAAGCATCTCATTTTGTTCTTAAAAACAACCAACCAACCAACCTAAAAAAACAAAACCAAACACAAAAACCACAAAGCAAAAGAAAAACCTAAACCAAACCACACAACCAAAAAAGCTTCTTTACTGATTCTTACAAGGTCTGAGGCATCTGATCATCACCTCAAATCAACGGAGAAGCATTTATGCTAGCTGTGCATATGAGAGGGTTTTTCTAATGAATTTGTCTATCTGCAGTTGTGCTATGCTGTTTTCAAACACTTTTTCCCTTTCTGAGCAGGTGAAACAGAAATGAAGGATTCTCTTGCATCCATTTAAAGAGCAGTGAAATTAGTTCCAATTTCTGTGCAGTTACTTTGGATTTACGCTGTGCTACTGAGGAGGGAATCAGTCCAAGTCTCACAGTAGTAGAATCACGCAGGGATGTTATCAGTTGTGTCAGGGAAAACTTCTCTGTTTAAATACACTGCACTGAAGCTTAAATTCTGTAGCCCTCCTGTGCTTTGGTTTTGTTTTAAGAGATGCTTTGTTATCAAGGGAGACTGTCGTGGGGAAAAAAGGGCCAAACCTTGAATGTCTTCTCCACAGGCTGGCTTGTATAAGCAGAGGCTGTGCCTTCTGGTAGTACCAAGTTCAGCTCTTTTGTTTTAGGAAGAGATTAGCTGTGAAGAATATAGCCTCAAGCAATATTTTTGTCTGAAATGCACAAGAATGACAGACCTAGATTTTTATTAAACAGAAAATAATTTTCTCTTAAAAGTCTTCTGCTTAAGTACACAACTCTTCGTTCTGCTCACACTGCTTTTTCCTGAGCCCAACTTGCCATCCAATTTTGGCAAACAGGCTGTCTTCTCCAGAACACTGCTTTTCTATGGTGCCTTGGATCTTGTGGGTGTGATGGTCTTTAGTCTTCTAAAGCAAAAGCCAAGTCAATTATTGAATTATTTTCTTCCCCCAGTGCACAAATCCTCACAGCATGGATTTTGTTTAGAAGCAGCTTTCAGGCCAGGAAATAACTGGTAGAGATCTCTGATCAGCTTGTCACTCATGTCTTGGATGCATGTGATTTCTAAGGGAAGCTATCTAATGATTTGAACTACCATTTTGCTGGTTTTATTCCCCTACCCCCATTCATTTATTGTAGTTAGCCCCTATTTTTGATAATAAAATTCATAAACCAGGTTAATTACATAATGAATTCTTTTCCCCAATACCAGCTGTTCTACTGTTTTTCTTCCTATCCGTGCTTATAAACAGGCAAGACTTCCTGCTGTTTTAAATATCCATATTGTTGGCAAAACCAAAAATGTTGTAGTTTGCTACTACCTGAATATATTAGTCATGAATGAAGAAAGTCTGGTAAGTGTTTGCAGGACAGCTGGTGCTCTGACTAGTACTACTTCCTAGCAGCTATCCCTTTTCCCTCTCTTGATATTGTGCAAAATGAAGAAGTAATTAAAAGGTTAAAGAAGATTCCTCAGCATTGAGAAGCAATAATCAACTATTGCAGTAAACTAAGAGCAGAATGGGATCAAAACTGTAGAGTTTCTCCATGCAGCCTTGTCCGTGTTTAATATCCTCCTCCTCCACCTCTTTCCCTTGTTATGTTCTTTTTTTTTTTTTGATGTATTTGTGTACATAGAGCCTTGTTGCTAGAGTCCTGTTGCTCTGCTTAGATTTGTGCCTGCTTAATACAAGTAGGGCAAGTACATGGTTTGGCTGTTTTGGGGGGATGAAGGAGGTGCAGGAGGCAATGCCGGGCCGGGCACCTCAGCAACTGGGAACTGGAGTTGTCCTTGCTTCATGGGCACAACCTGGGGTTGTCCTTCCTCCATAGGCCCGAGCTGGCTCCTGTTGGAGTTGGGAGGTGTGACAGCTGCCAAGAGGATGTCTGTGCTGATACCTCACCAGGGAGAGGAAAATGTGTTGGGGAAAGTCAGAAGAGGCAAGATAAGGCCTTCTTCTGAGAAGAGAGAATAGCTAAACTCGTGCAATGTGGATAAGAGAGGCTGGGCATTTAGAAGATGTTTAGACACCTCACAAAAAGTATTCAGGCTTTCTCAGTTAATGCTAGCTGGTCTTAGGGTGGAGTGAGGGGTCAGCAGAGTTGAGCATTCAAGATTTTACGATTCCTCATCTGGCTGTGGACACCAGCTTTGAACATCTCGCCTCCCATCTGTAAATTAATTAGTAATTCCAGTTTGATCTCTCTAGATTTCTTTCTTATAGTAGGCAGTGATGTTTTGGTGTGTTGCAATTAAACAACTGAAGAGAGAATGGTAAAACTCAAAAGTGACCTTTTGCTAATGGTCCTCAAGAGTGTTGGGAAGGATTTGTTTGCTTAGGCTGTGACTGGTCCCTTGTGAGCAGCTTCAACCTATTGACTTTAATTGCTCTGTAGATGTTATTCTCCTGGCTTGATTAAGTTTGGAGGGGAGATGGTGAGGGAGGGTAGGAGTTAGACAGGCTACTTCATACCTTTACATGTTGATTTTTTTTTTTCCCCATATATCAGGGTTTTCTGTGCTCTGCAGATAAGGCTGGAGTTGAAGTGTAGGAAACGCAAGGACAGAGTGAGAGAACTCTGTTTGAAACCTGAATTGGCAGAGATTAACAGGTAAAAGAAAAATGATTAACGCTTTGTCTATAAATACCTTTGTAAAACTTATCTTACCTGCTGGGATCTTGGATTGTGTTCAAATATTCACAGCATTTCTTCCCACCTGGGGAAGCATTGTTATCCCTCTTGTACAGGTAAGGGCTATACGTCAGAGTAGACTCTCCAGTCTGTACTATGCAGGATTGAATTTTTGCTCTGTTGGGAGCTGCAAAGCATTTTCACTTGTGCCTATTCATTTGAAAAGCTCTCAAAAAGAACAGTAACGCTTTCACAAAGTCAGTTATATGGTTCAAGGTGGAGAAGAACTGGGCCCAGAAAGCTTGTCTGATGAATTCAATGGTGATGCTTAAGGAGTGGAGGAGAGGAGAGGCTGGAGTTTGGGCACTGGATGTTCTTCATTTGGCCTTGAGCACACAGTATGGTGTGGGGATTTGTCATGCTGGTCTGACAAATGAGACGAAACCCTAATTCCTTCTTCCACTGTCTCTGCTTTTAGCCTGCGTCCAGCTCAAGTGGGAAGAAAACCCAGAGCTTTGACCCATCTTCTTATCCTAATACTCCACCCTAGGTGGGAAGCCAGGCCTGTTGCTTGTGAAGGGTGGGTAGACTCTGTTCAGATGGGAAAACTCAGCAGCTGGCACCCCGAGTTTCATTCCAAGCACTGCTCCAGTCTCCTCCAGCTGGTTACTCGCTACCTACTCCTACCTGTGGAGGGCCCTGGGCAAAGTAAAGGCCCTTCTGCTGGTAAGAGAATGTCAGCCCAGGGTTCAAGGAAAGGGAGTAGTCTGAACACTGGAGAAGCTAACCCACTTGCACCTCTCCAAAGAGATGCAGAGCTTCTAGTAATAGTCCTTTCCTGCTCTGATTTGATTGTTTTGTTTGTTTTTTCTTCCTGGTTGCCAAGGTTACACTTTAATTCTCTTTAGCAAAAAAGCCCCATATGTAAACTTGACCATGAGGATGTCTATGTTGATAACAATGGCTTGGTTCTGTTCATTGTGTTCATCTTCCACTGCAAGGGATGGGGTCAAACAATCTGCAAAGGCATGGAAGAGAGGTCCAGCTTCACATTAAAATCTGCACTGTGAGTCGGATCTTTTAATTGATAAACTTGGTCAGTAAACTCGGCAGTTCTTAACACACTGTGAGGCTGAAGACCATGGATTTGCTTTGCAGAACCCCACCAGTGTCTGTTCCTGTAAATGCCTTATGTTCTGTTGTTGGTCGTGAGGCAATTGGATATGTGCTTAGGTTAGATTATTCACGTCATATGCAGTTGGACCCTGAAATAACTTTGATTTTATGCATTGAATAAATAATCATGTATTAAACTTCTTAAGAAGATAAAAATCTGCAGTAAATTAAGAAGCAAACACTATGGACCCTTTTTTCTTTTACAAAAACTTAGCAACAAAATGTACCACATTTAGGCTTCTCACTTTTGTAATGACCATTCTTGCTTGGTGTTTGTTCTTGCAAGGTGTTGAGTGCTCTGGCTGTAATCCAGCAAGATTTAAGCATGTAATTTAAGGATGTAAGTAGTCCCACTTTATTGAAACCATTTGAGTGATTAAAGGTACGCAGGTGGATAAGTGCTTTGCTGGATGGAAGCCAGAATGCACAGCATCTTCCAAGATCAAATCCTTAATTATTAAATTGATTTAGAGCAGTTCTTGTATCCAAGGCAACAACGACAATGAGGTGGTCGAGTACTAAACTCTCTATACATCTAAGGGAAATGCAGATAGTAAAATTCTGCTCAGATATGGGTGGACATGGCTTACTGTAGTTTGTTATTTTCAAACAGGCAAAATCCGGCTCAGTAGTTGCATGCTGATGAATACAAATGGAGTAAATTAGCCACACTATGGATATTATATGTAAATGTTGATGGATTCTTTTTGTTTGCTTACAAATTGAACTCAAAACCAGTCTTCATATTGCCTGTTTCCAGATGGTTTTAAATGTATATTTCTTGTGCCTCTATTTCCTGGATTTCATTTAAATTGGGGAAGAATATTTTCTAGTTATTATATTACAAGATTTCATTTGCTTGTAAAACTATTAAGTAATCTGAAAGTCTCAAAATATGGTAAGTAAAAGAGCCTTTCCTTCCTTATTCTATTTATGTTTAAAGAAGCTTTTGATTCTGGAATCTCTCTCATGACTTTTTGAATGCCTAAAACTAGGGTATCATTACCACTGTAGTTCACACAAACCAGTTCAGACTGAATCAGTTCTTCAGTGTTTTAATTCAGATACTCAATTGCTTTACAACAGCTGGAACATATAGTTCATGTCAATGGCCTAGGTAGAGAAGAGTCCATCCTAGGGTCTTTCACTGGGAAGGAAAGATGTCACCACGGTCTTGTCTGGTTTTGCATGGTCTTTCCAACTAAATGTGAGTGAGATGATGAATAATCTTGTTTAGGGTAAATACCTCACAAGAATTTACTGTGTCTTCAGAGTTTTTTGTAGTGTCAACTGATTGTTAATTGATGTCAATTTTAGTCATCTATAATCATACCCTATGATCTGTATTTCTTTGCAGTTTACCTTGATATTGTTTTGTATCTTGTGCGACTACATATGCTGCAGAAGTAACAGACTTTTTAAATCAGTAGTGAGGAGAGCAATCTGTTTCCAGTAAGACTGCCTTTTTGTGCCACTATGAGCTTTCAGTAAACAGGAAAAATGTGAACTTCAGAGTACTGAAATCGTGATGCCACAGGGGAGTTCACAATTTGAAAAACCTGAGCATCAGTTAAAACAGTGCAGGGAATATCAGAGTGTAGGCTTCTGGAAAACTCCAGATGGTGAAAGTGTGGTGAATTCTTCATCAACTGAAAATAAGCACAAATGTAAAGCTACTTTTTTCATGTTTGTCGTCCTATGTCACACTAATTTCAAATTTTTGGTTTAATAGAAGATATTCCCACAAACTTTCTACAAACTGTCTTCACTTTTGTAGCATTAATTTTGTGAGTAAATCCTAGAGACCGCTTTCTCCGCCGTGTTGCATATGGAGCAATACCTTCCATCACTGCAGAAAAAAGGCATTTAACCTACACTAGTATTTGTTTTGCCACAGAGATAAACAGTGGCACCATTCAGTGTCATGGACAAGGAGGCTGGTTTCCTGCACCTTGCTCTTTGCATTGATTTTGCTTGTTTATTGCAATCTTTTCCAAGAATTGCCTCCCACTTTGAATAACTGCAAACTTGATTGCACCCAGCTTTCAGCAATGAGAGGGAACCATTAGCAAAATTAAGGAGCAGATGCATAGAAAGTAGCTCTGCTTGGGGGCTAAAGCAAATGCTGTGAATTATGTGAAGCCGCTGTGTAGTTCTTTAGCTAAAGTCTTGATTTGATCTGTGCTTAAGATGCTTTGTTGGATTAGCTGTCAGCTGGAAATATGCTAAAAACCAAAACAACCTCCCACGTCATTGATGAAAAGAGCTATGTTGGTAAAAGTTCTGAAATGGACACAGTTATATTGGAAAAAGGAGGGAGGAAAGATCTCTCTGGTATCAACTGGTCCATGTGGGGAGCTGGCAAAAGAATTTGAAGTGTATATTACACCTGTATAATCTCCCTCTTCTGGTTTGCCAGTAGACTTGACTGGTAAAGCCCAGATGTTTGTCAGTGTCGGCTCTTCCACCGAGTAAGTTATCACCTGATGGAAAGCAGCATGTGATTTCTGCCCAGTGTTCTGCAAGATAGCAGTTTTAGGGGACCGTTTTGTCCATAGTTGCATGTCTCACACCACAGGTCTGAGACACTGCTGATATTGCAGGGCAGCAAGACTTCTCTCCTGAAGGGCTGTGCAATGTCCATGCTATGGATTCTCCTGGAAAGCTTCCCAATTCCTGCTGCCACCACTTAGCATCAGCCTCAGCCAGTCAACAGCTGGAAGCCATTACCCAAAATAACAGGACTGGTCTCAATAATTTAAAAACAGGGGTTCCTTTTGTCTGACTTTTTTTTCCCTAGCTTTTGGGGTTTATTTTTCAAGCCTTTGTTTGCAGTAAAAATGACTAGAAACTACTTTAAGAAAAAGGACATGTGGAATTCTAGTCATGTGAATTTGTGAGAAGGTGGAACAAAAAAAACCCCAAACAAAGCCCCCTTAAAACCTCTACCCACCTATTTCTGAGACTTGTAGGGGAAAAAAAAACAACTCATGACCAGGCCCAGGTCAGGCCCATCTGTGTTGTTAACAATCAGGGAGACAATGTGGGCTGTACAGGGAGCCCTAGTGTCTTGTCTAGGAAAGAAAAAACACACATGGGCAGATTGTAGGTGAGGTTGTAATCTCTACTTTTTTTCATTCACAAAATCCACATGTCAGGTTTCAGCAGGTATTGACCCAGGAGCAGCTAAGGATGTTACCTGTTTATGGTGACCTACAAGCAGAGCAAGAGAACTGTTGAGCCAGTTTTCAATGGACCAAGAGCCTGAGATGTAGATCTATGGATCCAGCCTGGATCCCTGAGGATCAGGCTGGCTGCTGTTGATGGAGGTTGAGGCCCAGGGTAAGATTCTCAGACTGTGGAGCTTTTTCCATTGTGTATCGCTGGGAACCTCCAGAAATGGTGACTGGTAACAGAAAAGGTGGTTGGTCAAAGAACGTCTTCTAAGAAAAACTGGATATAGCATAAGCTGAAGTTAGTTTCCTAGTGGAAATATTAGATAAGCAGACAGATTTATATGTATGTGTGTGTGTGTGTATATGTATGTGTGTATATATATATATATATATATATATGCACACACACTTAGGTTTCACACTTTTTTCATTACTAATTAATAACTAAGAAAAGTTTCAGGAGTGAATTGTACCTCCTGCACTTGGTATATTTGCATTTTTGGTGCTATTTTCTCCCCACGCTATTATTCAGTGCTTAAAAAAAACCTTAAAAATTTAATCTTGAAGAAATAGAATAATAATTTTAAAGCTCCAGAGCTTCTTGGGAGAAGGGGTTGGTGAAGCAAAACCATTTCCTCTGAATTTGAATTGCTCTATGTGAAACTTGGGTTAAGTTCATGTGAAATGACAAACATACATGCTTTAGCTAAGAAAAGTATTAGAGGAAATAGAGGATTTGTGTATATATATCATACTAGTTTGACTGATAATACCAAAATGGGTAAAAATGACCTGAGATATCAAGCTGGTGATCTAGAAAACAAGCCAAGGATAAGAAACATCAGGCTTGGTTTTTTTTCCTTCCTCAAACAGGCAAGTGGATTGATGTAAATACCCATTACTCAGAAGTCACATATCTTGATGGCAGTAGAAATGATGTAAAAACCAAAGAGTGATTCTAGAGACCTGTGTGTGCGTGTTGCAGGAGTAAAGTTGCCATTTTGCATCACTTCATCTGGTAGTACCACAGTCACTCTGCTTTGTGATTTGCCTTCCTATTGAGCCTCCTCAACACTGCTGCACCAGCCTGCCTGCTCCTGTTATGTGTTTGTGAGACCAGCTGCAAAGAGGTGTTAGTCTTGGACTGCTACGAAACTGCATGAAGGAGTGATTTATCAGGGAGGAATAACTGGTGGTGTTTAAATAAAAATGGTCAGGACCAGTGGCTGCTGTGTAGTGCCAGCCCTTGAATGGTGAATTATGGTACTTGCTGCTGAGGGCATGTGGTACGGGGAAAGTGTACGGCCTGATGTTAACATTTCTCTGACAGTAGGTACTTAGTTGGACCAGAGAGTGGAAAGTCACTGAAAATTTGAAATTTGGATGCTAGGGATCTCTGACATGTTGTTGAGAGACTAAGTAGCCTTTATCTTTATTACCACCCTAAAGCAAAACTCTAGTTACTGGCTGCCAAAAGGTGTTTTCCAGGGACCGGTATCTGTTTGTTCTGCCTGCCAGCCCCATGGAGCTAAGCACATGCTATCGCAGCTCCACTGGGCAGCAATATGACTTTTGTCAGCTTGTTTGGCTGGTTTTGTGTGGTTCTGTTCTTAAGAAAAAGAAAAAAAGTAAATAAATCTGTGAAATGGTCTGAAGTAAAAGCCAGGGAATTTTTCTGGCATTCTCCTTTCATTCCAAACAAAAGCATCTGGGCTGGCACAGCTCAGAAACAGGTAACCTTCACTGAGGAATAAAGGGGGATGAGAGATGGGGCAAAGTGGCTGAGAAAAACCTCCTCCTAGAGCCCTGCTTTTGGTACCTCAGTGACTTCTTTCCCAAGCAAAAAGAAAGGTGAGGACAAGGGTGTGCAGGATGAAGGAGTGAAAGAGGCTCAGAAGAGGGCAGCACCCAACAGGGCTCCCGGCACAGTGGAAAACAGACAAAACCAGGGAACGCGGGAAGCTCCTTCCTGGTGGGACAGGAGTAAGGAATGACAAGCCACTGGTGTGATGGAGTAAGCAGGGCTGGATGTCTGAGTGGGGGAGAAGTACAGGAAGACTTTGCACTCACGTGCTCTTCAGCAAATCTGACTGGTTAAAAACACTAAGCTTGCAAATAAACAGTTGTTTGAATCAGATGTTAAGAAACAGGTTGTGTGAAGTCACTAGTTTAGTGAAGTTTGGCCTTCAGTACTGAAAATGAAGACAGTGATGGGGGAGCTCTTAAAAATACCTTGAAATCACCTTTTCTACTCCTGGCACTTAACACCTATATGAGGATAACTCTAGAGAACATTTATCTTGTTCTTGAAATGTGTTGGGCTGCAGGGATACAATACAAACAAACACATTCCAAGGGAAGATGTTTTTAGATCTCCATCATAGGCTTTCTTTCCTCCCACTCCACACATTATTCCCTCTCCAGACACTACTGACATCAATACAGTGTAGTGAAGCCTTTAAGTTCTGAAATAGGCAGTAATAGAGCTTTGTATAAAGAGGAGCCAAACTTGCATGCCATTTGTGGGAGGGAGTGTTTCATAAAAATTACTTTTATTATTCTGGTATTGTGTTAGAAAATCTTGTTGCTAAATGTATGAGAGAAATTATTATAATGGAAAGTGTCTTAGCGTAGCTTAAATATCTGACAAGAGCATTTCAGAACTAAATCATTCATGTTCCCACTTGCTGCCAACTGTAACCTGCTGCCTTTCTGATGATAATATGGTGTCCCTGACTTGCAAATTAAACATTAGCCAGTAATGGCATAGGAAATCAGAAAAAAAATCCGTGGAAACAGGGTTGTGAGTTTGCGTCATAGTCATGCAAAATGATGCCTGTTCTGATGAATTGAAAAGCTCTCAATGAATTTTTGCCATGGAATTCTTTAGTAGTGAAGATTTTTCCACCAGACTGAGATGCAGGAGAACCCTGAAATCCTGAAAGCTGGGTTCTCTGAATGAATTTTTTGACATCTTTATCTAAAACTGCAACCGAGTCTTCCCAGAAAACTAGTGGGGAGTAGGCAAGCTGTGGGTACCACTCTGTGGGCACTAAAACCACTGGCAGCCTCAGAAGAAACCCCAAGATGTGTCACTCCAGGTAAATATCACAGATGAACATTGTATTGCCCATAATACAAATGTGCTTGTTTTGCGCACTGAGGACTAAATAATACTTCTATAACAGTAACTGTGTTCTGGGACTGAGGTGACTGTGGAGGACAGAGGGAGGGACACTAGAAAGCTCTGCTAGATGAGCATACAGTCTATAAAGTAAGGAAAGCATAATTAGCTGTCAGTGATTTTGCAGCCTTACACCAGTAGCTAACGTTCCTCCTTGCTGATTCACCAAATCAAACAAGTCAATACCTGTCTTCTTTGGTGGGAGATGAGATCTCAACAGATGGCTCTTTTGAGAGCTACTTGCTCATAATCTTGCTGCCATACTACATATGGGGTAATTGCCATTTTTCAAGCATACATTGGTTAGCACAGGACAGGCTTTACGAATGTGCATATATTCAGCAGGACAGGTAACTCCTCCTAGTTTTAAGTCATCTTGTCCTTATTTCTTGACAAAGTTGTCTCATGAACACCAGTTCTGTTTCAACAGGCTTCTATTTAGAAACTATATACACCAGCGAAAGTTTGTCTACAGCTTCCCCTATCAACAAAATAGAAGTTTAGGTGTTTTTTACATGCAGACGAACAATGAGGAAGTCTATGCATTAGCCTGTTCTTAAGTGGTGGCCGTGGTAGGCCTATGCAGGCTGATGGTAAAGGTTTGGCCATGGGACAGCTACGTTCGCAGTGCCTATAGTTGAGATATCAATTCAATGCAGAGAAGTCTGGACAAGGAATCAAGGCATAAGACCAACTTTGACCATGTAAAGAATTTGACCTGAAGTGTATCCAAGGCTGAACCTCTGCCCTAGAAGTGGTCCAAACAATGACAGCATTGAGAGTCCCGCATATTATGGCCTGTTATTCCCCGCAGCAAGAGAAATGGTCACATTCCTTCACCCTGCTTCCCCAACAACATCTATTCTTTTCTCTTTTGAGAATAATGCTTTCTAAAATTCAAAATCCAGTTCTCTCTGTTCTTTCAAACCTGTTGCATGGCGTGAGCTGTAGTCATTGCAGCAGAAACTTTACATGGGTTCAGCAAGGAACCTAAAGAGGGTGTTTGTCAGGTTTTGTAGGATAATGTGAATGAGCTGACTGTGTGTGTGCTCTGCATCCCCTTTCATCGGAAAATAAATATGGTAGGTCAAACCTGCCTTCAACCTGCTAAGATCTAATTTTTTAATGAACATTAAATATCCATGAGCTCAGCAATGCATGCAGATGCCTTCCACACTCAATTCATTTCAAGCCTGAGTAAGCTTGATGGATTACTTTGCTCTAAGACATCAGCAGATATTTTGGGGTGCATGGAAAATGACGTAGTACTGTGGCACAGTAGACGGAGGTGTGAACAGTAGTGAGGAAGTTGGTATCAGTAGGGCTGCATAGTCATACCCACGTCCCTTTGTTACAACAGGCTGGCATCTTCCTTTAAGAAGCCTTATGCAATACACTGTTAGCAATCTGAGATTTAAAACCCTCAGGGTGCCAGCATATTCCCTTTTTAGTACTTCCATAACAAGTAAGGAAGCCTGACGTGGTGGGGTCTGTTCTCTCCTTCATACATACGTGCAGCTGCAATTGATGCTGGTGGAAATGAAAAGTCTGAAATGAAAGCAGAGGAGTCCCTGCTGTTTTTGTCAGTTCAGTAGTCATATAGGAAAGCTCTGTGGTCCTCATGCCAGAGTTGTTTGTCAACTTCTGGACTACATTCTTCCCCAGGGTATCTTGACTAAATTTGGCTTTCTGTGCTTTCCATCACAGAGGGCTTTGTGCGGTTGAGAGAATTAATGGATTGTTTGTACCTAACACCATTTGCAGCATGACAGATGTGTGGAAGGTTAAGTTGGGAAGTAGTTGCTTTCTTCTTGTATCATCTGCAGCAAAGAATAACGAGTAAGAGAAAATGGTTATGTTCTGGGTGATCTATTTGTTTTCACTCAGGGAAAACATGAACCTGAGCAACTCAGAGATACTTCACTCCTACCAATATATATATTATTTTCTGTCATTTAAAGATAATGTTCACTGCCGCATTTATAGTGTACGCCAGATCACAAGAAAACTAATGTCCTCCTTTGAAGTAGTGAAGTGAATGCTTTCTGTGAGATTGGAAGTATCTTTCATTTTCTGATTGCTTTGGTTTCAGAAGTTTTAGCAATTCAGTTGTTTGGTCTGTTGCTAGGAAGTTTTTTCCTCATCTATGACTAAGGAGTAGCTGTGAAAGTCAATTGCATAAAACTGGGCACTGCACTTCAATATGCATTGTGTTGCAGAATTGAATTTGTGAAGGTGAGGTCTCAGTTTTGTCAAGGCAATGGAACTGAAGGTCTGTAAATGTGTATAGCTTTGCTGGGTCATGGTCTACAATTTATCCTTTGTTCATTCCAAGATACAATTTAACCATGATCTTTGAATTTCATATGTTTCAAATATATATAGCTGTGAAGAAGGGGCTTTTAAAAGCTGTAGCTCTCTTTGCAACCCTCACACTCATTGTGTGAATAAACCGATAGAAATAAAATAGGAAATAAAAGATACTGTTACTAAAAATGTTTTCTTGAACTTCTGTATTGGAATACCACAGATAGCAGATCAGAAGACAAAACATTCAGCTCTTAAGTCAGGTTTCTATGCTTAATTACACTTAAAAGTCAAAAGAATATGAAGGTAGCAAAATCAAGAGGTAAAACTTGCATGAAACCTTGATTTGTGCATCACAACCTCACGCACGTGTGACCTCGGCTGGCTGCCGGGTGCCCACCCAGCTGCTCTCTCACTCCCTCTCCTCAGCAGGACAGGGGGAGAAAATAAGATTTAAAAAAAACTTTGTGTCTTGAGATAAAGGCAATGTAATGAAAACAAAGGCTCTGCATAGAAGCAAAATGAAAAAAAAAAATTAATTATTCCCTACTTCCCATCAGCAGGTGATGTCCAGTGACATTGTGGGAAGTAGGACCGCAGTTACACACAGCAGTTGCTTTGAAAGACAAACCCCTTAATAACAAGTGCCTCCTCTTTTTCCTCCTTTCTGTTAGCTTTTATTGCTGAGCATGAAGTTGTATGGTGTGGGGTGTTCCTTTTGGTCAGTTTAGGTCAGCTGTCCTGGCTGTGTGCCCTCCCAACCTCTTGTCCACCCCCAGCCTACTGGCTTTTGGGAGGGGTGTTGGAGAGACAGCCTTGATGCCGAGCAAGCACTGCGCAGCAGTAGCAAAGTGTTGGTGGGTTTATCAACACCATTGTAGCTACGAATAGGAAATACAACACTACATGAGCTGCCATGGGGAAAGTTAACTCCAGCCTAGTCAGACACAGCACAGAATGAGGAGATGGTGCCTAACTATAGTTTAGTTTTACCTTGAAATGATCTTTGCTGCTTTGATGAAATATCACAGTGGAGAGAAAGCAGATGTGGGTTTGATATCACTGCAGCTAGTTATGGTCAGCTCTTGTTATCCCCTCAGCTATGGTTTGTGTGGATTAGCTCCAGGTAAATAAAACTCCAGAGCTTCATGTCTTTCTGAAATATTTTTTAGTATTTATATTTTGTTAGCTGAGGTGATTTGGGAGCTGTTGGCTGCATAGAAGTGTGATCAGCAGGCCAAGGGAGGTGCCTCTCTCCCTCTACTCCACTCTGGTGGGGTCCCACCTGCAGTACTGTGTCTAGCTTTGGGGTCTCTAGCACAAGACATGGACCTGTTTGACCAGGTCCGCAGGAGGGCTGCAAAAATGATCAGAGGGATGGAACACTGAGGCTGAGAGAGTTGAGATGGCTTAGCCTGTAGATGAGAAGGTTCTGGGAAGATCTCATTGTGGTCCTTTCAATACTTCAAGGGGACTTTTTAAGAAAGACTGAGAGAGACCTTTTACCAAGACCTGTAGTGACAAGACAAGGAGCAATCATGTTAAACTGAAAGAGGGTAGATTTAGATTTGGCATAAGGAAGAAATTTTTTAGAATGAGAACTGAAACAGGCTGCCCAGAGAAGTTGTGGTTGTGGGTGCCTCATCCCTGAAAGTGTTCAAGGTCAGGCCGGATGTAGTAACCTGATCTAGTGAAATGTGTCCCTGCCTGCGGCTGGGGGTTCGAATAGTTGATCTTTAAAGGTTCCTTCCAACCCCAGCCATTCTGTGACTCCGTGATTTTTCAGAAATGACTGTTGAAGCAGTTTCCTGAAATTAGCATAGTCTTTACTCTTTTTGAGAGAAAAAGGGGATGAGGAATAGGTTTTGACATTTGTGAAAAATAGTGGCCACTATGATTGCTCACTACTGTTCTTTCAGGGTCATTCCCTGCAGCCCTGCTCACCCCCCATGTGCCAGAGCAGCTCTAGACTCCACAGTCTGCCAAAACAGCCCAGCCACCTGCCCTTGTTGTGAGTACCTACAAATCTTTTTCATACTATTGTTCCACAGCAAAATCCAGCACAAACATGCTGGAGATGTAGGCAGCTTCTGCAAAATCTTAAAATAAGCCTAGCACGCAGTTATATTTGCCCATGGTATTTTTTAATAGTATTTTTTTAAGAGGAGGGCTATCTTTCAGTCATTTTATTTTTTTTTTTTCCTTCTCTTTCTCCTCTCCTATTCCTGCTTTTTCTTTTCTCCTTTAAAAACTACTTCGACAAAGTTCAGTGTGAACTGAACTTTGGAAAAGTGGTGGGAGGTAGTGTGGGCTGAGGTTGGGTCATTTTATTGTTCAGGCTTTTAAGTGGAACTGGAGGAAATAGTGAAATCGAGGTTGTAAGGAGAGGTGAGCAATACATTATTTCCTTTCCTTTTCAGATTACCGTTTCAGCTGCAGGGTGTGAAAACATGTTGGGGAAAAAAAAATAGAGTAACTTAGTTTTTAATGATTTCAGATAATCCTTTCCTCTGTATGTGAAGGCAAAATAAAATGCCAATGACACTTCTGTGTTAAAAAAAATATGCAACTTTTAACCTTTTGTTCAACATTCATTTGTTTAACACTCATTTGTTTGTTGTGGTTTCCCAAGGCTATTATGTGTTAACAATATCTGCATTGTGCAAGTGCTTTCAGATCCTGTTATTATGCCACACATTTGTGGGACTTGAAGGCCAGCTCAGGTTGCAGTGAGATGTGTTTTCCATGTGTTCAAATGATTCTAGAGATAGGGCTTGAAGAATGGTAGGGGAATGGAGCTGTGAAGTGTTTGAACTGTGAGGATGCGAATTAAATGACAATGAATGTTTAGAACATCAGAACCTCTTTAGGGTCACATGGGTTAAAGTAATATCGGGTATCTACTTTCAGACAACTTATATAACAAGCTTTTTCAAGCGCAGTGTTCATTATCTTATAATGAGAGCAACCTATGGAGGAGGAAGGAGATGCTGCTACGGACCCTTTGGCTTGCAAACCTTGGCATGTAAGCTTAAAGCTTAGAATTATTCATATAAACAAGTTGAAGTATGTATTCATTGTCTGGAGACGTTGTAAAAAGCACTGGAAGCTTTTGGGGGAGTACAGAAGCTGAGACACTTATCAAAAAAAATAATCCTCCAACTTTAGACATTTGGGATAGACAGTCAATGACAGGCTGAACAGATAAGTATTCAAGTCCTGGAAAAGTTTAGGGGAACTGGATACTTCACTCTTTTAACCTACATGATTACTTCTTATGAACTTATTATCTATCAAAATGAGTTGCATTTGGATGAGTAGGTCCCAAAAGTCCTTGAAGCAGTTCTGAAAATCTTATTTCTCTCCCTTGTGTGCACCACCCCCCCTAATTTTTTTGTGGGGGCATAGAACATTACAGCCTGCAGCTGAAGTATATTTATCATTTCTTTGCCAGCTTTAAAATACTGTGCACTTCTGATGGAAGAAACAGCAAAGCAGACAGCAAGTGAATTCGAAGCTTTGAAGCTGTAGTCTTGAGTATTTCATGACTGTAGTATCTAGATCATTATTCGTCTGGCTGCCTTTAGAATTCGGTATTCCTTCAGCAGAAGGTAGTTTTGGGATTGAAGGAGAAATTAATGAAAACATTATAGACAAGTTCAGTGTTGCTATAAACTCTGGCTCACAAGCTGAACTGTGATGTCAGTGTAGCACACTGCTGCTTCCACTGGTGTTTATGGGGGCAGGATCAAGGACAGGCGATTCGTAACCTCTTGAGATAGACTCCCATGGTCATATCTGATAAACTGATAGAAGAAGTGACCATCTTTCTGACATCTAACTGATGATTCCTGCTGTTGATTTGCCTCCCTGTTCTCTGCACTGGTAGACTTACTGGTAAAACAGATAAGGGACATGACACTGACTGCTTTTCTCCTCCAAATTTCCTAGCAACTGCTTTTAATATGGATAACTTCCTTGTTGTAACAAAACACAACTGTAGAAGGTGGTAAACTCTCTGGCACAGAGGTAGGAAAGACCTGTGGGAGTGGGAATAATTTGTGGCCAGAAACCTCAGCTCTTTGGGTCATTTTTAATGGGCATCTTTAGCCATGTATAGACACTGGAAAGCAGGAGCACACACAGTATGACTCTGACAATTATCTTCTCTGCTGGCTAAGCTGCAGAGCAGAAAGCTGGGACTAAAATGCTGCTAGGCTAAGCATCAATGTGCTCACCAGTCCAATGCAGGTCTGTGATGAGTCTCTGTCAGACAGGCATTTGTCAGTGAGGCAGGGAGTTACTGCCCACCGTTTTCTCTTGGAGTGGGCTGATCCTTGGTCTTAACCAGGTGTCCATCTTCAGACTTTCTGCTTTTCTCTGAGGGTTTTGTATGTCTCAGTGATGTTCTTTTGAGTTGTTGAGTTACTCCACAGTTTTTTTCTTTGATTTCTTAAAATGTATGCATGTATGTATGTATTTATTTATTTATTTATTTATTAAGTTTACCTACCTTGCTGACTTTAGTTTGTGCTTTATTTCCAGCAAGTTTTTCTTATAAAGTCAAGCCAATTACACAGCCAAGACTCAGGTCACATTCAGATGAGCCTCCATTTACTCTTCTGCCTACTGGGCCGCAGCAGGGTTTGCAGACTTAATGGCAGTGCTCAAATAAAAATCCAGTACCATTGTGGATGCAAAAACCAGCCTAGTTAATACCGCAAGTGGCTGCTATTCATCTGGTATATCAGTGTCAATCCACCACTGTTGAGGCTAAGGGGTCATTGCCACATGAAGAAAAAGTCTAGCAGGAAAGAAGCACTGAATCATTAGGATGATGGAGAATTTTTCATCCCATGTTTCTTGTGTTAACTATTTTGTATCTGATTAACCCTTTGTATTTGCTGTGAGCTTTTGGAGTATCCAGATGTGTCAAACCACTGTTTAATTCCTAAAATTATTTATTTACTATAGTTTCCTTAGTAGACCATTAATATCCTGTTCTAACATCAGAAGAAAACATGAGTGAACCTTGACAAGCTTTAATCTCTGCAGAAACATTTTTAGTGGGAAGTGTCTTTTATTCCTTCACTAAAGATGTACTATGACCTTAAAATGTTTGCACCTCTTCTTATTTGTAGGTAATGGATTAATGAAGTCTGTTTGGACTCTTGTTCTGGATATGTCTTTTTCTGTTGGCAGAGAGCTCTGTTTTTTAATTTTTGTGTTTGTGCGATGATTAATGCATGTGGCAAACACTTATCTACCAATTTTTGAGTGTCTTCTATTCCTAGCCACCATTCTCCAAGATGTGTGGAAAGATCTTTGCCATTGACATCATAGTTGTGATACCAGGATGAAATTCAAGTATCTCCTAAAATTACTATTCTGGTGTAGCTGGCTGTCACGGTTGTGCCTGTGTGCTTCCCTGATATAATTAACAATTGATTACCTGGGGAGGTCAGGAACTCCCCAGCTGGTCTCTGCAGAGATGGGATGGACTGATTTGTGACAGTGAACTGACCTGAGACAAGGTGATTGACGTAACTTCTGACATCAAACCCCAATGCTCCCGGAGAACATTTGATGGCTCTATGTCTTCATCCTGAACACTGCTCTTTACCCAAAGGTGATATACTGGGGGTCTGAGGAGCTGAGTAACTCGACTTTATCCCTGCAGGGAGCTGCACTGACTGGTCTGAATCGGGCATTGCCTCACGCTCCTCTGCCAGCTCCCACGGCCTAGTCAATTCAGTCACCTCTTGCATGAGGGTACTGGTGGGTAATCTATCTCAAGTAATTGTGTTTTTTTTCCTTTGACCATCAGCTTCTTCCAAACCATAATCTGTGCATATCTTTTCCACCACTGGTGAAGTCCATGTCTCAGAGAAGCCCATGTATTCTGTCCACTACAATACCCTTTCCCAGTCTGAACTTGCAAAGCCTGACCTCTGGCTCCTGCCTTGGCCTGGAGCTGGTGGTCATTCTCTGCTGCCCTGTTCATTCCATATGGGTGGCCCATCTGTGCATGTGCATCTTCACAGAGTGGCTCAGAAGGTCCCTCTTTCCTTTTCCTTTAGTTTCATGCTTTTGTGCTGCCATGAAAATATGCCTGGCCTGTGTAACCTTATTCTTAAGTTTGGCCCAGGTCAGACATCTGCATGTCTAATGGTCCAAGAATAACTTTAGGTGTTGCATTTGAGATGGCAAACACTGGCATTTTGCAGCAGAAATACTCTGAGCCTGTTATTGCTGATTCTGTTCCTTAAACACCTTATCCTTAAATTTGGCTCAATGTTTGCTTTTTCCAGTGTTGTGTTTTGCACCATATTCTTCTCTTGCTGACTTTAACAGGCCAATCATACCTGTACTTTTCCAGAAAACTCCTGTGGAGGTTGCCTAAGTGTCTGCTTTAAGATGGTTTTATTTAGTACTTAGCTGAATCATAAATATCTTTCTTACTTCTCTCAGTGTATCTTCCTCTCAGAAGACATACTTTGGGGGAGTGGGGAGGGACATGATGATATCTTTCACCATGAGCAGGCACTTTGAAAGCAGGTCTATACACAGTTTATTAATATGGGGCAATTTGGGTAATGCTGGGAGTAACATGCTACTAGACTAAGCATGAATGTTCTCACTACCACAGTGAAGGCATGTGGTCAGTCTCTGCTGGCCAGGCAGTCCTCAGTGAGGCAAGGAAGCGCTGTCTGCCCTTATCTGATCTTGCCAGGTATCTATCTATCTTGACCCTTTTCTCTGAGTTTTATACATTTTATCGCCAAACTTTTTTTCCAGTAAAGCTGAACCAAGGTCACGCCACTGCCTTGCACACAGCTGGGCCTGAAGTCTGACAGCTGAGCCTGAGAACCAAAATGAGGGTTGCCAGGCTTCACTACTACACTCAGTACTTCATTGAGTGACCTTCACTGCGAGTTACCATGGGTCTGATAACATACACTTGCTTCTTAGACCACTGTAAATTAATCACTTATGATCATGGGAATTTATCTTTAAATCATAGCAGCAGTCCAGAGAATGGGAAATCAAGAGGACTCTTAATTGGCACAAATCTGGATTAAAAAGTTGAACTGCTAACGCTGAACTGAGGCCTATGCGTGGGAAGCAGGACAATATAGTCATCAACCTGCCTGTTGCTATTTCTATGAGGACATATTAATATATATTTATTTCCATTAGGTACCATTGTATACATTTTCTGACTGGCAGTCATTTCCTTCTACGTTTTATATTGGGTTTTTTTGCCTGTTGAATCAAATTTTTTTAGGCAGAATCATCTATGTATTTACAGAAGTGAAAATTACCCTCCCCCTCCCAACACAACTATGGCCCCTTTTGCTCCCATCAAATGGTAAGCAAAATCATAAATCTCATCTAAGTATTTTTATAGTACTGGACTAGTATATGTTTTTTTTTGGTGCTTGTTTTTGTTAATTAACACTTGCCTGCTTGAAGATCTTTCTTCTGGAAATGGCTATGCTATTAAAGCCAGTTCTGTCTGTCAGTGAAATGTTAAGAGGTGCTGGAAAGCCACTCAAATGGCCTATTATGTTCATATTTTTATGTGTGGGTATTATAGGTCTGACTTAGTAAGGCTGTTAGCCAAGGACATATTTGTAAGGAAAAAATTAATCGTTCACATTCCTGAAAAGGTAGGAGTTGTATTCTTCAAGGCTCCTTACAGACGAACTGTGCTAGCTTATTATCAAATACTTTGACTTCTCACCTCTCTCCCCTCTCACACTTTGTGCAGAGTCAGGGACTGAACATTCCTAAATGGAACCATGAGAATAAATTTGCCATTCACTCCTCTCTCTTTCAGTGACTTAAAGACTGCTTTTCTTTTTAAGCCTTCTTACTTGTGATTGCAGTAGCAATCATTCAGTGTTCCTCATTTCAGAGCTCTCTGAGCTGAGCAAGTTGACTTGGCAACCAGGGAATGCTTCAGGAGATAGGAGTAGAAGGTGCTGGTTGGTAGAGTGTTAGTAATGAGAAATGTTAATTCTACCAGGAATCTGTGGCCAACGAATGCTGCCTGCTCCTTGTTGTGTAATGGAGAACACCCCTGAAATTCAAAAGTCTGTGAGTGTTCCCCCACTTCTGCAAGCTGGGTGAAATGGAAAGCAAATATATCACAACGCTTTTCAGATAAATAACTTGGTCCTCTCACTTTACCATGTAGTCCTTTGCCCTGAGGAGCTGCTGGGTACCAAGTGAGGGAACTGTGACTTTTCAGCTGCACAGGCCTGGTTCAAAAACATGGGAATAAAATGCAGTAAAACAAGAACACAAGAGGGTTAATCACTGCTGCTTAAACTGTAAGGAAAATGACCTCGCTCTTAGCCATATAGTCTTTGCGACATACAGGTAAGCAGATGCAGTTGCTGCTTTCCATCAAGCATAATCACTAGCCTGTATGTGTTATTTTTAAGGGTTGTCTGTGTGCTGTTGCACACAAAAAGGTGCTGCTATCATGCCGAACTACAAACCTGTCAAATTCCCTGCAGGGATGGACCATCCCTCCTGCACCTGTAGCCCAGCACCTCAACCTTTTGTCACTCTTGTGCTCCCATGCGCTGCGATTTGTGACTCCTTGGCCAGTTGCAGCTGGTGTCTGGGCTAGCGAAGGAGAGAGGGGCTGTCCCAGGGCCACCTCGCTTAACAGGGCCCAGAGCTTAAAATGATGCTGCTGGGAGGCACTTGTCACCAAAAGTCCCGTAAGTCACATCCCACAGGCTCTCCTTCATCATGTCACCTGATGCACAAGGGAGTCCACATAGCCCAACAGGAGAATGTTGGAAAGAAACTTGAGAGATCTGACTTCACTGCTTATGGCAAAGTATTCAGGTGTACTGTGCTAGGAAGCAGTATTGTTAAGAGCCTTGACTGGCAAAAACACTGTTAGTTGTGTTTATGACTAGCTGAAGGAAATACTGTTCTTTGGGAGCTTTTATTTGAACAGGGTTGTACAGCAAGACACTGAATAATTACTTACTATAAAAAAACACGAGAGACCAGGATGTCTCTGAAATAAAGATGTTTTTCATGAATCACTACGAAGATTTGTCAAGCTATATTTCAGGTGCAGATACAGAAATAGAAGACTTGATTCCACCAGCTTTCAAGATTTTACCATTTCTTAAACTTTTTTTTTTTCAAGTAAGTTGGTGAGAACAATTTTTTTCACTAATATTCAAACCATGTATAATATTTAATATGAGTTTGTGGTCTCTCAGCTCAGATTTCTTAGTCACATTTCTCATTAAAAAAATCTGTCCTGAAGTCAAGACTGGAACATGTCACTAATCTAATAGAAGGTTGAAATATTACTTAATACATACTAATGCTTCATATTATAACAATTCTTAGAGTAATTAGATTCAGTGTTTCTTTTTCCAAAAGAGTATTTTTGTGTCTAAGAATATAGTTTAGCAAGTCCCAAAGCAGAAGCTTTTGTGAATGCACAAGAAAAATGGAACAAACCCAATATTTCTATCTTGACACTGGTTAATCCATTAGCAGAAATCTCTTATCTCCACATGCACTTCTGTTTGTGCTTTGGTCCCAAAGAGGTCCAATGCTTAGGTTACTGGGTTCTGTGAGTTTTGTGTGATTATTAGTTTTTTCTTTTGATAGTTTGTTTACTGGTATGAAATGGTTTATTTGTTGGCTTGTTACTGTTTCCCTGAATAGTGGACCTAGAATTTTTATATATGAAAAGGCAACAAGTTCAATCTTTGACAATTGCAGAAGATCACCTGAGCTTTACAAAAAGCATTTTGGATTTTTGTCTCTCTGCCTGCACAATTTTTTAGTCTCCTGCAAGAGGAGGAGCAAAGATCATAGGAAAAGCTGAGGTGGATTGAGTGTATTTCCAGTCTTAATGTCTTGTGGTAGCTGATCCTAAGGAAATCCTTTGTTTCTATTCACTTATGCCCACTCTGAATTGATCTCGTCCATTTTCATGAAGATGGAGGTCAGTCAGTCTCTTTCTGTGGTTTCTTTCAACTTCATGAAATGATTACTGTGAAAAGTTGATTCTTCGTACTTTTGACATTTTATGACTTTATTAATAGATGGAAAGGAATATTAGAACTACATGGAAGTTAATGCAGCAGCATCCAAGTCTTTAAAAAAGAAGTTAGAAAATACACATGAAAGTAAAGTAAATCCTCGTATTCATGCCCAAATGTTAATGATTCATAGTTGAATAGTAAGTCTTCACTCTTTTTCCGGATTTAGGGACCTGTACATTGTTTTCTTGAAATGAATGCAGATGGTGTTGAAAAATAAATATGAAGCAACTTTCAAATGGAGAAGTTGTAAACAACTCTTTTCTTGGCCCAAATCACCGACTTTGCCAAAGGTGTTCAAAGGTTGCATGAACCTGAGGGAAACTAATTTCTTCCTGTGTTACTTTTCATAGCCTGCTTCCTCTGTGTGAACACCTGGTATTCTGCTATTGGGCGGGACTATCAAAGGAGATTGCTCAAGTCTGTCTTCTTATCGGCAATAATGTGTGCCAAGTACTTATATCTGTGTAGCAACATAAAAATCTCCCTCTACCTAATTGACAAGGCTAACTGCCTCATGTATTGCCTCTTTGAAATGTGTACTTAGTTATGGTGAGTTCTGTTTTTCTTTAGTCACAAGCTTGTCATTAGTTGCTGTAAACATACAAACAGTTAAACTAGAACTACAGCTTCCTAATGATAGTGGAAAAATCTCTCTGCTGCTTTCTGTTTCATGTTAAACCCATGCCCAGAGCTGGAGGTCAGGTAGAATTCTTCCCTTGGGTGAGATTAGTAAGGACCATTGTTGTTCTTGTTTACTTGCTTGCCTGTCCATTTTTCTGCTGTCCCTTGCAATGTGGAGAGGAGCCTGCTTGCTTGAATCTTCTGGGGAATTTTCACCTTACAAAGCTCCCACTTGTGCAGGGACCTGAAGTATTGCTGGTGCCTTGGGTGTCCTGCCCTTGATCTCTGTCACTGTTTGTCTCTGGCACATTGTACACTGAAGGCCCGTAGCTTAATTGGGGGTGTGACATTGTCTAGTGACCTGGGGTACGCAGAGTTAGAGGCAGAAGTCTTGTGAACCAAATGTCTTTGTTTTTGCTGCTTATGATTGTGAGGTGGTGGTGGTGATCCTTACCGGTTCTTATATTGCTGGGCAGTTATGTGGTCTGGATTCCCTTAACACTGAAGTTGATCCTATGGGTGGAAAAATAGTGAAGCATCATTTTTATTAAAGAATGAACTGTGATGGAGCTGTATGAAAGAGCCAGACTGCCTTATATTATGTTCATGTGCATAATTATATCTATCTATCTATCTGTATTTAAATCCACCTGCTTCCTCACTCCCCTACCCCAAATTCTGGTAACACCATTGCATATTTGTGTTTAGGTACAGCGAAGAAGCAGTGCTCCTGGCATACTGTTCCTTCAGCAGCCCAGGATTTCTATTTCTTTGCCTGCCCACCAGTCTGATTCCCCTTGTCTCTCCTTTGGTAGTTATTCAGGTTATCAGGATGAGGTGTGTGTGCAGGTTATCTGATGGGTTGGTTGCATGTAGGTAAAGGCTTATCTTCCGTGAAGAATGTTGCAGTGACAGCTTCATGGATAGCAGTCAATTTTGGGGCAAAAATATAAGCTAGTCAGCCAGGCTGCCCCTGTACTCAAACTAAAATTCATTGTAGAATGACCCTGTGTCTGGGAGTGTCCAACTAATTAACTTAGGTTGGAGGCCACCTTTTCAAATGGCTGGAACTTAAATGAAATTAATTGCTTTCTAGGCTTTCTACTTTCTGCAAAGGTAGCCTGCTAACAGCTCAAGCTCCTGGGCTGAAAACTGCCAGTTGCAACGCAGAAATTTAGCCCAGAGTATGTTAGTAAGGAAGGGCATATGGCTGCCAAATGGGAGATGATGTTATATGCTGGGTCCCCTATACTTTGAATAATATATGGCATATCTGATCTAGTTTTACTGATTCTGTCTTTTAAGGGAGATGTGGCGCTATATATATATAAATATAGCTGGCAATTTTCAGTACACTCACTTTTCATACAATTTTGAAAAAATTAGATAAGAGAATAAGTACTGGAAATCTCATAAGCATTATAGATTTAGACAACAATGGAATTCTAACCATGAAAAATATGCTTCTTGAATTTCTATCTTTTGATTAAAAATGAAATTTCAGCTTAAGGAGACTGAGGGGAAACCTTATAGCTGTATACAACTACCTGAAAGGAGATTTGTAGCATGGAGGGTGTTGGTCTCTTTTCCCAAGTAGCAAATGATATGACAAGAGGAAATGGCCTCAAGTTGTGCCAGTGGAGGTTCAGATTGGATATTAGGAAAAAATTCTTCACGGAAGGGCATTGGAACAGGCTGCCCAGGGAAGTGGTGGAGGTGTTTAAAAGTCATTTAGATGAGGTTCTTAGGGACGTGGTTTAGTGCCAGAGTTAGGTTAGGTTATGGTTGGACTGGATGATCCAGAGGGTCTTCTCCAACCGAAATGATTCTATAATTCAAAGGAAGCTTCTTCTCTTCACTAACTTATGTATACTGATGATGAAAGTATTCATCATGGGAACATAGTTTTTAAGGCTTCAGCAGTTTGATCAGAGCAATAGAATCGCTTAATTTTGAAATGTCAATCTGCTACATACTTAGGTATGGTAGGTCTGGTGCCTGTCAGTCATTATCAGTGGTGTGTCTTCCACCCTGCCATTACTTGCAGAGGGAACCCAGAGCAACTGTGCACTTAAATTCAGCACTTACGTACCTGATGTGTAGATGGTGTGGAAAACACCCTCTTCCCCTTCCCTTCCCTTTCCCCTTCCCCTTCCCTTTCAGAGTAGTATTTGCTGATTTAATTCTTCCGGGGATAAGGTGGCTTTGTTCTGCCCTTCTCTCAAGAGACAGGGTAGAAAGGTGTTTGTGTGTGTGTGCTTGTGCAGTGTGCCGGGGTGTGTGGCGTGTGTGCATTTCAAACCACCCTCTGCAGCTTAATTTCTGTTTATTCAAGTGTATCTGTATCAACAAGGAAAACAGCCAGTTCTGCAAATAGGATCTAGGCTACATTCATTTAGCATCAAGGACACTTTGATCTGGCCAAAAAGCTTGGGTCTAGGAACCATGTGTCTGTAGCAGACAGTCTGTTTTTGGATATCTGCTGATGGAAGTTGGAGTTGTTGCCTGTGTTGCTTACTCTTGCTAGTGTGGTTGAAGGAGGAGCAGCTGGCTTGGGGAGGGGTTGGTTTGGTGCACATGTAGGGTGTTATGTTGTCACTTGTACCTAGGTGCTTTTTCTTTTTTTTTCTTTTTTTTTTTTTTTTTAAGGTAATTTAAAGAACGTAGCTCTCATGATAACTCAAACACTTGAATTTAAATTGTGGTCTTTTAAGAATGAAGTGGAAAATCTAGCCAGAAATAACGCATGCAATATAGGCAAAAGCAGGTATATACACAACGTAAATAAAAATAGGGAAAATCAATGCTCTTGGCTCCTTCAGGAAGGTATATAGTTAACCTACCACATGGAACAACAGTATGGTTAAAAGCCAGATACTGATATGAGGAGGCTGGCATTCAGGACGCTGCTTGATAAGAAGTCATTCAAGCAACGCAGCTCAGTTTTCCTCCAGGCTGGAGGGGAAGGCATAGATCTTGGTCTTAAGAGCTAGGACAGCTTTTCTGAATGTGGTGAAGTTGCACTGGTTTGCACCACCAAAAGATCTACTTCTTTGTCTGTTGTAGCATGCCCTCAACATTTTCACATTATAGATTAAGCATGTCTGTGGATTATTTTAGCACAATGAATTATCTTTAAAACCACCTTTGCAGAAGAAGAGAGAAATCCAAGGAGGGGAACAACTCACTACTGGTATAATGAGGGAGTTTCAAAGCAAAATAATGGCTTTCATGATTTGACTGGCCACAGCCCAAATAATCAGGGAGAATCAAATGCGATGGAGTGATTTAGATGCATATGCTAACTGGCTGCTGCTGTTCTGCTACGTGGTTACTTTTCAAGAGGGGCAGTGGGAAGGAACAAAGGCAAATCCACCAAAGTAAATTACAGTGCAGGTACCATGAGAATCAGAAATCTCTCTCTGACAAGATGGAAGGGAAAATCTTTCAGTATTGCTTTAATTGTGGGGTAGTCCCAGGAATGCTGTGGGAAACAGAAGCCTGTTGGCATCACATGTATATGGTGAAGTAGTATAGCGTTACTTCTTTTGCAACATGTTTTTAATGCTTTTACCCCAAGTTTTATTTTGTTGTGTAATGGCATAATTTTTATTGGTTCTGATTTTTGGTTGAATTGCTTTCAGGAGTGGCTGGTTTAATACAGAGAATCACACTGGAGAATCATACTTCAGTAGTGTGCAAATTGACACCAAAAAATCAAATGAAAATGTAAGGGCAAACTGAAATTTGATTAGCAGCACTGTTTAGACAAGAGTGGAATTAGAGCATTAAAAAAAATAAATTACCCTGTTACTGCCTACAGGCAATCTGTAGAGAAGTATAGGCTATTGCCAGGGATCCTTCTGTTCAACTTGAGTCTCCTCCCTAAGGTACCTCTTTGAGACCTTAGATGCCTCAGGCTCTCTTGGTCTTCCAAGGAGAAAAAGATCTTCTCCAGAGAGCAATTCAGGTTTTAGGGGCTCTGACTCACCTTTGGGGTGGCCTGCTCACTGCAGGGGGAGACTCAGGTTTCCTCATTTAGGTGCCTTGATGAGGTGCCTAAAATTAGGTGGTATAGGATCCTCCTGTGTTTCTAAAGAAAACAGTGCATTTCCTCTGAGTTCAGAGCTGCTTAGAATAGTTCAGGTGAAGTACAAGCTCAAAATAATATTACTGTGTTCATTTTTTTCCCTTTCCTGTGCCCGGAATTTATTGGATGCATTTTGATTTTCATCCATGGTGTGAAGTCACTTTAAATAAGACAAAATGAGTGTGTGTTAGGAAATAAAAAATAGCATAAACCAAGACAATAGCACTCTGGAAACTGTTCTTTTTGTCGTTGTTTGGTAAGGGGGAAAATGGTAAAGATTGAAGCAAGGAGAAAGCATCAGAACAGCTGAGCATTAACAAGTCGTATTGCATTCTGGCTGTCATGCCTAAAAATAACTTAAATGTAGTGGATATTCCTGACAGTGACAATGTCTGATAAAATCATCATAACATGCAGATGGAGTACTTCTAGGAAACAGTAACACAAAGAAGTTTTCGGGGAAGAATGCCATCTCTCCATAAACAACCTGCAGTGCATAACTCCATTGTTGCTTGTGAGAAATATACCAAGTACCTCAGGGGGTTTCAGCTTAATTTATTCTCTGAAGCTGGAAGACATTTTCTTAAGATTTTTATCAGTTCGTGGTGCGTCACTGCCCAGTCCTGAAAAGTGCTGAGCTCTTCTTTGGGATGTTAAATATTTTCAGGTGGCACTGACACCAGTGATGAGAGAGGCCTCTAAAACTGCTCTGAAAATACCTGCTTGTAAAATTGATTCAACTGAAGTTTGTGGAAATAAAGTGTTCCAAACAATGTTTACAAAGGCAGGACCTGCCTGGTGCTTCTGTGGTCCGCTCTCACCAGAACCCACAGCCTCAGGGATTCCTTACCACTAGAAATCCTGGATGCTGGGGACCCCTTTGCCTTTCATGTAACCGCTCCTCACCTTCAGATTCATAACCAGAAGGGTTCAGAATTGATATTGTTATCGAAGTGAGTATTAAAGAACAACCACGTAGCTAGAAGGAGAAAGGTTTAAAGCAAACAAAAGCATTAAGTCTTTGTGCTATGTTTAGTTAAGCTGTGGACCTTCCCGCCAATGGATGCTGAGAGTGCTGAATGTTTAAGCTGATGGAACAGAAAATTTTACTGTTTATGAACATGCAGAAAACCCAGTTGGCTCAGTAGATACCTGGAGCTGGCTGTGGTTGGATATCTAGTATCACCACAGCCTGTCTTGTTCATTATTTGTAGCATCTTTAGCATTCTATTAGCATCTGTTTTTGGGCAGTGATGGAGATTTGATACAGGACATTGGGCTCCATGGACCTTTGGCTGGACCCAGTAGGGCTGCATTTTTGTTTCAAGCTTCAAAATCAAGTTGTCTGTTGATTTAGGGTACCTGAGACACTTCTGAAATGATAAAAATTCAGAGATCCTAATTCTGCTGACTTCAGTGACAGGTGCTACAAAAGTATATGGATGGTGAGGTCTAAAGTAATCACTGCTCCTGTGAAACTTAATTGTGTTAGGAACCAGGTCAACAGGAGCACAGGTATGGAAAACCAGGAGAGAGTGAGAGCTCTGGTCCTGCTGAAGTGAGTGGTGGTTTTGCCATTTACTTCCATGGGATGAGGATTTTATTTCATGCTCTTATTCCCCCTTTCTCACACTACAGGAGCCAGGGGATACAAAACTGAAAGAACAAGTCTTATGCCTTTGGGCTGATACATAGAAGTATTTCTCCATGCAATCGATTTTCAAAGTTTATGCTTGGGAAAGTATTTGAGTGTAAACTGCAATTAATCTTTCAGCCTTGCTGAGACAAATTTACATAAATAATATACCTTTTTATACTGCAGGGCAGAAACAGACTGCCTAGGGATAGGAAGGATGGTGTTGCATATTTGTTATAGGTGGCTGGTTTTTGGTTGGTTGGTTCGTTGGTTTTTTTCAACTTCCTCTAGCACGTCTGTCGTAAGATGGAAGATTGGATGGATCAGTGGTTTGATTTGATATGGTCTCTGGTTAAAACAGAATTCCTGAAAGCATGCAGACTCTTCTACACGTTGAAAAGTGAAGGAAAAATATTAAAGTAACTACTGCTTTATGTGTTGACAAATTAAATGCTACCATGGATACCCTGGTCTGTTTATAGCAATAATAATAAATATTTTCAATTCACACTGAGCTTTTTCATCTCAACAAATCCCAGGTGGTTTACAAATGACATACATGGATTACTCTACACGGCACACAACTGAAGCCACAAGAACTGCCTAACAAGCTATATTGGTACTGCCTGGTAGTGGAAGGTAGAAAATGTACTGTACCCTGAGTGAATCTGTAGGGATTGTTTGGGAAAGCAGAACGTAAATGGCAGAGCTGAAATCTAGCCAAGAGCCGAACAGCAAAATGCAAAGAATCAGATAGGATCAGGTGTCATGTTACTGATATGATTTGGTAATTTCTTGAGCAGCTGGATTAAATTTTTACTAGAGCTGGGAAGAAACTCTTTGCTTCTTGAAAAACTTACAGATCAAAACGTTTCCCTTTTTCTCCCCTCTGCAGTTTTGAAGGCAGAGAGCATCCCACTGCAAACAGCCAGTTCAAGCCCCTCTCCAGGGATGAGGCAGATCCAGTTTCCAGCCTTATTTGATCAGTTTGCCCTGCCGAGTGACTTTGCCCTTCCTGGGGGAATAGTTGACTTTGACCTAATTAAGCTTATCAAATTATTACAATTATTTGAATTAGTGTTTGTTGGTGCTTGAACAAGGTGCTGTTGCAAGGTAACTCAGCTGTGCATAGCCGCTCAATGGCCAGGTCCTTTTCTCTCTGGCAATCTGTACAAAGCAGCTGAAGCCACAGTGATGGAGATCAGGAATGGGCAACATAGCAGTAGCTTGGGTCCTGGATAATCTCCTGAGAAGTGAAATGCTAAACCAGCTCTCCTGCTTCCTACATGAGCACATGGTCCAAGCTGGGGAGCAAGTGAGACTGTGTCTGTTTGTCTTTTTTGGAAGAAAGTTTCTTCTGAAACTAAGAAACTTGACCGATGAAAAAATAGTGTCATCAAATAAGTAAATTAAAAAACAAAACCCAAATAAATAAAAAACCAAAACCCACAATCCTGACAGCTGCAATATTTACCTTTCCTTTAGATAACACTTAACTTTGTGCTTTCTAGATACAGCATGAGTAATTCTCTACGCTTTTGCTTTCTTAGGCAGAGCATTAGTGCTTATGTAGGTGTGTGACCTATATAACCAGTGACAGAGAAAATGATTCCTTAGAAACACTTCATACCCAGACTGTTTTTCTATGTTGTTCAGGAGAGGCAGCTACATGATGGAGTCCTGTGAACTGCTTGATAACTCATTGTGGTGGCTGCCTTTAGAGCAGCAGCTCTTTTAAATTCTTGAGTTGTGCCTATCTTTCTGAGGTGTAAAATAATTGCAGGTACAAGTGAGGTAAATGTTATATCTAAATAGTTGCTGTTATTTCACACTTCGGTCTTGAAAGGCTGAGAAACCTAGAAGACCAGGTCATCCTTCCTGTAAAAAAAACCTCACTACTAACAGCCTTCTTAATGAACTTGCCTTGTATTACTAAGCAGCTGTTCATGAAAAAAAAATGTTAACAAAAAGAGGTCTATTTGGCTGAGGTTCTTCACTGGCCTAGAACTAAATGGAATTTAAATGAACTATTAGTGACTCTCTTCCATCCTTTGAAAAGAGGTGATTTTGAAAGTGCAATATTTCTATCTGACTTACGCTTTTGTTGAGAAACCCAGGTAGGACTGAGGTTTATACCTTAAACACAGATGAGGTTGGCTGATATTTTGTAAACCTTTTGGTGTGTGTTGGGCAAGCTTTTAGCAAACTGTGTGTCAGCTATTATTCTGATGACAGTCTTCCTGAAACTCTGTTTCCATGTGGTTTCCACCCAGGTTAATGCAAAACCTAATGAATTTACCTGGAATTTACCTTTATGCTTGGGAACCTGAAAAGTTGGAGCGCTTTAGTAGCATGTTTCTATATTAACACATATAGCAGAAAAAATAAAAGGATTGCACAGCTTTATGTGAACTGGAGTCAATAAGACATTGACAGTGTTTGCTTGGATACTTATTTATAAAACCATGGCTTGCTGCTAGTCTCCTGTGAAAACTTTGCCAGCCTTGTCTCTGAACTTTGTCTGTTTATAGGATAGGGATGATTTACCTGCCTTCCTCAGCGAAATGCTGTAAGGACTCTGACTCACATTTTTGAACATCATTAAGTTAAAAAAAAAATAATCTGCAGACAGGAGTTTACAAACCATGTGATAAACCACCAAGAAGAGGAAGAACTTGAAAGAATTTTGTTTGTATGTATGTGTACATTTTTTGCTCAGTTTATCATCATTACTGCTCAATTAATTTTGTCGTTTTCCCGGAGTCACTTACACTCTTACTGATAATCTCTTGCATTCTGCTGCCAGTTGTGTTTCCAGAGACTTGCAGTTAGTATAAGTAGTAGGTGATTGATGGTGTGCTATAATCTTGGGTTGATTCATTATATTTCAGATGATTAAAACAAGCTGCTTGTATTTGAAGGGCTGAAATCCAAGCACTGTTTGCTGCAAGTCAGAAATCCCCATGAGCAAGGGAAGCCACAGGAGCAGGGGCTGCAGCATAGCAGGGAATACAGGGGGAGTCAGCAGGTAGATCATAGCAAAATCTAACCCTTCATCTTTTCTTTTTTTTTTTTTTTTTAATTGTGTGCTGAACTCCCACACAGAGATTTGACAGATACAGCCGGCTTATTGACTTGGCAGTCTCGCACTAATTGACTGCCGGTTTAGACACCGGAGCCTCCAACCAGTTGTTAAACTCTGAGTAGGCAGGTCGGGAACATGCCAGCCAGAGCTTTTGGGGGAGGAGAAAGCTGCTGGGTGCGTGCCTCTCGCATTCTGCTCCCCGCGCCGGGAGATGTGTGAAGTTGGGTGTGCGTGCTGTCACAGGCAGAGATCCAAGGGCAGCTGAGAGCGAGCTCGAGCGCTCGGCTTCCACGGGGGAAGAGAACGGCGGCTGCTGCTTGAACGTACAAGCTGGCAGGATCATGACAGAGCCAAGCAGCCGAAAGGAAGGATTTAAAAAATGCCGGAGTGCTACTTTCAGCATCGATGGCTACAGCTTTACAATTGGTGAGCCTGATTTAATTCCTCCTCTTTCCTTCACTGCCTCTCTATTCCTCCTTTCCTCTCTTTCTTTACAGCTCCAGTAAAAGACAGATGTTGACAACTGCCTCTTGTCAGCATATGCCTTTAAGATGTCAGGATGCCCTGCAACTCTTGTTTGGGTTTGTTTTCCATTCTGCCTTGTATGTTATCTTCTGCTCAAGAAACTTGCCTTTGATACACAGCTGCTCTAAATCCTTTTGCTGGGATCTGGCATGAGTTCACTGAGATGTTTGCAGAACTTCTGTTTTGGAACCTTTATCTCAGGAAAGCCTGGGCTTCAGAATTGCAGGTTTCCAACTTGCTAGCTGTGTTTCCTTCCGATGAGCCCAGAAAACAACCCTTGGGAGCCTTCACTTTGTTTCCAATATTTCTTTGTTCACTTAGCAAGTGTTTCCAAACTCTGTAACCTTTTGCTATTTCTCAGTTTGTGTAAAAATGTATTTATGTAACAGTTCTTGTTGCCACTCAAACACAAAAAGCAAAATTGCTGAGCAGGGAAAGATGTGAGGGGAGATTGAGAATTTTAGGGCTGGTTCTTGTAGCTGTTTGGAAAGTGCAGTTTACTGTTTGTGTTCACTGTCTTAGGGAACAAGTGAGGCTTCCCAAAGCGACAGGTGTCTGTGTGTTTCTCCAGGAGACTTGTGTGAAAGTTAAAATCTGATGATTCCTTGAGCAGGCTGCTCTGCTAAAACTGCATATCTCACTAAGCTACATTATATAAATCCCTACAGATCTTGGAAACAAGGCAAGCTTACATCCCATTTTAATTTAGAGTTGAAATACAAGTTAAAATACATGTAATAATCAATGCAAATTCGCCTTGAATACCTTTAAGATGACAGAGATTCTACTTCCTTGCAGTTGTGAAATCAGGAAACTGTTTTTTTCCTGATTTATACCACTGTAATTGGGTCACAATTTCATCTAATAATGATGGATGTAAGCTTTTTATTGGTGTGGGAGGAGGTACGTGTTTATCTATTCCTCTGCTTTACGGAAAACTTGTTTTGTGGTCATTAACATCCTGCCAGTGTTAAACTTGATGAAAAAATTGAAGATGGGAAGTGTATGTTTCATTAAAATATCTTCATATAGTCATCTGTTAATGTGCATGTAGCATTTTAAAGGTGAAACTGCCAGGAAAATGTTACTTTTCAAATTGCATACTCTAACGGGCAGGTGGTAGTCCCTCCACAGGTTAAATTGCAGCATGCTCACTTTTGAACCCCTTATCTTAATCTTTTCTCCTCTCAACATCACTGCTAATAGTTTTATTTCATCACTTTGTGTCAGTCTGGAGGACAAACATTCCCTTTTTGAGTCTGGACAGGAGAGAACATTCCCTGAAGACACTGAATGTTTATGACTGTGCCTAATTATTTGTTTGTTTATGAACAAGCCAAGAGGATTGCTGTGTGTGTTGCTCTGCTGTCTTTATTTGCTACTCATGTTCACCAAACAACTAGACCAAATTTTGGATCAAATGACTCAGGTTTAGAATTGCAGCTTTTTCTGCTTCTTAAGACAGTTGTTGCATAGGAGTTTCTGTGCTATTTTCTTCTATTTGGTGCACACAACCAGCGTATTGATTCTGTCAACTGTGCATTATATAACATTTATTTTTATATCTGGGTAAATGTGCATTGGATTGACTCACATAACCGTGAAAACTTTGTAAACATGCTATGTAGTATTACAAGCACTGTTTGGTAGACGACCTGCATTGGTTCATGTATTTGTTAATCCTTATACTGAAGAAAATTAACATATCCAAAAGACCCCACAGCAACTTCAGAGTGTCAGGGATGGGCTTTAAACTTATTTTTTCCATCAGATGAGACCTCTATCACAGAATCACAGCATGATTTGGGTTGGAAGGGACCTCTGGAGTTCATCTAGTCCAACCCACCTGCTAAAGCAGGTTCACCTAAAGCAGATCACACAGGAATGAGCCCAGGTGGGTTTTGAATGTCTCCAGAGAAGGAGACTCTACAACCTCTCTGGGCAGCCTGTTCCAGGGCTCTGTCACCCTCAAAGTAAAGAAGTTTCTCCTCATATTCAGATGGAACCTCCTGTGCTTCAGTCTGTGCCCATTGCCCCTCATGCTGTTGTTGGGCACCACTGAAAAGAGTCTGGTCCCATCCTCTTGACACACACCCTTGAGATATTTATAAGCATTGGTAAGAGCCTCTCTCAGCCTTCTCTTCTCCAGGCTGAACAGACCCAGCTCTCTCAGTCTTCCCTAATAAGTAAGATGCTCCAGACCTCTAATCATCATTGTAGCCCACCACTGGACTCCCTCCAGTAGTTCCTTATCCTTCTTAAACTGGGAAGCCCAGAACTGGATGCAGTACTCCAGATACGGCCTCACCAGGGCAGAGAAGAGGGGGAGGAGAACCTCCCTCAACCTGCTGATCACACTTTTCTTAATGCACCCCAGGATACTGTTGGCCTTCTTGGCCACAAGGGCACATTGTTGACTCATGGTCAACCTGTTGTCAACCAGAACTCTCAGGTCCTTCTCTGCAATGCTGCTTTCCAGCAGGTCAACCCCTAACCTGTACTGGTGTCTGGGGTTATTCCTCCCCAGGTGCAGGACCCTGCCCTTGTTGAACTTCGTCAGGTTCTTCTCTGCCCAGTCCTCTAGCCTGTCCAGATTATTCTGAATGGCAGCACAGCCTTCTGGTGTGTCAGCCCTTCCTCCCAGTTTGGTATCATCAGCAAACTTGCTGAGGGAGCACTGAGTCTCTACATCCAGGTCATTGATGAACAGGTTGAACAGGACTGGACCTAATACTGACCCCCAGGGAACCCCACTAACTACAGGCCTCCAAACAGAATTTGTACTGTTGATCACAACCCTCTGAGCTCTGCTGTTCAGCCGGTTCTTGATCCATCTCACCATGCACTCACCCAGCCCGCACTTCCTGAGCTTGCCTATGAGGATATTGTGAGAGATGGCGTCAGAAGCCTTGCTGAAGTCAAGGTAGACAATGACCACTGTTCTTCCCTTGTCTACCCAGCCAGTCATACCATAACAGAAGACTCTCAGGTTGGTCAAACATGATTTCCACTTGGAGAATCTGTGTTGACTACTCCTGATAGCTTTCTTTTCTTCCACATGCTTGGAGATGACATCCAGAATGAGTTGTTCCATCACCTTTCCAGGGATGGAGGTGAGGCTGACAGGCCTGTTGTTTCCTGGGTCATCCTTCTTTCCCTTTTTAAAGACTGGAGTGATGCTGACTTTCTTCCAGTCCTTAGGCATCTCTCCTGCTCTCCAAGACCTTTCCAAGCTGATGGAGAGCAGCTTATCAATGACATCTGCCAGGTCTCTCAGCAGTCATGGGTGCATCCCATCAGGGCCTATGTCCAGTTTGCTGAAATGATTTCTAACCTGTTCCTCCTCAGTCAAGGGAAAGTCTTCCCTTCTCCAGACTTTCTCTGTTACCTCCATGGTCTGGAGTACCTGAGGGCCAGTTTTAGCAGTAAAGATGGAAGCAAAGAAGGCATTCAGTAAGTCTGTCTTCTCTGTATCATCTGTCACTAGGCACTCTCCTCATTCAGCAGTGGACCTACATTTTCCTTAACCTTCCTTTTGCTGCTGATATACATGAAGAAGACCTTCTTGTTGTCCTTGACATCCCTGGCCAGATTTGATTCCAAGTGGAGCTTGGCCTTCCTCACCGCATCCCTGCATACCCTAACTGCCTCCTTATATTCCTCCCAGACAGTGTGTCCCTTTTTCCACATTACATAAACATTGTTCTTCCACCTGAGTTTCGACAGGAACTCCTTACTCATCCATGCTGGCCTCCTACTCCCTTTACTTGATTTTTCACTCATAGGGATGTGTCAGTCTTGAGCTTGAAGGAAGTGATGTTTGAATATTGGCCAGCTCTCTTGGACACCCCTACCTTCTAGAGCCCTAACCCATGGGATTCTTCCAAGCAGGACCTTGAAGAGGCCAAAGTTCACCCTGCTGAAGTCCATGACTGTAATCCTATTTATTGCCCTGCTTCTTCCTATACGTAGGTATCTAGTTTCAGGTACTGCAAATGTTTGAGAAGTTCTTGGCAAATACTGAGCTGCTTCATCTGCTATTGAATTGTCAGCAGGGAGAGAAGGCTGATAATCGTGAGGAACATAGTTATATCAAGTTGACACAAAATTATTCCCATTTGGGTGCAAAAAAACAAAATTGCATTGATTCACCCCTATTCTAACTGCTAAGTAGGGGTGATCTTCACAGTGTTTTGAAAATAATCACTTATGATGAGACTTAGTGAAAATTTTTATGAAAGGCCTGGGCCTTATGTCAGACATGGAAGTGTGTGGGCATGGAGGAACGCTCCTGCAAGAAGAGCTCCTTGCTGATGGCTTGCAGTTAGGTAACCTTGTGTCTCTGAAGATGGTCAGCGCAACCTAGAGCAGCTTCTCAACTGCTCTAATTTTCCCTTTGGTTGCTTACAGCACTGGTGGTAGGACAGGAGAGCTGTGGCAATGCAGCACTTTGACAGGACTTCACAGATCCTTATAGAAGAATCTGGTCTGCTGTACCAGAAAAGGAAATACTCGATAAATTTCTTCTGTACAAAGACACAAGGTAGTCACAAATCTGTTTCCTCCAGACACCACCTTTTCAACAGAGACCCTGAGGAGAACTGAGGTGTGTTCCCCTATGCCCACTCAGGATTTCTGTGTGGTTTTGGATGTTCTGCTTTTATGGCCTTTTTGTACTGATGGCATGATGTAAAGGGTCTGTAGTGGTGCCACAGAGCAAGTCATTTAGTGGGAACATTCAAGACAGGGATTGTGCAATTTAGCATGGTCTGTGTCAGCAAATATCGGAGTCCATGCAGTTTTTGTATTTACAAGTTGTTGTACTTAAGCTCTTGTTTAACTTTGGCTACATTTTCCTCCACTAAAAGTAAAACATAGGAGAATGGCAGCTGACGGTTTCAAGGAAAAGGAATTAAGAATTAAGGCCTTTTTTTTTTTTTTTTTTTTTTTTGGCCTGCACCTTGTCTCCTCACTCCTGTACAAACAAAATGCCACTATATCAGAATGCCAGTGTGTTACTTACTGACTTTGCTGCGGTAATTGACTGTCTACAGGTGCAAGACAGAGAAACATCCACTGTCTTTAAACCTGGGAAAACGGTAAACACGAACATTAACAAGAGGATATCTTCTTTCTGCATTTATCACCTTCCTGTGACTAAGCGCTAACTTCATTAAAGCTCCCACTCTCTGCTTCTCATATCCAGAAGTGCCTGGCAACACTGTTTTGTCCTGTCCGACCTGTCTAATAAATCTATTTTTATAGGCTCGAATGAACTGAAGTGATGGGGAGTTCTGTTGTAACTCAGGTGTTACTGGAGAGGAAGGATGTGGCCCTGAAACACAGTCAAGCTCACAGCAGTTGCTTCTAAGTCATGCAGGAAAGTTTCTTTAGGAGGATGCTGTCTCAGTTTTGCATGCTAAAACTATACCTCCAGTTATTACAGAAGACCTGAGTTTTTGCTTTTGGGCCCTATTTTGAAGCAATTATTTAAAAATGTTGTTTTCTTAATGTTGCTGAAGTTTCTTGTGTTGCAGTTCTTTACTCGAAACCCATTTCAGCATCCCTTTCAATGTTGCAGGTAGAACAGCCGAAGTGGTTCTTGCTGGTTGCTCTGACAAATCACTTTTGAAACACCTTCTATGTTTTGGTCAAAGAAAATGTTGCTTGAGGAGGTGTGTGCTGTGTTGGTCTGAGCTAGGGTGGGGAAGAATGGAAATGAACTAAATATTGAACTTGGCTTTATTAGGATAAGGAAAAATACCTTCAGCTCTGTGTCACGTGCTTAAGTTTTAACAGAAAATCCACAGCAGTATTTTCTTTATTCTCTCTTGAAAGGTTGTCCATTAGGAGTGGAATAGACAGGAGTGGGGTCTTAAAATTATTCTGGAAAGAAACCAGAGAAATAAGCAGGTTTGGTGGTGAGTTGTTCTTGTTAATACTGTGTTTTGGCCAGGGAACGGTATGCATTGTAGCAATTGAGTTAACTGCTTTGTTCTTGTGTATTGATTTTCAGCCTTATTGGAGTGTGTCATTCATCTGAGGGCAGCAGCACCTTTGCAGCCCTCAGAGGAGGCAGGTTTCAGCCATCACACACCCATGGGCCCATAGGCAGCGCATTTTCATGGAGATTGACTTCAAATCTGCCCTTCGTTGCTTGTAACAAAAAAATGTCATTCTGACTGAAAGCACATTGTAATTATAAGGTGCTGACAAATCTCTTGGTAATTCTGCGTGTGCGTCACTCACAGCCCTCCTTCAAAGGAGATCTGGGAGAAATGTCAGTCCCTGGTGGGGTCGGTCTGCTTTTGTGAGGAGGGAGGGAGGTACCTCTGCCTGAACACAAACAGTGTCCCTGGCAAAAAAAGGTGAAGGAGGAATGCATAGCCACCACCCCTGCTGTGGATTATAGCCTCTCCTGGTCTTTGTACCTAATCTCTATCATTTTCTATGTTATGACATAATACAAAAGATTTAAAAAGCAACAAGGAAACCCTCGAAACGTCGTTGTGTGTGTGTTTGTTTTTTTTTTTTTCTCCTCCCTCTCTCTCCTCATAGACCTTATTGAAAGGATATTTTCTTAATAAGAACTGATAGGAAGCACTGATGATTTCTGTGTAAACAGAGGAACGCTGCCATCTGAAATCTAGGAAATGGGAAACATAAGTTTTTTAACATAATATAAATACTAAGATTGCAATAGGATGTGAGATTTTTGTAAATGTAATTTAAGGACATCTGATGTAGTTATAATAGACTATAAAGAATATAAATCTCTTCCAACACAGTCCTACCCCCAACAAATTCACCTAAAGGAAGCAAATAGATTGTGAAATAAAGCTCTAAAGTTATGAGAGCTTTTTTCTGCTCCCTCCATTACAAAATTGTGTTTTACGTTTAAACCAGTCTAATCTCTGTCTGCTCTGCCTGAAAATTCCCCTGAAAGGAGTCAGTGTAGTTGGCCTGCCTGTGGGTGAGAGACCCATCTGGCCCTTTGTGTGGGGTGGATGGTCTCTGTCACAGTGATGAGCAGTAGGAATTCCTGTGGTTGGTACTTTATCTATAGCTGCTTCTATAAAGGGGTGGAAATGGTGATTTCTGTGGCATCTGCAGGGTCTTAATATTGCCTTGACATCTTTGATGTTGCAGGGGTGGACTGCTGTAAGCTAAGTAAAATGATCTTTGACAAGACTGCAGTGGTAGTTCTTGCGCGGCAAAAAGCCTGGCAATGTTTTCATGGAGCTCTGCCCATTTGCCTCCGTGGATGGTCTACCTTATCGCTGCTACCTGCTGTTCACAGCTGTGCTCTGCTGCCTGGATCTTGGCATTCAGAAACAGAGTGATTGGGGCTGTCTCCTTCTCTGTCAGGGTTGTTTTGAGCAAGAGGTTCCCATGTGGGGTTGCACACCGTGTTCATCAAGCAGCTCACAAAAGATCAGATTCCGATTGCAGGTCCCTGTGGCAGGGTCACACCAGAAGTGCTGTTTTCCTTCCCCTTCTTGATTTTATTTCTCAGGGAAGCTGCGAACAGCAGTAAAACCTTTGCAGTGTGTTTTGATGTGACTGAATGGACATCCTGTTCTCTGCAGCTGAGTTCCATACATGGGAAAATAACCTCCAGAGCCCTGGGTGAGGAGAGATGTTAATATAATAGATAAAACCATTGTCATCACTGTCAGGAAGTATTCTTTTAATTTCTTCACATATTTTTAATTTTTGTTAAGATTGGCAAATTACGTTATGTCCAGGTCTTGGTGCTCGGTCACCTCTGAATCTAGCTTCAGAACTAGTGTCACCAAATGGTCTAAACCCATCAATGTGTTGGGAATAAGAGTTGCTACTGGGAAGTAGCTCTGAAAACTGAACTTGTGGGGTAACAGAGCTTCCAAGATAAGGTACAAATAGGGCAGAAGGTGGAGACACCTGGTTAGAGATGGGGATTCCTGTTCCCTTTGTGCCAGATCCCAGACCTACTGTGCTGTTTGTCCCCCTGCTCATCTTCTGAGAGAGAAGGAAGCACAGTCAGTCCTCTTCTGGAGACGTTATTGTTGTTCCCTACCTAGGAGAGGCCTCATCTTACCATGCTGAGAAATAGCATTGCACCTGTTTTTGTTTTCTCTCTGGTCTTTGGCCAGCTACTGCTCCTAATGACTTCTGAATTGATGCAGTGAGATTAATTACAGAATTCAGATTTTCTGGAATGCCCAGAGTTCAAAAGAAATAAACAGGCATGAGCTCTTCTGTGCCTTTTGAGCTCAGTGTTATGCAGGCAGGCAGCCAGGCCTGTTCTTGAGCAGGCAGGCTCTGACTGGGATCAGCCCTCCCTCATTCGCAGCCCTAGCCAGCTCCCTCTCCCATGTTGAAAGGCAGAGGTCTGCATCCTCCTCCTTGTACTGCTGCTGTGAGGACCAGAGTCTAGGAGCTTTCAAACCTAATTGCCTGTGGGGATTTGCATTTCTGCTGCAGATCTTCTATTTTAAACCCTTGTGCTGCACTGATTGGTCTATTTTCCTGACGTAGTGTAAACACAAGCTCATTTTTCCAAGTTCTGTAGGCCTGCATGAGTAAGAAAGAAAAAGACTCCTGGACGTATCCTGCATTCATTTGTAAACTAGTGCAAATCAAGTCAAGAGGCAGGATCCTGGCCCATGGTGAATCTGCATCACTCCACTGCAGCTGGGAGAGCTGCGATGATTTAAATAAGCAAAGCATCTGTCCTGGACAGCCTTTTTCCAGTAGAAGCAAATGCCACTGTAGGTTAGAAGGAGCTGTCCCTACATACAAGGAAGGTAAATCACAGCTTTTCCACAGCTCACTTCCAAGGCTCCATCAAGGTTATGCTGATATAAATTTCCTCCTTGCCTGGTGACAGAGCTTGTATCTAACGATCCTGCTGAAACTCGATCCCAAATTTTGAATAGCTACAGGCTTGAAATTTTCAGGCCTGGGAACTTAACCCTCGTGATTACATCAATAGCCTCGCGCTGCAGCTGTGTGCAAAGTTGGAAGCGTGGTGTGGGGAAAGTTGTAGTATAATTACTGAACAGATGCACTTAATGAGGTCTCTACTGGCTTCCCAGCTGGCAAGTCGAGCTGTGTGCTGGGACAATGTGACAGGAGTCACTCAGGTCGTTGTGTGACATCATATCCTCCCCCTTGTTGTCAGAGCATCTGCAATCAGCCCCCTGAAAATTTCCCTCAGGAAGGCTGCAAACATCATCTCTCTCCATTAAAAGGCAGCGCATGGTGCTTAGTCTCTTGCTGCTGCTGCAGCACCATGCTACCTCTTATTTCTGTTGATTTAGTGCCTTTCCCCACCGCTTTCTCAGAGTGATGCAGAGTGATGCAACCTGTCAAGTGGTGTGTTATTGGGAAAGGGGAGAGGGCTGACAAATTGCTCAGCCAGTACCACTTAATTCAGTTTAAACTCCAAGCGTCTCGTCTACATTCAGTAGATTTACAACCAGTTTGTACTCATTGGAGCTGAGGCTAAGGAACATTTGGTTCAGATTGTGTATCTGTTCTCATCTAGTATTGACAATGAATGACTATTGGGAATGAAAGTCTTCCGAAATAAAATTTTACTAGTTTCTTCCCTGCATACATGGGTAGTTGAAGTCCTTGCAGTTCCCCCATGTGGCATGCCAATTGCTTTCTATGGACTCACTGTTTCACTTTTTGTTTTTCCTTTCCATTATCCATCTTGTCTTCTTGAACTGTGGTAATGGATCTAGACCCTAAAATTTCTGCTAGTGTTTTCCTCTTTATGCTTTATCCTCTTGCATCTTATTTTGTGCTTCACGAATGCTAACGTGATTTAGTTTGAATCATGTAAACTGATTTTTTTTTTTTTATTGCTAGTTCAAGTAGTGCAAGTTATCAAACCACTCTGGAAGGAGACTTGAAGGAAAAATTATAAATATGTTAACTTTCTCTCAAACTACTTACAGCAAAATGTTCCTCTGTTCAGAATATTGAGTTTGAGGTTTGTGTTTGTTGTTGATGTGGTTCTGATTTTTTTTTTAAATGATTCCTATAGATAAAGATGAATGATTTACACATACCAGGCAGATACCCTTAAGAAAACTTAAAAGGAAAATTTCAGCCAGGCCATGATTCTGCTGTTGGATGTGTACATGAAACCTCGCTGGAGTCGCAGGATTTTCAAACAAGTTTTTCTCAGTTAGCAGAATAGCCTGAGGACCTCTGTTGCATAGTGATAAAAGTGTGCTCCACGATTAAATGAGAGTAATTGATATTTTTATCAAATACCAAGTGGATACAAAGGCAATTGTCATGCTCTAGGAAGTGAGCAAAGAGTTAAAATGCATGGAGGAGGAGGAGAGTCTGAAATTTATAGGTGCTACTGTCGGCTATGCTCAAAATAGTGCTCAAAAAAGTGTTGTTTTCTTCTCCCATTAAAACTGGTGTTTTGCAGGATGGGATGTTTTATACACTGCTGTGTGCAATGTGAATTGCAGAATACTAAGCCCACTTAGTTTATATGGATTTCCTCCCTCATTCTCAGAGCTCTGATTATTACTAGACATGTATACTGTTAATAATCACTACTTCCCTTTAAATGTACTCTGAAAATGGGATCTTTAGGGGGTTCAGGCTTCTTGGTTTGCTCTTATTTGATGGCACTGTACTACATTCTATTAGTCTACAGGAAGGAGATGGTCTTTTCTCACAAGTGCTGGCCCTTGATTTAAAGACAATCTATGACCTTTCTGCCCTGAACATTATCATAATTCAGAATTACAGATCTTGCAGACTAAATTATGTTCTGACTCTTATGCAACCCTGGTAACTCAAAACACAATTTGGCTTGCAGTGGGTATTATTTTACTTAAAAGTGCCATATGAGCAAATCTAAGACATCTCTGGCAAAGCTGCGTTTTTTTCCTTGACAAAATCTGGAATATTAAAATAGAACTTGATAATCGAAGCTGATTTCAATCTGAGTCATAGAGAGGGCGATCTATATTTTTTTAGTCTATGTACTGTATATATGATGTATAGTAGAAAAATGCTTAATCTGTTTATAACAGTTACAGAGCATCAGGGACCATCGTAGATTCTACTGCTGCTTCTAGAAACATAAATATTTTTTTCTGCATTAGTTTACAGAATCTTGTTTCTTGGCTTCTCAAATAACAAAAGCAGTGGGATTTTCTAGAGCCCCAGCTGTTGGCTAATTCTGCTGTTATGAAAATCAATGGATATCTTTAGAAAGTCCAGAACAGGACACCCTGTGCTGCTTTTGAAATTTCCTTTGCAGTTCAAGAGTTAATTTCTTTCTGGCAGTCTAAACACTTAAATAAAATTCCAGCAGGAAATACCGAAGACCTAAGGACTGCTGCTGTAACCTTAGCTTTTAGTTGATCGTCTATTTTTCATAAATTATGCAATGTATATAGATCAACCGATAAAGAGCATGTTGCCTCACTTCAAGGCAATGAATTCTGAGATTTCACAAGCATCACTCAGGGTAGATTCGAGCTGAAATTGTTTAATGACATTTGAGTGCATGTGTTTTCAGAAAAAGATTGATTTTTCAATGCTGTGAATTTTTGGTTTTGAGGTGGCTATTAGGGCACTTGTTTCACCTCTTCTCCCTGTTAAATGTCAATACAAATTATTACATGGAATTCTCCTGCCTTAGTGCAAAGCCACAGCATGCTGATGTGTGGTGGTGCTGGAGCATGGCCCACCTGAGCAATGATTCTCCCAGAACCTGGTTGAACAGGAGGGGTAGCAGCTCCTCTGTGACTACAGTGTACAGCCCATTTTGCTGCAGCAATTAGACACTGATTGCTGGTAACTTTAATTCATAGAATGATAGAATATTTGGGTTGGAAGGGACCTTCAAAGGTCATTTAGTCCAACCACCCTGCAATGAGCAGGGACATCTTCAACTAGATCAGGTTGCTCAGCGCCCCGTCCAGCCTGGCCCTGAATGTCTCCAGGGATGGGGCATCTGCCACCTCTCTGGGCAACCTGGGCCAGTGTTTCACCATCCTCATTGCAAAAAATTTCTTTTTTATATCTTGCCTGAATCTCTGCTCTATTAGTTTAAAACTAATACCCCTTATCCTGTTGCAACATGCCCTCCTAGAAATTCTTTACCCATCTATGTCATAGGCCCCTTTTAAGTACTGAAAGGCTGCAATAAGGTCTCCTTAGAGCCTTCTCTTCTCCAGGCTGAACAACCCCAGCTCTCTCTGCCTGTCCTTTTAGAAGAGGTGTTCCAGCCCTCTGATCATCTTGGTGGCCTCTTCTGGCCCCTCTCCAGAGGGCTATAAAGTTGAATCCTTTCCTTTGGGCTGGCCCTGCTGGAGAAGGAACCTCTGGGAGAGACATAGGACAAAGACAAACAGCTGGAGAAACCCTTACAAGCCATCACTGTTTAAAATGCCGCCTGGGAGGCACCACAGCAGCCCAGGGAAATTGGTGGATCGATCCTGGCTGTTGCCAAGTGTTGTACACAAGTTTCACTTGGACAGGCTGAAGCTACGACTTGAATATGGATCCATGTCAGCTGGTGTTAGACCCTGTAATTAAGACAATGCCTCAACCATCAGTTCAGTCTGCTAACCCACCACCCAGCATTCCTCCATTCCAAAAGTATCATCAGGTTGTTGTTATTGCAGTTGCTAGGTGGCTTCATGATATTATTCCTGTCTCTATGGTTAATGCTTAAGGCTGAATTGTTCTTGAGTCAGGGGAAGTCTAAGTACTGAGAATGGTAATTAGAGCACTGGATTCACTTGCTGCTGGAAGATGCTCCTGTCAACTTGACAGCATGATCAGAGTAAATTTTCCTTTACAGGAGAATATGTTTATTCTTTAGTGATGTTTGCTGCCTTATGTTCCACTCTAATGCTTCGTATTAATTAGGATTCATTGTGCTATTTAAGTGAAGTGGAATTTTTGAAGTGAAATTCTGCATGACTTGTCATTTACTCCTTGATTGTGTTTGCCTACTTGCCCTCTGAAGCAGCAACAATAATTTGAGACTTCTGCTTTATTAGCTGTCACTTACGGTAACACTTTATGTGCCTAATTACTTTTCTCCAGCTCTGCACTGATACTTAAATGAAACCTCTGGGGTGTGTTCCCAGCTGGTTGTGTGTTTACATGTTGTATTCAGTCACTTGGATTTGATCTCTCTTACGTTGTTTGTGGCAAGAAGTTTTGTGACCTTTTGGGTAGTTTTAGCTTTGCTTATTTCAATGCTTATTAACTACTAATCTATTCAGATGCTTTGGATGAGCATTCTCAGAGAATGCCTGTGTCTTTAGGTCCCCAAGCCAAGAGGCAAAGGGAATCTGGCTTTGAGCGCTCTGGGAATTGTTGCCTGTAGTGCACCGGTGCTGCTGCAAACATCTTTTTGAGGAAGAGCATCTTTCCATGTTGGTGAAATGAATTTCTATGCTGGAAGGAGGAGTGGGGAGAAGGATTTTAGAATTGGGGTTGTACATCTTTCCCCAGCCCCCATAATCATCTCCACCCTTTGGCAGCAAGATGCCTAAGCACTGCCACTTGCTGAGACTGCAGCTAACCAAGAGGAGGGGATGGATTTTTTTTTGACATTGAGAGTTTTTCTAAGGAACCTGGAGGAAGGAAGAAGGGAAGACAGCACATGCTTTGGGTGCCAAAACCTGTCTCGATGGCTTTGCTACGACTGATTTGTGTTTCTAAAGAAAATTATACTGTACCTTATGGATCTCGAACTCCTAAATCCAAATGTTGCAAGCTGGGAAATGCATTGGGAATTTCTGGAAAGAAAGGGGCAAATATCCTAGTACTCTTGTAACTGTGAAATAGGCTTCTAGCCAAGCTTGCTACTCCAGACTGAAGCACAGGGAAATCTTTGGACATACAAAAATTGATCTTATGGTACACCATTATTTGTTAATTTAATTCAAAATATTACTTTTCAATTTTAAGATTAGCATGATGTATTTAGTGGATTTATCACATCCAGTAAACTGCCTATGCAGATGGCATACACCATGTTTGTCATCATCACTACAAAATACTTACTCGTTCTTGTTTGAAATAAGCTGATTGCTGAAGTCACTGAGCAGCGTTCAAATGGCCAAGACATTTGTGACTGCTATACAAATCATATTTGGTACCTTTGGGCACTCAACAAGGAACAAAGAACAGAATCTTTTGAAATTGTGTGCCATTACTCTCAAATAATATGCCATGCATTGCCTTTCAGTCTATGTAAGGTCTTTACTTGAATAGATAATTTCATATTTGTTAAACCACTACAAAATGCAGGAGGGATTAGCATTGGAAAATGAAAGCATTGCTTAGTATGGCTGCTGAAGAACAAAATAGCAGCAGTTCTAAAACTTGTTAAAGAAAAATAGCAGTGAGGAGCAGGCAGAATTAAAGAAGATTAATGATTTGCTTTACACTTTGTTGTGTCTGGAGAGTCACATGCCACAATAGTTACACGTAAGGTATCTAATCTGATAATTTCACATCTCCTTGGAATTCAGCGATCTAAAGTGGGCAACAGTTTCGGGTATTATTCTCTCTTCTCCAATCTTTTGTTGATACAACCTGTGCCATTGTAAGGCATTATTTCATCACTGAAATTTTGAGACATGGATGAACAAAGCAGTAAATGGAAAAGAAACTGGGCTTACAGTTGCAGAAGGTGCAGCTAGTCACAGAAGTGTAAGGTTACAGTGATCAGAATGAGGCAAGAGGTTTACAAAACATGCAGTTGGATTTCCCCAGTGAAAGACTGATTAAAAAAAACCCAAAATGAAACAAAACATCCTGAAAGAGAAAATGGAAATTTAGAGATGATACTATTAAATATTCTTAAAAAGATAGCATGTGAGAAAATTCTGCAGAGAAACATGGCAGAACCAAAGCAAACCTGTGAAGGCAGTAACTAGATGACAAGTATTTTGAGCTCAGTCATACATTTCTATGTGATTAGTCCCATTACAATATATTGGTGTACTTACTACTGCAAGAGCTGCCAAATTAGACTTGTTTGTAATGATAACTTTTAAAATATAAAAGATACTTTGCTTGAGGAACTCAGTCATACACCTCTTAAGAGCTATGCCCAATGCATTTATGAATTACTGGTTTTGTGGGTTATGGTTTTGTGGTTTTACTGGGAACTCTGTTCCCAGTACCTTTCGGTGATACGGGCAGATGCTTCCAGTGAGGTATTTACATATTTGTCATGCGTCCTGCCTCTTCCTGGGATACACCTGAGAAAATAAGAGAGCAGTTGTCTCAGAACTACCTGAGAAAATAGAGTCAAACTCCTTTCTCTGCAGCGAATTACTGCTGTAAGACCTTTTAAAAGGAGCATGGGTTTAAACCCTTCTGTGCTGTATCCACAGCATCGCGTGTATTGAGGCAGGAGGTCTTGTGCAGTTGTCAAATAGCCCCTTGAAGGTATGGATGCTTTCTGCTGTGTGTTTGTAGGGTCAGCAGACAGCTGCTGATGCAGAGACTGCAGCTGGTTTGTCCTGATGAGCAGACGACTACCTCCTGGCTTCTAAACACAAAGCCCTAAATTACATCCCATTTTCAGTCAAAAAAATGAGAGTTTTGTCTCTTGCACAGACTTGGCATTGACTATGGCCTCCTTGCCCTTGGAGCAGCTGAAGTAGCACCGCATTTAGAAAGAGGTTTATTTTTTTTTTTCTCCTCCTCTCTCCATATAGAATCAAGGGTGTACCTTAAAAACCAAGGTGTATGTTGGGAGATGTGGGAGAGATGTAGCACGTATTATCTCCCAGTTCAGGCTGTCTGTATGGTACCTGCAATGAAGTCATGGTATTACTGATGGAAAAAAAATGAATCACTTTTCACAGGAGTTTCATTTAGTGGCTTTCAGAAGAGCAAAACAAACACAAGTATTTTTCCTTGGCTTATGTCTTTCCATTTAAAAAGCTATATGTAACTTTTAAGCTAAGATTGATGTTATATATTAGCCAGTGTCAGTGTTTTGCTCAGAGCTGTCACCAAGGGTGCATATTCAAGCACAATGTAATAAATGCTCTGACGCAGGCCTTTCCTCCTTTTATCACAGGCTGACAGCAACTGAATGTGAGATTTAGTGAATCTTTTAAATAAATTAGTTTTAAATTTATATATTATTAGGACAAAACTGCCATTAGATTGGAAAGACAGCTTTGGGGAAAGAGTATACGCTATACTTGTTACTTTCATGGGTATTGGTAGTTTATGTGAAGTAATAATGGTAACGCTGGCAAATATTCCCAGTGGCATTTTTCACATCAGAAGTGCTTAACGACTTGGCTGTACTTGCTTCAAAGTGAAGATTTTAAAAATGGGGTTAAAGAAGAGTTTTGTGGTTTTGTTTTTGTTTTGTTTTTTTGAAAATTATTATTCTTTTTATTTTTAAAATGCACAGCATCTTTGTGTGAGAGAATCTTTTTGCACCATGGCTAGAGAGCAGTTATGGCAAAGGCAACTCTTGAAAAGAGCTGCCCGTGACAGGAAACTGGGAAGCAGTGCTTGGTTTCTATATGCATCAGCAGCTTTGGTTATCCACCTGAATTTCAACAGCTTGAAACAATTATATCAGATGGGATCATGGTACTGGTCTACCTCTGCTCTGAGCTGGTAGAAAGCAGACAAGTGGAAAAGGAAAGAGACACATGATGGTGCTTGTAACACCTGTGCTGGCGGCTTACGAAGTGGTGTAGCATTACGGTATGGTTGGCTTGCTGTGTCACCTATTCACGAGAATTTTATTTACCAGGATTATCTTTCTTAGCTTTTTGCACATGCTGTTCTGTATTTGTGAGAAACCCTTCCTGTCTGTGCTGCCTGGTAGGTGGGCCAGAGCAGTGTTCAGTTTTGCTAATTAAAGATTGGACTTGATTTCATGAGTTGGAGGAGACAAAGCCTGTCCTGCTCTTGGCCTGCTCTCCCAAGCACAGGCACACAAGTACAGGGCCATTTCATATCCTGGGTTTAAGGTAAGGCTGTGCAGGGTGCTTTATCACCGCAGGGCAGTATTTCTTACTTGGCCACTCTGAATGGAGTCCTAAAGTAGGTCTAAATGTCCTTTATATCTCAGGTGAAGGGTTATGCATGCATTGGTGCCCAAGTACATGGGAAAACTTGTGGCATCTCACCAACGTCTGCAGATTCACTGTGAACAAACAAATACAGAAACTCAGAGCATTTCCAGTGTTGAACCACTTTTGCAATATTTCTGGAGCCACTCTGTGTGGGCTTGTAACTGGAAGAGAAATTAAAACATTTATTTTCATCCTGTAACTCACAAGCAACTTGGTTTAAGTTAGACTTACTTTAAGCAAGGACTGGACCTCATCACCTCTAGAGGTTGGTCCCAACCAAAGTTGTTCAGTAATCCTATATGTGAATGAAAAGTTTCTCCAGAGTGAGAGAAGGCAAAAAGAAAATCATATTGTTAAAAATTATTCTTTCAGTTTCTACTTCCTTTCTTTTTTTTTTTTTTTTTTTGCATTTTGTGAAAAGATTTTATCCTTCCATTGAAAATAACAGGAAAAAGTTCTGCTCATTTCAGTGGGATTTAACCTGGGATTTGCACAGACATGCATTTACATTGCATTTAGAGAGAAAAGCAGGACATCGGTCTCTTTAGTTTGAAGCTTCTCTTACAGAGGATTTTCAAAAGTATCATGGACAATGAACAAAGTTTGTGCAGTGTATCTCTTTTTCCCTACAAGTAGCAGGAAGGCTGTGACAAAGGACAGGTGACAATAGGCTGAGTGGCCCACTGTTCACATTCAGCCTCCTGTTCCTCCTGTGCACATAAGAGCTAGAAGGGAGGCTTCTCTGGTAATTAAAACTGATTTGCTGAACAGTTAATGGGAAGCATTTTAATGAAGTCTGGTTCAAAAAATAGAGGATGTAATGCTCCTTCTCTCATATGCAGGATGGGAGAGACTTTCATGGTTTGCTGACCATGCGAACCTGCCAGTGTTGGCTGACAAAAAAGTAGCAAAGTGCGGGGCATTTGCAGTCAGAGCTACCACTGACGTACTCATGCTATGAATTCATTCTGCTGTGTGGCACATGCATTTGTCTGGGATTCCTGTGCTTAAAAGAATTAGCAGGTCTGCCTGCCCTTCTGTCAGCATGAAGCTGAAGTGGAGACATTTTGGGGAAAGAAAGTAATTTCCAAGGCCTCCTTTTAAATATGCCTGTGATTGTGCCACTGTACTTGGTGCTGGTGAGGCCACACCTTGGATCCTGTGTTCAGTTTTGGGCCCCTTGCTATGGGAAAGACGTTGAGGTACTAGAGAGAGTTCAGAAAAGGGCAATGAAGCTGGTGAGGGGTCTGGTGCACAAGTCTGATGAGGAGCATCTGAGAGAACTGGGGCTGTTTAGCCTGGAGAAAAGGAGGCTGAGGGGAGACCTGATCACTGTCTATAACTACCTGAAAGGAGGCTGTAGCACGGAGGGTGTTGGTCTCTTCTCCCAAGGAGCAAGTGATAGGACAAGAGGGAATGGCATCAAATTGCACCACGGGAGGTTTAGATAGGATATCAGGAAACATTTATTCACGGAAAGGGTTGTGAAGCCTTGGGACAGGCTGCCCAGGGAAGTGGTGATCTGGAGGTGTTTAAAGATGTTTAGACGAGGTTCTTAGGGACCTTAGAGTTTGGGGGTCTCTTCTGAGGGTCTCTTCTGACCAAAATGATTCTATGATTTTATTTGCATGAATATATGGAAGCAGAGGGAGGTAAAGGAACTGCGCAGCAACTGTACTCAAATTTAGCAGAGGTATAAATGGCAAAAGGTATAAGGCAGTAAGTACCTGGGAATTCAGAGATCTCCAAACAGAAGAGAGGGTTACTTGAAAAGCTGTTGTTTACTACTTAGTTGCCTCCTTTGCCTATACTCTTTGCTCCTTGGCTTCTTGGATTTCATGGGAAAACCTCAGAAGTAACATGTAGGGACTGATGAATGGAGCAAATTACAGGTTAGTAGTAGATGTAAGTGTCCTCCAAGGGAAAGGCAGAATAAGGTGTGGGCTTCCTGGCATACACTTCCTTGAGTGCTGTCCAGGTGTGTTCTGGGTCACCTCTGGGCCTGGGTGATGGTTGATGTCCCTGCCTGGCAGGGAAAGGAAGGAGAGCAGGCGTCAGAGGAACTTCCTCAGGAGCATCACTCACAGCCAGAGGGCTAAACCTGGATCCTCCTGGGATCACAGACTGAAATAGGAAGGTAAAGGAAATGGTGTGTAATTGGTCCCTATTGAAAACAATGGGATTGTTGCCTTGTAAAACCAAATATTTTGTGAATGAAGCTTCCAGAGACAGCTTGTTTTGGAGTTCCTTTAAAGTAAACTCTCCTAGGAGCTGGTAACCAAGCCAGAGCCCAGAGCATGTTTATATTCTCTGCTGAGTATGACACATCCATGTGTAGGAAGATATCTGATGGAAACCTGTGTGGACAGAGTGATGATCCCAGGGGTGCATACAGCTTAAAAATTAAAATGGAATGCTGGGAAGAAAATGGTGCAGAACACAGAAAATAGTGAGTTCGTCTCTTTAGGAAGAAAAATTCAGAAATGTTTATTTCTTCTCCCAGGAATCTCTTGTTTTGTCTGATATAAACTCAGCTGAAATTGGAGGCAATAGATCCTCTTCTCTGTTTGGCTTCTGGAATTTGTCCCAGTTAGAAAAAATGTGGGCAGAGCCTAATGCTGGAAATGTTGGTTTGACCTGCAGTTAACTATCTTGGCCATACTTCCCAATACCAAAAATCTTCTATATGTGGTCCAAGCTACTGACTGTCATGTTTTCAAGGAAAAATAGCACTAATTAGTAAGAATAGTAGCTCAACACTTTTCCACTGTGGTCCTTGTAGCATAGAATGATTTTAGTGACTCCACCTTTAATTATATATGGTTAAAAGAATAAAAGATTTTTCAGCTATGTCAGCCATTTGCCTTATTGCATACCATGTTTGCTAGTTAATAGACTAGGCTGGAATGTTTGGCTTTGTGGACTGCCATCAAAAGCAGTCCAGTCTGTTGAGTATTGCAATTTTTGCATCATCTGAGGATGAAAGATGATGTATGTCCCAAACTTGTGTCCTAACCACCTAATGTATCTAGAAGAAACAATGTAGAGGAGGATCACAAAAGCCTTCAATGCTCCAAGCTCCCAGGGTGGCCTGTCTGCTCAGTGCAGCTTGAAAATGTGTCAAAAGGTGAAAGCACACAGACTCACAGAGTGGTTGAGGTTGGAAGACACTTCTGGAGGTCATCCTGTCCCATCCACCTGTACAAGCAGGGCCACTGAGAGCTGGGTGCACAGGAACATGTTCAGATGGCTTTAAAGGATGTCCAAGGATGGAGACTCCACAACCTCCCTGAGCAACCTGTGCCAGCACTTGGTCACCCTCACAGTGAAAAAGTGTTTCCTGATGTTCAGAGGGAATCTCCTGTGTTTCAGTGTGTGAACATTACCACTGATCCTGTCACTGGGCACTACTGAAAAAAGTCTAGGTACATCATCTTTGCACGGTCCTTTCAGGTACTTCTACACATTGATGAGATCTCTCTGAGCCTTCTCCAGGCTGATCAGGCCCATCTCTCTCAGCCTTTCCTCATAGGAGAGATGCTCCAGTCCCTTCATCCTAGTGGTCCTTCGCTGGACTCTTTTCAGTAGCTCCATAGTTCTCTTGTACCAGGGAGCCCAGAACTAGATCCAGCACTGCAGGTGTGGCTGCACCAACGCTGCATAGATGGAGACGCATCACCTCCCTCAACCTCTTCTTAATGCAGCCTATTAGCCACTTCTGCTGCAAAGGCAGGTTGCTGGCTGATGTTCAAGCACAGCTGGCCTCCTCTTGCCTGTCAGTGAGGCCAGGCCTTGCACTTGGGTGTGACACTGCTGTGACTTCTCCCTATTCTATGAATATCTGTACCAGGGAACAACCAAGACCAGGAAACACAAGAGAGAAACCGTGGCACTGCACAGTGTACTAGTCCACCTCACTCCAGGTATCCCAGCTGGAAAATGTGTTTTCAGGCTGTGGTACAGTGCTGTAGCTCCTCTCCAGCCACGCCTATCATGGCATTGGGTTATGCACTGGAAAATGGGGTTGCTGGACAGAAGGTGTGCATGGCTGGGCTATAGATGCTGTTGAGGAAATAAATCTAATATGTCATGACCGCTTATGTTCTGACTTGTGGCACATGTTGGGCAGACTCCTTTCAGTGGTGCCTAACAATAGGATGAGGGGCAATGGGCACAGACTGAAACATAGGAGATTCCATCTGAATATGAGGAAATATTTATTTACTTTGAGGGTGACAGAACACTGGAACAGGCTGCTCAGAGAGGTTGTGGAATCTCCCCTGGAGGCATTCAAAACCCACCTGGACGCCTTCCTGTGTAACCTCATCTAGGTGTTTCTGCTCTGGCAGGGGGATTGGATGAGACGATCTCCAGAGGTCCCTTCCAACCACAACCATTCTGTGATTATCAGTACAGGGGTTTATTACAGGGCAGTTGAGAACAATCTGGGGCAATGAGGAGTAAAAGGCAAATGCAAGTACTGTAGTTCATGTTGTGGGCTTTTTTTGTTGGTTTTGTGTTGTTTTTTTCCTTCGGTGTTCCTGTCACTATAGCCTAAGATACCTTTGCTATGGATACAAAGGCTCCAGTGCTCTCAGTTCTTCAGAAACAACTTGTTTACAGCCTGACTGCACTAAAATCATGAAGAAGTGTGTTGTTACTGATGGCTATTGAAAAAGTACCTCTGTCTTCATAACAGATGACATTTGCAAAAATTCCTAGTGATGTGGGAGCTGAGGCTCTGCTTTCAGGTGTGACACAAACACTTAAGGACTTGCATTTCGGTGATCTTTAAAAGTGGGGCTTGTGCTCCAAAGCATTACCTGCTTTTGTACATTAGTACTGATGTAGAGTAATGGCTGCATCAATCTCATATTTCCAGGTAACAGAAGTGCCTGTTTGGCTGAGCGAGGATGTCATTGTGTCACTGTCGATTTAAGTACTTGTAGATAAAGCGCTCTGGAGCTACTGCATTTCTCCCATACTAAATAATCATTTGATTTGCTGCATTGTGCAGTTTTATGACCAAGTTGTTGTTATCAGAGCTGGCAGGTACTTGTGGTGAAGACAGTTTGCTGCCCTGTGGTGGTTTCAGACTCAGTAATTTTTAAAGGCAGTTCCTTTGCTGAACAGGAAAACATGAACCTCATCCATATAGGAGGCTGAACTTCTGGCCTGGCATTCCTTTAGCTGTGCACAGCTCAATGGTTTTCTTTCTGATTTTTTTTTTTTTTTTTTTAAGATTTCTGTATTTCATCCCTGTGTGAAACAGCAGCATACAGCAGCAAGGGAATAAAGGTGCCTGTGAGAAATTTGTAGGAGGCCTCATTTACTAGTATTACAAAATTCAGATCCAAAGGGTCGCACCCACGAGAGCTAATTGTCAAACTGTGCTCTACCAATGGAAAAAAAAAAAGTTTCCATGGTAACTTTCTAATGAGTCTGCTTGACAACCTTTTCAAGAAGAACTTTTTTCCAGCAGGTTAGACATTTGTGAGGTGAAGCAGATCCTCTGCTGTAGGTATAACATCGCATGATAGTACTATTGGTTTTTACACAGCCCAGGTACTTCAAAGGAGAGAGCCTCAAATACAGTCTGTACAAGCTGCCCATGAAACCGGGTCAGGGCAGGATTTCACTTAATTTAAGGCATCCTCATCTGAAGTAATCATGTTGGTGTCCTTTATAATCAGTGTAGAGAAATAGATTCTTGTAGGGTGTTGTTCCTCTGACCTCTTGCAGACATCAACCTTAGGCTGAGCTGCATCATGCCCTAGAAGTGCCATTTTGTTTCTGTTGACTATAAAGGGAGGCTGGATGACTGTACTGCGCTTGTCGGTATCTAGATCTGAAGAGGTGCCGCCTGCACTCCCCAGATACTTTTGCAATCTAGAGGTCTAGAAAATATACTTTCAGGAAAAAAAAGGTAGAATGAGTAATTATATAGTCTGGAAAAGACAAAATGAGGGACATGTAAGTAACAGCTTTCAAATACATGTCGTTTGAATAGAATGGGAAAGTGATTGAATGGAACAAAAGGAGTGGGTTAAACACTTCTAATAATAAGGATAGCGAGACACTGATGTTTTACTGAGTACTGATTATCTGTTTTTTTTTTAGTGGAAGCACTCTACAATTTGTTTCACTTCCCAGAACTCTAGAAGTTCCACCCTTCTACTTTAAAGAAAGGTACTTATTTGATATACTTTTTTCCTGTTGTCAAGACAACACATGGTTGTACATCCTCCTTTTGTTTCTCAAGGATGTATTAAAAAAAACCACCACCACCACAAAAAAAAAAAACCAAAAAACACACCAAAACAAAAACACAAAACCAAACAGTTGGTTTTGGTTTTCTTTTTTCCTTGTAAAAGGATTTTTTTGAGCAAGATTTTTATGGTTTTGGGCATGGGGACAGGGTTCCAAAGAGTTTTGGCTGCCAAGGGTGCAAGAAGTGTCATACAGTATTTGAATGGAAATCAAATCTGAAGGGGAAATAGTTAAAATATCTGAAAAGTAATTTAAAAAATCACATACTTAATATCTACAAACTGAGGGCATCAAGGGAGATTTCACATGGTTCAAAACAATCAGCAGTGCTGCTTTAAAAATAATTAAAAAGTTGACAATTAAAAAAAAAAAAGTTAAAAGTGGTAGAAGTCAGTCAGTCAGACCAGTTTCCTGAGCAGTTCAAGATGTTTCAAGCCACTGGTACCATGGAAAGAAGTAGTCTCCAATTAGTGCTTCTGCATCCTCATCACCTTCGGCCTCTGCAGATGGTGCTGTGGTCAAGCCAGTTACCAGAGCTAGGAACCGACCTTGGATAAAATCAGTGTCCTGGCTTCCAGTCTCAGGAAGAGCTTGGTGCAAGTTTGGAGATAAATGGAAGAAGAAAGGATAGGACTTACTTTGGTCACAACGCTAACCTGAAGTGTTGGCGAAAGCAGCAACCCGGTTATGTGATCCTTGCTTGTTTTGACTGCTTTGTGAAACTTCATTGGTCAGTAGTTGGCATCTTTTACTAACTTTGATAAGGGTGAAGTTTAAATATCACTCTTCTAATTACAAAGTATAATTTAGGGACCAAATGGTGCTATAACAAGAAAGTGCATTTTGATCGATCTTTGTTTTCATTAAGGCATCATCTGGAAACCAAGGACATTTGTCATTCATTTAATGATTTTAGAGTATGGTGCCGAGTCTGGACCCGCTTCCTGTGAAATCATTAAAAATAATCCAACTAATTTGTGTGGGCTTGATGTCTCTTTTCTTCCATGCACTCATAGATGAAACAGTTAGTATTTAGATTCATTGCAGCAACCACCTGCTATTTGCAGAGCAAACTATTTATGAGTTGGAGAACTGGGCAATCACCAGCCACAAGAAGTTCAAGAGCAACTGCCGGATTTTTCACCTGGGACATAGCAACCCTGGCTGTACATACAGACTAGGGGACAAGATGCTGGAAAGCAGCTCTATGGAGAGGGATCTGGGGGTTCTGGTTGATGGCAAGTTGAACATGAGCCAGCAGTATGTCCTGGCAGCCAAGAGGGCCACCTGTGTCCTGGGTGCATCAAGCACAGCATTGCCAGCTGGGCAGGGAGGTGATTGTCTCACTCTGCTCTGCACTGGTGCGGCCTCACCTGGAGCTCTGTGTGCAGTTCTGGGTGATAAAAAGGATATAAAGATACTGGAGAGTATCCAGAACAGGACCATGAAGTTGGTGAAGGGTTTAGAGGGGTTTGATCAGCTTGGGGAAGACTGCGAGGAGACCTCATGGCAGCTACAGATTCCTCACAAGGGGAGGAGGAGGGCCAGGCACTGATCTCTTCTCTAGCAACCAATGATAGAACCCAAGGGAATGGCAGGAAGATGTGCCAGGGGAGGTTTAGGCTGGACACAAGGAAAAGGTTCTTCACCCAGAGGGTGGTGGAGCACTGGAACAGGCTCCCCAGGGAGGTGTCATGACCCCAAGCCTGACAGTGTTCAAGAAGAGACTGGACAACACCCTCAGACACATGGTGTGGGGTTGTCATATGTAGGGACAGGTGTTGGACTTAATGATCCTTGTGGGTCCCTTCCAAGTCAGGACATTCTATTCTATGATAACGGACTCAGTGAAAGGACATTTAGCAATTAGGATGACAAACATGGATGCTATTACTCTGCTGTGTACAGAGCTGCTTTAACTTGTAGTTTTTAGCTTTGCAAACACAGCTGATTTTTTTCTGGAAAGAAAAAAAATATTTTCCTGTTTACAAAAGTGTAAGTCATAAATCCTATTGTAACTTCTGGTTTTTGACAGCTGAGTTCGGACATTTTGTCTCTAAAGCTTGGCTTTTTAGCATGCTTTCTCAAATGGAAGCAGCTTTGTTTAAAATTGTGAAAATCTCATTTCAAGTTTAGTCATTGTCCTCTATTATTTTTCTGTTTGACCCAGAGTTCAGTTGCACAATTTGGTCATGATGATGACTTTCATAACAAATTTCTGCAATACTTAAGTTTGCTCAGAGGTCAATGTCTCTTGACTTCTGGATTTCTAGCTCAAAACATATTGTGAGTTGGTGTAAGTTTTAGTTGATGTGACATAATTTTATTTTTTGTCTTTCTTAAAGCATCTAAGCCCTTTAATTCCTTTTCCTATTCAGGAGTGTTCAGTGCCTGAGTCTGAGAGCAGAAGAGGGTGCGTGCAAAATCCAGTAGCATAGGTTCTGAAATGTTTTGAAGTTTGAACTACATAATCTGAGACTTCCTGACCTTTACCCTTTCTGGGTACTTTTCTTGCCCCGTGAATTTTGTATTCCCTAAAACTTTATAGCTGTTATGCATCAGCATTTAGAACATCAGACAGAGTAAAGCTTTACAGTTGGGATCCTCCTTGCAGAGGAAACAAAGTGGGAAGGAGGGAAACCACTGAAATTGCTACCACATTTTAAAACCTCAGAAAGGTGAATGTGAGGGAATTTTGAATCTGCTTTCTTAAACAGGGGCCCAGAAACCTCTTGTACTTCACCAGTGAATGAGTGTTTGTTTGCTAGTGAAATTTGCTAGTGAAATGCTAGTGAAATGTGAGGAAAAACAGATTTGTGCAATGGGTTTGCTTCTGGGACTGTAGAACAGCTTGGTGCTTTGCTCTATGTGCCAAAGACTATTAAATGTGGTTTATGATGAGACGGAGAGTATGGATGTTGCAGCTTAGCAGCAGGCACAGAGTTCTGGAGAAGGCCAGTGGACTTGGACAGGCACCTTCCAATGGTGGCCAGTTGACTTAACTCAGTGACCGTCTATGAAGTTGCATGCACATTTACTTAAGCTGGCTCTGAAGTGGATGGACCTCAGCTGGCTTCAGGCTAGAAGGTATCTTCTACTTGCGTTATCACCCCATTGTACCCAAACTAATAAAGCCTTCTGAAATCTTGCTAGTTTTATAAATGTATGTAGGATTTTTTTAAAACTTAGTGCTGTTTTGAAAGGGACAGAAGCACTCTAAAGACTAATACTATGAGGTTTTTAGCTATTTTGATTCTAAGCTAAACCCGTTCAGTGTGTACATTAGTGTTCATATACATGCACAGGCCAATCTAAATCCAGGTTGCAGCAAGCTTCACTGAGGTTCATGATTTCTAATGTCTTCGCCCGTACAAATGTCACCATCTGGAATGAGCTCATTTGACTTTATATTGGAGGAACAGACTGATTATATTTAGAAATCTGAGACTCTAGATTTTCTTGTGATATTACATTACGCTGTCACGTCAAGTTTTAAGAAGGGGGAATTTGTGCAGTTTCCACCTGAAACAAATAGCTACAAAATACACAGTGATGATCCAATAAGATTGTATGACTGGATCCTTTTAGAAGAAATCAAAAGAAAGAAAAATTACTTCTGCTGTGTCGATTACAAGTCTTTATGCTTTTCTTATTTGCTTCTGCTGAAACTTCTGTATCTTAAAGTGCATTTCAGATTGTACTCATTAAAGCTGAGTACAATAGAAACTTCTCATTTGAGACTGAAAGGACACTGCAAGTTCACGTATTCAGATAATAATCAGTTATATCAGCAGTTCTGGTCTGGGAGACTGAATCCTACTGTGGCTGATTGTATCTGCAGATGAAACTGGTGACAGTTCCAAGAAACCTTGACATGAACTGTTTGGAATTGTTCTCTGCAACTTTATAAGGTTGGGTTGTGTTTTGTTTTTTTTTTTTTAAGACATTAGATTTGCTTCTGCATTATTGTGCCTACATCTTAGCCTGAATCCAGGGATACTGATTATGTCACAAATAGGTTACTTTGGAAAAGCCTCAAGAGATGAGAAGTCAATTTGTCTTTCACAAACCTGAAAAACAGTTGTTATTCTATCTTCCCCTTAACTGTTTTCTTGGAAGAATGTGATCTTAGAAAACAGAGGGGAGCTCCTCACCAAAGGAGAGTCAGGTGGGTGGGAAAGACCTGCTGCTTTCCTGGGCTGTGATGTGGGTACAGTGAGGCTGTCACTTCAGATATAGTGTTGGTTTTGTTTTGTATGTTTTGTTGTTGTTGTTGATTTTTAAGCCCAGCGAAACTGTCACTGCAGGCACAGTGCCACCTTTTTTTTTTTTTTTTTTTTCCCCCAGCCCAGGCAGGAAGAGACCTTGAAAGATCAACTTCCAGTAATGGGGACTCTATCACATCCTTGGGGAGATTGTTCCAGTGATTGACTGTTCTTACTGTAAAGAAGTTCTTATATCAAGGTGAAACCGCTTCTGGTGCAACCTGTACCTGTTTTCCCTTGTCTGCCCCGTGTGGCTCCTTGTGAAGAGAGAGCCTCCATCTTCTCTGTAGCTGACCTTAAGTACTTTAATACTGTGTTGAGGTCCCCCTGAGCCTCCCCTTCTCCATGGAGAAAAGACCTAACTGCTTCAGTCTTTCCTCACAGAGCAGGTTCTCCAGCCCTTTGATCATCTTCATGGCCCTCCTTTGGATCTTCTCCAGTCTGTCTTCATTTTTGAACTATGGGGACCAGAGCTGGACACAGCACTCCAGATGCAGCCTGATAAGTGCTGAGTGGGGTGACTGTGTCCCTATGTGTCCCCTGCTATTAATGCCCCTGCAGATGTAGCCCAGGATCAGATTTGCCTTCGTTCCTGCAGTGGCATGCTGATGACTCATGTTCACCTTGTCTACCAGCACCCCCAGGTCCCTTTCAGCAAGGCTGATTCCCAGCCACAGAGATCCTGGCCTGTGCTTTGCTTATGATGTCCCAGGTGCAGGACTTCACGTCTGTCTTCGTTAAACTTCACACAGTTCTTGCTATCCCATTTCTATAGCCCATCTAGGTCTTTCTGTAAGATGGCTCTTCTTTCTCATGTACCCACCTCACCACCCAGTTTAGCATCATCAGCAAACTTGGTGAGGGTGCTTTCAATCCCATCATACAGATAATTTCTGTAGATGTTGAACAGCATGGGGCCTAGTAACCATGCCTGGGAGACCTCACAGGTGACAGGCTGCCAGCCTGAGTAAAAACCATTGATCACCATGCTCTGAGTGTGGCCTGTGAGCCAATTTCCTGCCCATCTCACAGATGAGCCATCCAGTCTGTATCTTGCCAATTTGGCCAGGAGAAGGCTGTGGGAAACAGCACTGAACGCTTCGTTGATGTCCAGGTAAACAGCGCCCACTGCTCTCACCATGTGACACAAAATGTTGTTTTGTTGTAGAAGGTACTCAGTTTAGTCTGGCATGATTGGCATTTGGCAAACCTACGCTGGCTTTTCCCAGTCAGCTGCTTAATTTGATTTGTAATTGTCTCTAGGAGGACTTATCCCATTACTTTCTCAGGGAGTGAAGTAAGACTAATAGGCCTGTAGTTTTCTGGGTACTCTTGAGGCCTTCTTGTAGATGGGTACGATGTTTGCCCTCTCCTGGCTGTCAGGGATATCTCCATGATTTTTCAGATATTACAGATATTACAGGTGGTGGCATTGCAATGTCAGCCACTTTTTACCACGTTGGGGTAGATTCCCTCCCAGCCTGTAGGTTTATGTGGTTTGAGCCCTTGCAAGAGACCACAGACCAGCCCTTTCTCTACTTCTGGTGGGTCAACAGAGGTGGTGGTGTAGCTACCTTGATCCTGTGATCTGAGGTCTACCTATATTAGTAAAGACAGAGGTAAAGAAGGCATTGAGATCCTCTGCCTTGTCAGCTTTTATTAGTAACTAGTTTCCCTGCCCTGTTTAGCAATGGACCTAAGTCTTCCCTGTGCTTCTGCTTACTGCTTGCATATCTGGAGACCTCCTCAGCCTGCACCTCTAACTTTGACTGGCAAGACAGAGGAGAAGATCACTTGGGCACCTGTCCCTTTTACTTGTATCCCCAAGGCTCTGAAGTTGTGCTTGGCCTTGCCCAGGTTTTGCTTTACTGTGTCATGGTGTCCACATGGAAAAGCAGCAGGGAATAGCGGTTTCTGCTTTTAACCACTGTGGTGGCCTTTCTGTGACATCCCAGAGCAGTCCTGGGAAGTCAGCACCATGGGGCCTGGAAATAGCATGGAACAGGGCAGTTGTCCTCAGGCTTTTTTTTTTCCAGAGAGAACAGAGTTCTCCTAGGCCTGCTTCTCGGGTCAGTGGCAACATTTGTTACCCATTATTTTTCTTCTCCTTCGCTTGCTTTTCCTCTGTCGTAAGTGAAATTTTGGATTGCTCCACACATTGCCTGGTGGCAGCAGGGGTGAAGAAGTGGGGTAAAAGGCATCCCAGAAGCCATGGAAGGAGGGGGCTGAGCCTGCTGTATGAGCTGCAGTTGGTCAGAGAGCACCAGGTTACTGTTGGGGAGGTTTCACCAAGAGAGAAAATGTGGGGTTTTGCCAGTTGGTTCATGCCCTTTTTAATTTCTTCCTGGTACAAAAGTCCTGTGAACCATTGCGAAAGTGCTAAGTTGGTGTCTTCCAGTACAAAAAGTGGCAGTTTCTTTCCTGCAGTGGATGGCCAGATGTGCAAGTGTAACAAATTCAGGAATTGCTTTTTAAAAACTATGTTCCAGAATGCAAAAGAACCCCACATTGTCTGTATTTAGTTCTTGCTGGAGACATATGCTGTGAGAGACAATGTGAAAAAAAACCTTTGATTTGGAGAAAGGCTGTTACGAAACAGTATTCAAAGGGCTACACAAATTATTTCACACAGGGCTCGTGAATGTTTCTGCGATGTCTCTGGTGGCCTTTCCTGGCATCTACAATGCAACTCCAGGAAATCCACAAACATTTTGAAATCTATCTTACAAATGTAGGACTCAGGGCATGTAATGAAATGAATATTCTTGAACTTTGGAGGAGGTAGAGTCTGGATGCCCACAAAGTGATGCCATCCATTTCCATACTGAGCTGATAACCCGGTTCTGAAGACCCCTGGTACCTATTGAGCTGTGGATGCATGTTTCAGTGGGGGATTGTCATGAGGTTGTGGTATTGCAGGAGGTACTTTTGAGACTGGAAACACCTATAATATATTTTTGATTGTATGTTAAACAAACAGAACGTCATGGAGTGGCAGTGGAGTGATGAAACGGAACAGTTTCTCTCCTTGTTGAGTTTCCCCCATACCTTCCCATATAATGGAATACAGAAAAATGGGCTTGAGCCCTGACCTGAGATGACAGCAGGGATACCACTCTTCCATCTGAATAGAGCTGGATCACTGATGCCCAGGAAATTGCAAATCAGTGGAACTGCAATTAAGAAGCAGAAGTGCTAAAGGTAGGACTTGTGCAGTAGAAAAGATGCTTCTTTTCTGGGTGATGGAAAACAACTTCTGCTTTTCCTGACTCCCACACAGCCCCTTTGTTTTCAACAGGCTTCCCACTAGTGCCTCTGCAAGCCTGCTCTTTGGTGCAACTGAAAGAAGAATTCTCTCTTTATTATTCCCAAACCTCAAACGCAATTCTGCTTTCACTGAACTGAATGGAAATTTCTGAGTAAGGATGATGTTTAGATTTGTCTGCTGTGCCATGGTAGAGTTCATGCAGCCCTGCTTGTCTTCAATAAATGCCAGCTTTGTGTTGTGGTTTTCACTGAAGTGACATCTACTGAATTGGGGAAGACCCATGGGAGAAAATAAACCGATGACAGAAGTTTTGAACGATGGCCTTGGGAACAATAAATGTGTATGTTTATAGCGTACATCTCTTTCCATCTCTTGAAAGGTCTTTTCCTCTCATAACTTGAGTAGGATGGAATCTTTTCAGTCTGGTGGATTTTGTATTTTGAACTTCACTTTTTATTGTGTTGTGAGATAAAAAATGAACACAATCTTCTTGTTTATATCCCATGGTGTTACTCCCAGTCCAGAATGTCTGAGCTTTTCACATCTGTTCCACACCTCTACTAACACTGTGCCATTCAATCTGGTCAAATGAGAGCTACTACTGTGAATAATGGTATTGGCTTCCCCACCTCCTCATTCTGGTTTTCCTCTTTTTCTCAGTTGTGCGTTCTAGAGACTGCATATAAGGGAGACTCCTTCTATTCCTAAAGGCATCAGAAAATTCTGTTATTAGTCACTTGCTGTAAAATTATCTCCTGAGGTCATCACAGAAATAGATAAGATTTTGTAGAAATTCTTTTGAGACTCAGGAAGGCACAATCCTTTTCTTATGCTCAATTTACCAAAAGTGTCTGTAGCCTTGGTCTCATTTTCTTTAATGCTAAATTTGAGGATTACTGATTCTCCCAAGTAGGGTGCCCTGCTGTTGAGTTAGCTAGGCACAGGATGGAGCCCTGGGACTCGCCATGGTGAACATGTTTTTGGACAGAGTCAAACCAGCACAAGTGAGTTTATGGTATTTCACGGATTTGCTATGTCTGCGGTATTTTTGATCCTGCAAACCCTTCAAAGCCCTATACTTTTTTGTTTTTCCCCAGTGAACAAGTCCGAGACTCTGTAGAGCACAGTATTATTGCACTATAAAGTATTAATATAGCAGAAAAGCCATCTTTCTTGCCAGTTTCCTCCTGCCGCAACAGTATTGCTTTTTACTGTGTGTAGTGGAATGAAAATGCTAATAAATGCAACACAAATTATTGCTAATTGCAGGTATTTTACGGTGCTGATCCCTCTAAAACCAAGGCAGATATAATGATAGCCATCTCTGTACTTCTATGAGTCTGTGCTGTTTAGTTTGTTGATGGGCTGGAGAGTGATTTCTGATCGTGATTCACACATTATTAGAAAGGGAAAAAATTGATGTGGAAATGATGGGAGAGACAGGGAGCTTAAGTTTATAAATAACTGTAGAATCTGACAGCTGATCTAGTCTCAGTGGAAACTCTTTGGGAATGGTGCTAAGCAGTGGATCTCAGTGAGTGGTAAGAGTAAGGCTGGAGAAGGAACTATGGCTTTATTCAGATCTTTCTTCCAGTTCACTTAAGTAAGAGTGGATGAAAACCCTCTTGTAAAGATGCACTTTTGAATCTTCCTCCAGACTTTGAAGGTTTCTGCCTTTTTATTTATGCTAATATACAGTCTTTAAAATATTTTCCTCTGGAAAAGTGTATCAATCTATGTGTTTCTTAGTTGTTTAAGTGTGTTAATATGAACTATTACATAAAAAAGCTCTATTGTATCAGAACCACTAGATGAATATTGTTACAGAACTGTATGTAAGTGGTGGTATAATTTAACTATGATTGTTCAGACATCAGAGCAGGGTATTTTTATCAAAAGAATTGGTGCTGACTTGGAGTTGGCAACACTTATGCAAGCTCATTTTATGAAGCATAAGAGCATGGGTAAAACCGGTATCTTAAAGGTGGTGTTTGTATGGGATTCAATCACAGCATTACATGCCAGGTCATATTTTATAGATCAGACAACCAAGTAGAAAGTTTCCTTGTGAATTGGTATTCATCTGGGATTAACTTAGAAACTAATGCCATTGTACAGTTGTGGCCTGATTGTACTTTTTCCCTAAAGATATTTTTAAATATGAAGTTGAGTCCTGATTTACATACGTACCAACTTTGGCACCAACGTACGAAATGACAAGACCAGTAACTCTCTTACTCTTTCAGTACTCCAAATAATAAATCCTAAAGAAAAATGAGATTTGCCAGGGTTTTGGATAAGATCTGAATGTTTTCCCACAAAGTGAGGCAGGCAAATACCTCTCAGAAAGGTTTAAGTCACAAATGAGCTCTGGCAGTTTTACCTCAGGACAGAAGGAAATTTTGTATCCTGTATAAACACAGTCAGTGGGTGCCTTAAACAGAGGAGCTGTGCAGCTTGGTTTCAATGGGACAAGGGGACATGATGGCAACAGCAACAATGAGCTATTTTTACAGTTGGGAAGGGCTGTCATTTGCCTGGCTTTGCTTTAGGCACAGATCCAAATGTTCTAGATCTGAAAACGACCAACCTTTCCACTACACCAGTGTAACCTCTGCTCGCTTGTTTTTCAAAGCCTGCCTTAATGTTCCTGGTGGTCTGTTGGCACCGTCCATCCCAGCCTAAGGCTCTGCTTACACTTTGGCAGTCGCAGCCTGCAGGAAAGCCAACACCCCAAAGGCTTCCTCCATAGGGTGCTGGGTGGAGGGGGGACGGGCGGGGCTGCACATGTGTGGCTCTGTCACCCCCGTGTCACAATGCCAGCACCTGGCAACGCAGCACTCACAGTGCCCCAGGCAGGATCAAAACGAGCAGCCGGGTCCTGAGTCCACTGCCAGAGCTGGCCCGGGGGCAGCCCCAACACATCCCACAGGAAGCACTAGAGGAGCTGGTGGAATCACAGGGCAGGGGCTGAGGGAGGAAGAGCTTGCATGAGGCTGCTGGAGGTTCTCTACTGCAAGACAATCTGCTGCCAGGGCCATCTTCCAAGCTCAGCTCATAGATGATAATCCTTTTCAACTGGGCAGCAGTGGCAAGACGAAGGGAATTTCTTCTTGAGGAGCACTGCAGAGCTCTTCAAGGAAGATATCAAGGATGAAAGCCAAAGCAGGAAAAGAGCTATCAAGTCCAAGGAAAGATAGGGTAAACAGCACAAAACCATTCAGGACTTCTTCCTGAGCAGACAGCATCACCATAAATGACAGCGTAGTAGCATGTCACTTGCTGCATTGGACAGCACATGTTACTTGCTGCATTGGGAAGGAATGGCACAGGGACTGCCAGGGCCACCTTCCAAGCTTATCTGATGGATGGAAAGCCTTTTCAACTGGATAGCACTGGCAAGACCAAGGAAATTCCTTCTTGAGGAGCACTGCAGAGCTCAGCATCTTCATCCCCTGCGGAGCCAGGCTCAGGAGCCGTAAGAAATAGGATGTAAAGGGGTTGCAAGGGGGTGCAGTGCTTTGGAACACCCACTGGTGTCCCACCAGGCACAGGAAGGATTCTTGCCCCCAAGGTCCATGAGGTCAGAGGCATTTGGGCACTCTCGGTAGTCCGGGAGATGGCTCCAGCTCAAAATGGATAGGATAGGATAGGATAGGATAGGATAGGATAGGATAGGATAGGATAGGATAGGATAGGATAGGATAGGATAGGATAGGGCTTGGGCAGGTCCTGGGAGGCGTGAGCAGCCTGTGGGACAAGGAGCCAGGTCTGGCTCACATGCTCAGGGAACAGCCGATCGCCAGCACTGGGGTCAGGAAGGAATTTTTTCCCCCGGGGCAGATTGGCCCTGGTCCCCGGGGGTTTTTTGCCTTCCTCTGCGGCATGGAGCATGACCACTTTGCAGAGCTCCTCTGGGCCCTTCTGGCTCGGTTCCTGCCTGCTGCTCAAGCACCAGGAAGATGGCCTCTCGTGCCCTGCAGCTGGGGGGAGGAAGGCTTTTTTTTCCCCCCAGGTGGGACAGCAAGCGTCTCCGGGGGTTTTTTGCCTTCCTCTGCAGCGCTGAGCACGGCCCCTTGCCACGGCTTCTTTGGGCCGTTTGGGCTGGGTGCCTGCTGCTCCACGAGGTGGCCCTAAACTTAGCTACAACAGCCTCCCTAAACCAGCATAGAACAACTCACCTAAACCAACCTTAAAGAATCTAAACCAATCTGCCTTAAAAAACTTCAGCCACCAACAACCTAAACAGAACCTTAAACAATCTCCAACAAATTACCTAAAGCAACCTAAACCAACCTAAACCAAACAAAAGAAACCAACCTAAACACCCTAAAACAAACCTACCCAAACCGAATGATCTAAAAAATCCTACCTAAAACAATCTAAAACTACATAAACTGGCATTTCTCAGCCAACCTTAAGCAACCTATAACCAAACAAGCTAAACAAACTGAAACCAACCAATCTTAACCTAAAATAACCATTAAACAATCTCAGACAACTTAAAAACAATCTAATAAAGGATAAAACCACCTAAAACAACCAATCTAAACCAACGTCAAAATATGAAACCAAATGACATAACCTGACCAAAATGACCTAAAGCAAGCAACCCAAAGCTAAATAGAACCACTGAAACCAGCCTACAATGACCAACCTAAAAACCAGTCTAAATCAACTCAACAACAAGGCTAAAACAGCCTAAAAAACCTCAACAACAAAAATCCAACCAACAGCCACCCGACCCCATGCAGTGTCTCACTTGGATGTGTCTGCAGTCTTGGAAGCTTGACTACCCCAGGTTCTCCTACTAATGGACCCTGAGCTTATTTGCAGGTTCTCAAGCACAGCGCAGCTACCGTATCCCCTTGACCTAGCAGTGGTTCGCCTCTAGCGGGGAAGGTCGTCCTCTTTGAGCAAGGCAGGGAAACACGGGGAGCAGGGAAGGAGGAAGGGGACATCTGCTGAGACAGCAGAAACAGCCCAATCGAGCCTGGTGATTAGTGGGGGGACACGTGTCCCAGCAAGATTGCAGTCACATCCAAATCATCCAGACACAACCTAAAACCAACAAAACACAATGTAAATCTAACCAAAGCACCTAAAGCACCCTCAACAACCAATCTAAACCACCCCAACCTGAAAGGAACCCATCTTCAAAACATGCAACGTGCATAACACTGCCTAAAACAACCTACCAAAAAATAACTAAACCAACCTAAACCAAACAACCTGAACCAACCTTAACAGAAACCCTTCAAGCAACCTAAACCATGTAAACCCAACCTGCCTAAACCAACCTACGTAAAAACACAGACATCCACCAACCTACCTAAACTGCCTACTGGAAAGAAACAACCTAAAATAACCAACCAACCAACTTAAAATCATCTAAACAAACCTAAAACAAACTACTGAAAACAACCTCAACAAAAAGAGCTTCAGATAGGCCACCTGAAACAACCAACGGAAAACAACTTCAACCAAAAATCACCTACATCAAGCAACCTGAACCCACCAGCCTTCAACAACCAGCCTCTCACAGCTACCGTCAAAGAACCTGCCTCAAACCAACCTCAAACGACCGCAACAAACTGAACCAAGCTACTAAAACCAGAAACCTAAACCAAACTAACACAACAAGTGCTAAAGAATTGTCAGAAAACAGCACCAACCAAGAAAAATAAGCCTCCGAAGCTAAACAACATAGATCAGCGGTAAGAAAATCACATCAAACAACCTAAACCAACCCACCTAAACTAACCAACCCAAACCAAGCTAAACCATCAAACCTGAAACAAGCAATCTAAGACCACCAACCTAAACCAAACTTAACAAACCTTAACCTAAAACAACCAGCCTTCAGTGACCTACCAACACACAACCTACCAACAACGTCATACGGTGTCAAACAACCAACTTGGAACAACCAGTCTCAAAAAGCTTACCAAAACCAACTAATATAAACTGACCTAAACCAACCAAATTAAAGAAACTTAAAAAAACCCAACCAAACTGAAACAACAACAACAACAACAACAACAACAGAAACAACATCAACAACAGAAACAAAAAAACAAACAAGGTAGAAAGAAACAGGCAAAACCCAAACAAGTTCCAGACAAAGAAGGTAGATGTAGGAAACAGCATGCAGAGATGTTGCATGGGGACCCAGTGCTTTGGAGCAGCCACTGGTGTCCTGCCAGGAACAGGAAGGATTCGCAGCTGCCACTCGGCACCTCTCCCTGCGGGCAACACCAGCGCCTGGCAGGGACCAGAGCGCTTCTCGTGCACCCTGCCCAAGAAGCACAGCAGCCAAACAAGGTGTGCAAGGCAAAACATCTGCTTGTCATCGCTACATGTGATGCTTTGGAAAAGATCCCACAGTACCACATACCTCTTCTTCTTCTTTTGTGCATGGTCAGTCCCATGACTCATTCTCAAGGTTGTCCCTCTTCAGGAACCAGGGAAAGCTTGGCCTCTATTCCTGCTGCTGCTCTCTGCAGCTCTGGGGCTTGCCTTTGCCAGCCTGCAGGGGCTGTTATTTCAAGCTAAACTGAAGAATGCATCAGCCTGCTCCTGGCTACACGTGGGCTTGTGTTAAGGATTGTGAGCACTGGCTCTGAAACAGAGTGAGAAATGGAAATAATATGACATGAAATAACATAACATCAAATAATGTAACACAAAATGAATTAAATCAATAAATTATGAAAATAAAAATAAACTAAACTAAAACAAAACAAACACTTGTATCTAGTGTGTTATGTGTCCTTGAAAGTGGTTTTGGAGCTAAAACGCCCCTGTCATTTCAGCCAAGTAATCTCATTTCACTCACTATGGGGTAGAGGATAGAATAGAACAGAATAATTCTGCTCTGTTATGCCTGGAGTTCTGCATGACAAGTCCTGACTAAGCCCTGCTGGGTCCATCCAGGACACACCTACAACACGGCTCAGGCAGGGACCTAAGGTCCCAGGCTGAGCTGAGACACGTCCCCTGGGCCCTTGACAGGAGACGGTGGGGGTGGGTGGAGGTCCCAGGGAGGGCCGGTCCCAGCCACTGAGGCCTAGCAGCACCCCCAGAACCCTGCAGGAAGTAGACTGGCACTGCTCATGTGCTCTCCTGTAGACATGGATGATTGGCAGCTTTGGAGAAAAGAGTACTGGGCCAGATGGGTCTTCTTTCCAAGGGAGTTCTGTTGTTCTCAGGCTCTTTTGTTTTAGCATGTTTTTCTATGGGAAACTGATCAGGCATTTCTAAAAATGAGTACGGGGAGGGGGGGAGTGGTGTGGGAAATCCACAGGTAATAAAAATCAGTCACCTCAGAAAGACTTGCGACCATTTAACTGAGGAGCATGTCCTACTTCCAACTGGGGGCTTGCTCTCTGAGTCTCGCTAGTGTCAGAGATGTGGCGGTTTGCCATTCTCTGGAAACCCAGCACAACTGGATGAACACAGAAGACCTGATAAAACTGCACTTCATGTTTGCTTTTTGCAAATTTGTGCAGACGATCCAATTATCTTGAGATAGTCCCCAGCTCTCACCCCATTCAGAAGGTCTATGCCTCCTTACCACAACATGACAGAGCAAATGCACAGGCTGGTACATGGTTGACCATTCAGTGCTTTCTGCTAGTGAAGGACTGGGAAGAAGCATCATCAGAGATTTCCTCAGCATGTACTGCTAGGAAAAGGAGGAGGTAGGAAGAAGAACAGAATAGCATAGCATGGTGTACCTGGAAGGGGACCTACAATGATATCTGGTCCAACTGCCTGACCACTTCAGGGCTGGGAAAAGTTAAACCATGGTATGAAGTGCATCGTCTGAATTCTTCTTCAACGCTGTCAGACATGGGGCATCGACCATCTCTCCAGCTTATTCCAGGATTTGACCATTCTCTTGGTGAATAAATATTTCCTCAGGTCAAGTGTGACTCTCCACTGATGCAGCTTTGAACCATTAATTAAATACCTCTAGTGTGAGTCACTTGACATTTGTCCTTTCATTTAGACATCATCCCATTATCTAGAGGTGTGAAATAAGTAGTGACTTGGTGGTGTCACAAGCCTGTACAGGTAGCTTTCTGTATTCTGTTACTTGATGTTCGATGTTTGAAATCAATGCATGAAGTTTTGAGCGTGGTTCAGTAAAGTGTGTGCTTTTTCCTCAGCGCTTGATCCTCTGTCCCTGAGAAAACCAGATTTCTGTTGACTCACGAAGGACTTGAAATCAGGGCTTTTACACTTTTAGGGTCTACACGCACAAGGGGGCATGTTTCAGCGTGATAGGACTTGGTATGTAGCCATGTAATCACTGGTGATTAAATATAAGGGCTGTATCTAACTGACAAGCCAATATTTAGAAAACAGAAGAGCTGCTGAGCTGAGCCAGACTAAGGCATGTTCAGTCCAGTGGTCTGTCTCAGGTGGTGGCCAGAAGTGCAGAGTGATCAGCTTATTTTTCAGAGGCTTGTGATGGGAAATGTGCCTCTTTGGATTAGACAATCAAGGCCACAGCCAGATGTTTCCTAATCTTCTGCTGGGAAGAGATAACTTTTCCAGGTTCAAAAAGAGTGTTGAGAAAAAAAACTGTGTCTCAAGGAAAGTACTGAAGTAAAAAGCTTCTGCAGATTTTCACTCCAAATTCCTCTGGATTCCAGTTTGTCTTAGTCAGACTGGGGTATCTAGGCATCCTATGTCAGCTGTTGCTTATAGGAATAATATAGGAAATGGCACAAACACTTGATTTTTGTCCTGCATCCCTGTTTCTATATGGGGAGGATGGCCTCTCAGCTATGCAGGAACATACTTAAGTCTTTTTACAGGGGTAGTAAAACTAAAAAAGTATATGACCTAGACCAAGATTTCCACATGTATACTTATCCTCAGGAGAAGGATACAAGTGGGTTTGCTACAATGGGCAATGTGTTAGAGCTACCAGAAGTAAGAAATCTTAGTTAAATGTAGAAAATCAGCCCAGACTTTTCCAGATTAAAAAACAATAAAAAAGTCATATTCCAGAAGCCAAAAGTGAAGGTAGGTTCATGATCTTGCAGTAGAGAAGTTTTATTTTTCTATATAGTCCCTCTTCCATTATGTCCTGATTCGCAACTTTTCTGGTAGCCATTTTCAGGTGCTTAGCAGAATAACTATGGGTCCATCACAGGCTGTTGGTGACAGCGTGTGCCAGGGGCATAGCCAGGCAGGCAGAGGTGCTGTGCTCTTTGTGCTCTGAAGGCCAGCAAGGCAGAGGTTGGAAATGAGAGCAGCCTGGAGTTTGTGTGACCAGAGCCATTTGTTCTGTGAACTTGGAGACCTGGTGGATATGCAGTCTACAGAACTTATGTTAGTAATTTGAATAGATTACACAAGATTGCATCTCAGTTTTGAAGTAAGAATGCCTTTAACAAGGGCCTTGGTGCAAGGAAGGTTGTTTTGGTCTATGCGGTTGCTGGTGGTTGCTCTTATTTTCCTTCATCTCCAGAAACCAGCATCAGGGCCCCACCAGTCCCTAGGTGCCAACAGGACCAGAGTTTGCAAGTTCAGTGTTTGAATTTCTGCCTCTGAATAAAATTTGGCTGATGATCAGTAGAGTATTGAATAGTTTTGCTTCTTTTCACACAGATGTTTTGCACCTATTTATCTGTTGCAATTCCCCTTGGTACTCTTTGCCCTTCTGAAAGTGTTTCTGTGCTTGTTGATGAGACGCGGAAGCTCTGAAATAAGTGTCTGGAGTCCAGAGTCCCTTCAGAGAGAGGCAGCAACTATCTTCAGTTGTCTGAGGGAGCAAAGTGTTTTCCACTGTAGAAGCAACTTCCCCATCACAGATGCAAATCATCTGCAGTGTAAGGATCCTTTCATAAGGAGACTGAATCATCAGTTGTGTACGGTATTCCTTTCCCAGTTAATGAAGAAGGACAGTGTTTGGTGTACAGTGTCGTTGCCAGGCAAACAGCAGCAACACAAATCCATTAGGAGTTATTTCAGGAACTGCTGGGTGGCGTATGCCTCTTGGTTATGACGTGTAGGTGAAGATTCCTGTTTCCTGCCTTCCAGAAGTATTTGGAAACATAGCTCTTGTTTCAAATGTGTTTTGTGATCTTCAGGTTATATCCAAGAGATGCATGTTGTGCCTTTTCCATCTGTGTAATTGATTTTTTGCTTAATTGTAGTAACTCATTAGAATCTTAAGTCCAGAGAGACAGTCAAGTCATCAGCAAAAGTTTGCTGCATGTTCTTGTAACTTTGTGACCCCACAGATTTGTTTTATAGGGTATGTTTATACCATCTGTACTGCTGATGTTTACAGCACAAGCATCAAAAATCACATTAAGTTGCCATTGTTTCCTGTGTGGTACTGAGATTCGACACTCTAGAATACTCCTTGGGTGACTGACTCTGGAGGGGCCTGAATAATGTCTTGGCTCAGTAACGTGCACACTGGCTGCACGGTTCCCATGCTTGCAATTTATGTAGTGCTGGATAAAAACTCTTGGAAACAGAATTTGCCTCATTATGAGGCATTATTTTTATGGTCTGAGACTTTTCTGATCTCCTTACCGGACTCAAACCCTCCGAAGATTAGGCTTTCTTATTAGGAGCCTTGGCTTCTAAATGGGTCCAAAAGCCACCAGGAAAGTCTTCCTTCAGTGCTGTTGCACTTCAAATCCCTGTGTGGGATTGGTCTTGCGTGGGAATTTTGTTAATGACTGTGACACAGAAAAAAAGAAAGTGCTGATAATTGCTGCTGATGATAATAAGCGTTGCCAGTACAGGGGGAAACTGAATATCTCACAGTAAGATCCATGTAATCTAGAGGATGGGGCCAACAACAAGGGCTGAAATTAAGTAGTATGGAGTGAAAGATCATGCAGATGCAGGCTTAATAACAAAAACTTCTGCTATGAGCTGAGAGTCTGTTAATTGTATGAGGGGGGTGTCACTGCACACGCCTAATGTGTGACCAGGCAAGAATAAGATCTCTTAATGCTTGCTTACTGCACCCATGAGGAAAAGAATTGACACTGAAGAGGATCAATAAAGATGGGGAGGAGATATGAAGATGCGTATTCTGTAAGGTAAAATGAGATGATCATGGTGCATTTAACCCACAAAATGATGATGGGTTCAACTAGATGATCTCCAGAGGTCACTTCCAACCCTAACCATTCTGTGATTCTGTGAAAGGGGAAATTCTGTGTTTCTATGCCCCAGTCAGAGGAGGATTAACCACCAGAAAAACTAAATACGTCAGCCTAAAGAGATTGCTGGTGCAAGAACAAATTGATATAAATTGACACAAATTAAATGATAGGTCATAACTGACACTGCAGTCAGGTTGTGGCAAAGTCTTTTAATTTAAGATGGGTGAGCATAAAAAACAAGCTACTTTAAAGACAGAGCTTCATAAGTTTATCAAATGTCTAATGGTATTATAGTATTTGAGACCAAAAACCGCTGGACTTCCCAGAAATGATCTTTGATTTGTCTGTAAAAAGCAGACAGACACAGTTGTCTCAGCAGTCATAGCCCTGTATTTTATTCTCCTGAGGTTTAAAGGAAATGATTACTAGATGATATGTTAGGGTTATTTTTTTACAGGAATGCTGTAAAGGAGGAAAGAAAGAAAGAAAAGAAAAATCCCAGAGAACAGCTTATTGATATTGTATGTTCAATGTAAATTTATCTGTGTTATCACCTTACATACTGTACTTTCTGTTTTCTAACACTTTGACAAATTTGCTAGTAACATCAAATATACAGTTAAGCTCATCTGCCCTGTCGCTGATTAAGAAAAACAATAAACACTCCTTGAAAGAATGTGTTTACTGGTGGGTAAAAAAATACCCAACTTTCTTTTTTTCAGCCTCTCAGCTGCTTAATGGCAAAATATAGATGATGTGCTATTGTCTGTCAGTCTTGATGAGTCAATACTACAAGTGGTATTATTTTTCTTTGCATTGCACTAGGAGTTTGACAAAGGATCTTTGAAAGCTAAATTGTCTGAGGGGGTGTACTGGTGAAATTGATAGCTTCTGTAGAAAATGTGGAAGCTGTAGGAAATGGTTTAACAGGGCAGACATTAAAAAATGAAGCCTGCCCATGAAGTGGGCACATGGTGAACTTGCATACAAGTGATCCATGTTAATCTAAGAACTGATCATGCCGCAGAAGATATTTTTATAGTTGCAATGAGAGGCCCTTGAGATTTCCAGGCAGTTATGGTACAACATACTACTTTTGAAATAGAAGAAATTTAACTAGGTCTGTTATTTTGTGTCTACTTAGACGAGTGACCACAGAGAGCACGTGAATGTTGGGATGCAATGGGGTGATGACAGGACAATGTCCCCTGCCTGTCACGGCTGTCCTTCTGAAGGAACAGAGGTTACTTACAAGTTGCTATACCCTTCAACAAGATTTGTTTGCTTTCAAGTTAGGAAGGAAAATAACTTCAAATGTGCATGGTTTATCATTTAAAAATATAGATTTAAAAATAGTGGGGTGGAAACTGAAGAACAGCCTACCCATTTGGGAGAAAGAAGTATGTATCTGCAGTTCTTATGCTGATAGTCTCATCAGAGATGAAAATCAGCCTAGGCTTCAGCATATAAGGGTAGAGAGTAGCTGGAAAATAAGCATATCTGAAGAGAGGGAGGTGCAGGAAATATTTGGAAATATAAGAAATAATCTTTGGTGTGGGCTGTGACTTGCTCTCTCAGAGATTTGACTTCTTTCTCCAGATTCATTAATTCATACTTGCTTCCTCCTAAAAGCTTATTGCTATTAATAAACTTAAATAAACACAGGATAAAGAAGATTTCAAGCCATATGGAGAAACAGTCTTTTCTCCTTTACATGTATCGCATACATAGGTCTGTTAGTTCTATGTTTCTCCAAAGGCTCCTGAGAGACAACTGCAGGATATATGTGCAGAATTTCCATGATAAAAACTGCATCAAGTAAAATGTAAGATTTTTGTGCCGAGCAAATGCAGAAAAGAAGATTTCAAGCCATATGGAGGAAAAGTGTTTTATCCTTTACATGTATCGCATACATAGGTCTGTTAGTTCTGTGTTTCTCCAAAGGCTCCTGGGAGACAACTGTAGGGTATATGTGCAGAATTTCCACAATAAAAACTGCATCAAGTTAAATGTAAGATTTTCATGCCGAGCAAATGCAGAAATGAAGCTTTTTGCTTCTGATTCCTTCCCTTTTTGATTGCAGGGCTAAACAAACCTGAGATCTCAGCTATGTGCACCCCCTGTTGGTGTCAGACAATTCCCAGGCAGCAGTCAGCTCACTGGTACCAGGAATCTTGCTGGTGATACAGGTTCAGCATTCCCAGTGCCTTCTGTCCTGCTCATTGCTTTGCTCTTCTACCTGCACCTTTTCTCTGGGTGGCTGTGTGCCAGATGGAAGGGCATTACTTGGTATATGACACCATCTGATGTTTGGAAAGCACAGACAACTGAAAACAAACCTGTGCAGCCTGGAACTGGAAAATCTTTATTTTTGGAGGGGTTAACGACACCTGTTGTGTTGGATGCTGTAAGTCTGGGAGCTGAGCTGCCCAAACACAGATGCTCTTGTTGCAACATCCAGCTGGAGGGTGGCACAAAGGAGAGACCTTGTGTGCACCTGAAGGCTCTGGTGACCAGGGAGTGCCAGCTGCCACCAGAGTGGAGGAAATATGCTGAAGCAGATAACAGCACAGCCCTTAGAAGGCTCTTTCCTGACTGAAGTAATAGTTCACTTGATGCTCCAGGTTAGACTTCAGTGCATGCTATGAATTTGCCCAGGCTCTGCTGCGATATGGAGAGATCTCTAGGGTGCCAGAGGGGATCAGTCTGGCAGGTGGTCTCTCAGCCCACCCCATGCAAGCCATCATCACCGAGTTACAGACAAATCCTGGCCATTTGACCTTCATATATTGGCTGTAGCGGTGTTTTCTGGCACAGTTCTTGAGCTCACTGGTCCAACTATTTTGATCCCTGCCCCATGGAGGATGCTGCTGTTTTTCCTTCATGGTGCCATCACCTTTAGCAAAGACAGATTTGACTCTGAAATGATGAACTGTTCAGGACCTGCCTAACTGTGCAGTCACTCCAATGTCTCTGCATTCAGTGTCCCGGGAGAGTTTATTTGCTTGGGGTTTGTGCTACAGATACCTGTGATCGACTCAAGCCAAGGAAGGGCATCCTGTAGGACTTGGGAGACCTCAGGGCCACTCTCCAGCCAGCCTGGCCGTTCCTCAGCCTGCTGGAGAGTTACCAGTGTTTTGAGGGCACCATCTACTGGCTAATGGCAGCAAAACGAGGCCGAGATTTGTTAAAAGAGCCCCTTTGTCCACTAAAATGAGTGCTACAGTCACCTTCATCAGCAGGTAAAGTTGGAGAGCAAGCAGGGAAAGCTGGAGGCATGCTGGACATGGGGCTTAAATAAAGCCAAACTTAAACTGACAAATTTAAGACTTCTCAGAAAGGTTACATTTAATCAAAGGTTTTTTCTGTCTTCAAAATGTCCATTATAGCTTAGGTGACATCATCTTGTTAGGAAGCTCTCAGTTCTGGTCATGTTTTGCATCATCTTGTGGAATTTCTTAGCTTGCTTGGTCTCGTCTCTAGAAACCAGCATTTTTAAAGAAAGCAAAGAATTGGCAAGGTTTCTCTGTGCACTTGTAATATGCTCTCTTCCCTGTGTGCCCATCAATGCTGTTCCTCATGATTACTCTAGCTACAAAAAAAAAGTCGTCATGGGTGGTCATTCTTCCCCTTGATAACTCTGTTGTTTTTTCAGCTGTAGTTTAATATTGTGAGAATCCCAAAGAGTTGTTTATGCTCTTGACTAACTGCACACTGGCTGGGTCATGGACATGTTGAGAACTATGCCAGTATGAATCTGAGGCAGAAAAAAACCCAGGATTGGCAGAAGGTTGTTTCTATCCTAGGTGATATCTGTATACAGTTCCAAATGCCAGAGGATTCCTTTGCACAGATCCTTAAATTTCATTTAATTTGTTATTAAATGGTCCTCTGGGTTTCCAAAATTACTAGTGCATTTCTGTATGTAGGTGGAATAATCTTACTTTTTTTTTCTTACTGTACTCATTAATGCAAATGGGAAAAAAATAACATTTTATTTAGGACTTGGAAAATAAAGTCCAATATAAAGTAGATTTTTTAAGGATTATTGTGATCATATGTTGCTATGTACTATTAATGGCTAGTGCTTGAATGTTGGGCAATTATATGATTCAGTTATTATGTGGGACAAGACAATGTTTGCTGGTGCCTGTGGTGTGCCCTGCTGACTCTGAAAGCCACACTGAGCCAGACAGACAAACATGCAAAGTAAGGTATTTGGTGGCATTTAAAAAAAGTATTATATATGTATGTGTGTATACCTGTGCATATATATCCAGCCACTGTTACTGTGAACAGTCTTCTTTATATGTGTGGGAATTGGTATTATCATTAGTCTTAATGTAACATTTAAATTTAATGCTTTTTAATTCTCTGTATTTTCTTCTTTCAGTTGCAAACGAGACAGGTGACAAAAATGCACGACCACTTTCACGATTTGCCCGTAAGTAGCCTTTTTTATTTTAACTAGTTGAATTCTATATCTGCTGTAGAAATAAACACATTTAATAAGGCTTTAATCTCATATTATGTCCACCCTGTTATTACAATTCATTTACAGTACTAAGCTGAGGAACCATAGGAATTAGTTGGAAAAGTCACTTAAAGAAATTCGGTCTTATCGAACAGATTTAAAAATGTAAAACTTAAAAGAATGGAAGGCTTAGTGACCTTACTGTTGCTTTAAGCATAAAAAGTTGTAATAATATAAGTGTTGCAAATCCAACTGAATTTGACTACAGTGGCTACAAAGAGATTTGGGCAAGTGTTAGAAATAGACCGTGATAAATATAATTAAACCATACTGAAAGCCCCTCCATCACCTTCTGCTTGATACAGCAAGGTTGGGAACTAAAGGTTGTGGCTTGGGATTTGAAATAAGTGACCCAAGTTTCAACAAAACAAAGGGATGCGTCTGGTAATGTAGCACCGACTGACCATGATTTTGACCATATGAATTATTAAAAACATATGTGACAAAATATGTAGGAATGAGGATGGAGACAGGAAATTATACTCATGATGCATGCAGTTTAATAACAATTCGTGATCACTTTGCAGGGAAAAATCCCCTTATCATTAAAAGTGGGCATTTGCTATCACGATGAGTGGTGCAGATCAAAACATCAAATTGATTTACATCTGCGGTGCAGTATTTCACACAGTCACAGGATGGCACTCTGAGCATGCTGTACCTCACACAGGTAGCTAAGGTGCATAGTGCAGAAGGAACTTCTGTGGCTATGAAATCTGTTGCATGTAGTGACTTACAAGGTGATAGGGAGACTGAACAGGACTGAGAGAAAATTGTACTGGCATTCCTTACTCCTGATTTAGGGTTTATTTTCCTTCACATCGTAGACAGTAAAGCTTAAAAGGGGCTCTATTGATCAATCCTGGCTGGTTCAACCGGGAAAATTCATACAGCAAAGGAAATCACAGAGGAGAGAAATGTAAGTGTAAACACAAACATTTTCAGGTTCTTTATCACTCTGCTTTTTGTCCATTATGAATGCTCGGCACAGAATTAGAAAATTCAACCCAAGCACTGTTTATTCCTGGATGTTTGGGTTATGAGGACTTCATGCTGCAGTATTGCCTGACAAGTAGGTCAAGCATAATGTCATGACATTTGGAATGGAGCTGGCACTTCAGTTCTGATTCTGACATTCATAAGAACTTGTGGTTTTTTGGCGAATATGTATAGGGTGCAGGTCTGACACCCACGAACAACCAGGTTGCGTTCCTGCTTTAATCCTGGCTCGCAGGCAGGTGGCCAAGCCTTATTTGCAGAGTTAGGGTTGCCTGGCATTACATAGGAGAGAACAGACCAGCAGATGGATATCGGCTGAATGAAAGCAGAGGTTACCCCTCTATAAGGCCTCATTGTATGACCCAGAGCTGCATGGGATTAAGTGTGGAGGGGAGATCAGGGCCACAGGCTATTCAACAGTAACAGAAATGCAACGCAGAGAGGAACACTTAGATAAACTTGGTTGGGAAACAGTCACAGAGGCATAATATAGGATTGAAGTGAGATGATTCAAACTGTAAACCAGACCTTCATTGTTAGGAGTTAAATTTTGTGATCTGGGAGTCAGGTTGGGGATTTAATGATCCAGCTATCTTCTCACAGGGTATCATTAATGATGACTGTGTTGTCATGAGCAATATAAGGTGATAACTCTCTGGGAATGGGAAATAAAATTACAATGGGAACTGTGTTATGGAAAGGAGGGAAATGTCTGAGGCATGTGCTGTGCTAATGTGAGTTAAAGGCATGATGCCCAAATCTATGCTGAGAGTACTATAACCTACTCTACCATACCACTAAACACACAGTGGAGTGTAGATCAAACATTCAAAAAATCCTGACTGAATGGCAGAAAAAGCTGCAGCATTTGAGGACAAGGATTCAAGCAACATCTGAAGTCATTGAGGATTATTGTCTTGTGTCTGAGTCACGAAGCAGAGACTGGGTGGCTTCCTGGATCGTGCCTTTCACATTCACTCAAATGATTAATCGAAAGGCAATTATTAAGTTCATCTTCAAAACAGAGAGCAGGATTTCCATCACTCTGTAACAGCTGCCCATTTGAGATCAAGAGTAAAACCTTCAGAGATTTCGGTGGGATCAAAGCTGGGCTCCCACTGAACACTTAACAAACCATACCCATTTGGGCTGGCCTTATTTACCTGATCTAACTTTCTGTGCACAAACCATAGACAAGATAACCTACTGAAACCCAGATAAGCTTTGTCTATCCTGGCTGTTGTCCACAGCTCTGTGCAACATGTAGCCATTTCCCCTTTAGTTCAGTAACAAAGAAGAGGGAAAGGCTGCTGGTGTTGATAAGTGAGGGAATGGGAGCGGTAGTTCTGTGGTTATTGGTGCTCCAGGTAGCTAGTCTTGCAATGTAACAATATTTTCAGGCTGTATGAAAGTATTTTAACACCTACTCACAAATTATGCAGAGTTCTGCTTTTTAAATTTTAACAACTAAATCTATTTTGCTTTTGCCTCTAGCTTAGCTGTAATAATCTTTGACAGGGTACAATAAAATGAGGGAGAAGCATTTTTGCGAATGTTTACACTTATTCAAAAGGATTTGAAATTAAAATTGAGTTAAGTGTTATTCATTCTAATGCCAGGGCTACCCAATCTCCTGTATTCTCAAATGTCAAATTCTAGTCCATTTAGGAGACTTCTTATTCAAGAGGTTACTATTGTCTTTAGCAGCAGTTAATGTGCCCAGTATCTCACTGTGCCATCAGTCTTTGTGGAGACTTAAGTTCAGCAGGTTTTCAGCGTTTCAGGCAGCTGGAAGCTCTTGGCTGGTGTCTGCTCAGGCCTGATGAGTAAAACAATCATTTGCCAAATGCCCTTCACCAGAGCGTCACTGTGGGCAGGCTGAGCCCTGATTGGGACAGGTGGGCATGGCACTTCATTGGTCTAGTCAAGCTGGTTAATTCATGTTAATTGGCTGATTTGCTGTTGTTCTTCAGAAAAGCCAAGTACATCTGGGTCTGCAGTCTAGATCTCATCACAGAGGAAAACTGCATGGGATCCTTGCTGGAGGAAAAGTTATAGGTGTATGTGCAGAGAACATAGGGAAAGAAACTATATATATGGAAAAATGTCCTCCCCCTCATTTTTGTTTAAAGAATAAATAAAGAAAAAGGCTTAATTTGAGTGATTATATGGTTTTGAGTGGCAGTTAGTTAACCTGTCACTCTTGGGTCTCAGTGGTAGTGCAAACAGCAAGCTACTTGTATCTAGTAAGTGCAGAAAAAGGCCAGTGTATCTTTCTCCTGGACCACAGAGTTGTCCTTCACCTGAGAAGCTGGAGGGTTTCTGGAATGAAAGAAATTAGGAAAAATTATTCGTAGAAAGGGTTGTCAGGCATTGAAACAGGCTGCCCAGGGAAGTGGTGGAGTCACCATCCCTGGGGGTGTTTAAAAGGCATTTGAATGAGGTTCTTAGGGACATGGTTTAGTGCTAGGGTTAGGTTATGGTTGGACTTGATGATCCTGAGGGTCTCTTCCAACTGAAATGATTCCATGATTCTATGAAAGGGTAGATCTGAGGAAATATGGGTGGTTTGGGAAGCTCAGCAGATTCCTTTGAGTAATTGCAGGGGAAACCCTCAAAATTATAAAAGTAGCTTCAGAAAGCCACTTTTCTACAAAATATTATTTTAACAGTTCACAGCAGCTTTTTCTGCAGGTATTGATGTCCTGCTCTCCTGCCTTAGTGTGCAGTATGTATGGCTGGATGGCAACTTATTTTTCATTGTTGACTATATCTCAAGGGAGATGTAAACTTCTGGTTCCAACTGTGCTGAGTATGCCATACTTTTGCAAAATAAATCATCCTCTCAACATACTACAGGGGGTCACAATATTTTTGGCTTTATCACATGCAGCCTGTATGGTCAGATAATATAAAACTCTTACATCCTTTATATTTGCCCTTACAGAATGGGAAAACAAATTCTTACCTATTCAAGTAAAATTAAGAAATTTGGAGAAATTTGCATGGTGGTCTGAAGAACAGAAACGATGGTATTGCCATAACATTGCAAGTCCTTAAATTATGAGGATGTATGGATGTTGCTTTTATTTCTGCAGCTGTTGTGTAGGCATTACTTCAGCTACGTGGTGTGAGGAGATATTTTTCTACCTATTGTAGCACAGAACTCAGCACGGGACATCAAGGCTACCTGTAAATTTGGGTAATTATGGTCCTTGCAGATTAAATATCTGCTGATAATTAAAAGCAGAGAAACCTGTGAGTATGAAGCTTTCCTGATTAGCTGGGAAATACTTTGAAAACTCCTTTGGAATGGGCAAGCTAGACTGAAGATTCTTGCTGATCTGTCTTCGTGCCACTTAGGCTATGTGAAAACAAGATGTCGAAGACAACCAGCAAAATAAGGCTGCCATCAGTTGTGTGCAGTGGCAGATATTGCTTCTTCTAACTGGGTAATTTCTCGTTATATATCCCCAGGAGACGTGGGATAGCAGCACTCTGTTTGGTTTCTTCTTATATACTTAGTGTGTACTGCAACAAAAAGTCAACCTTAATCCATATGTGTTAGGTCCACTATTTGTTTCTTAATTGTCTCTGCTAGACAATTAAATCTGAATACCAGGAAAATGATTGAAAATTTTACCCATACATTCTCTTAGAAAAATAATTTTCTGACTTTGGAAATATCTCGTTTATCAGAATCTTGTTTGTTTGTTTTTTCTTTTTGCATATTGATAAAAAGCCCATGGAGAATGACTAGCAGCAAAGCTGGTATGTCTTATTACTTTGTAATCCAGTAAGATGCTTGCTGCACCTCTGTTGTGGAAAGTCTCTTAACTGAAATAATTAGTATTCCAGCACTTAGCAGCTCTTCTTGGGATCTCCTAACTCACCAATGTATATTCTATAATGCCTGACAGTCAGATTGTGACACAGGTGTTCAGCATGGTAGTTATCACTGGGATTTTCAGAAGTGCCTAATTTATTCAGAGGCCATTTGAAAATTTTTGGAAATACAAAACAAGTACTTAAATTTTATGAAATGTAAGTCATGTATTCTCTCTTCCAAAGGTGGGGAGGACATCTGACTGAAGGATGCTAATTGTACTTTGTTAGTGGCACTAGACTTCCAGATGGGGATCAGTTCTATGAATGGCATGCAAGAGGCACCTGGTGACACCTCTAAATAAGTCTAAAAAGGCCATCCATAGAAATATTTTGGCATTTGGATGTCTACTGAGAAAAGTTAAAGTTTCAGCAAAAAAGAAATATGTTTTCTGATACTAGTCCTTCAGTGATACTAGTCATTCACTATTAAGTTTAATCTAAGAAAGTCAATGATTAATATTGTTTTGATTTGGTACTTTGTTTTTTGGTTAGCTCTTTGTCTTAAAACACAGCCACATCAACATATGCTAAGCTATAATCTAAGTATAATATGGAGAGGATATTTTTTATCGAGATGTGAAAACTCTTTGTTCTGTAATCCTTTTTTTTTTTTAATGGGAAGCATAACAGTCTTGGATTTGGACCTGAATGTTAGTGTTTATTTCCACTTTGAGCTTTATTTCAGTTTTTCAGGCTTAATCCCAAACTGCGGTGATGTAAAGGTAAGAAGATAACAGACAATCTTTGTTTTCCAGACTGCTGAGAGACTGGACGATCGACCTATTGATTTATTTTCCTTCTCACTCTGTGTTTTTTCAGGGTCTAAATCACAAAACTGCTTGTGGAACACCATTATCGGTGGGCTGACTGGCAACCTGAAGGAAAGGCCAAAGCCAACCATTGTCAGTGACCCCAGACCTCCTGAAGAAATCTTAGCAGATGAACTACCACCAGTGGACAGTCCTGAAGCATTGGTGAAAACATCTTTCAGGTCTGACAGATATGGATTTACTTTGATTATCCTTGAGAGGATATCTTTTTAAGATAAAGTCCGCAGTGTGAGTTTGGTGAGAGAAATTGATATGGAAGGATTCTGCGATGCTGCATACCTTTGTACTAAACAAGAATGGAAAAAAAGTGGTCCATAAGTAATACTGACTGGACTCGTCTTTCGTTTCTCAGACCTGATTAGTCTTCTTAAAAGATTAAGGACTAGACAGATATAAAGTCTGTAACTAGTCAAAACGGTCAACAAAGACAGCTCATTACCTGAAGATGTCTTTGAAGTTGGGTATCGTTTCATTTGAAAGTGGTTTAGTGAGGAAGACTTGTACTTTAGGTCAGATGATGTGCTTTATTGATACAAGGGAGAGCTAAACCTTTTCTGTTGATATAATGTCTTGAGACCTGTCTGGTGTTAATTTATTTTGTCAAGGAGAAGGATTCTGGCCAGGGACTTGCAAGCAAGCAGTTGCTGCTGTTGTAAATTGTGTGATATATCTGCTGCTGGGTTTTCCTCTCTTTTATTTAATCATGTGGATGTACAGTTGTCAGATGTTTCTTGGAGGCATGTTTTCTGAAAATAATTTTCTCAAATGAGATAAAATAGAGAAGTTGTTTGTATGGAATGGATCTTTGGCCAAAAAGTGAAAATTGGTGTGCCCAGTAAAAGCAAAGCAAGTGGCAGAATTCATTTTTCCATGTGTTTTTTGAGCTTTTGTTGTTGTTGTTGAAAAACTATCATCTACTTTTCTTTTGTATTAAACACATTTATGCAAGCATAAAATGAGTTTTGCTTTAGATAAATTTCTTTGACTACAATGAGTTTGATTATACCTCAGTCTGTCAAACTTACTTCAGTCTTCACACAATCATTATTTTGAAGGTACTTATTTAAGCCATTATATCAGGTGTAATTTCAGATGACTTTTTTTATACTGCTTGACACTTAAAAACATATTACCATAAAGTGAGTTTATGTCAGTCTATATAAATAAAACCTGTAATTCCATAGCACATTTTCATTCTTTATTATTTCCCTTGGAATTATTCAGGACAAGTGTTTCAGAACCTCGATCCACATTTTATGATGACCTATGGTATTTAATGGCTTTTAAACACTTTGTGTCTCTCATATTTAAAATCTATAATTTCAAGAGATCTAACTCTTTTTCAGCTTTCACTTCTCATTACAAATTCTAGGTGGCAGCTATCCTTACATTGCCATAATCAAGATAATTTCAACCATTTTATATGACAAAATAATGTCACAGTGTTTCAAATGGCATGATTTGATTATGTAGCAGGGGTGACTCTTGGAAGAAGTGAGCTTGTATATAGCATAATAAGGACTGATGAGTTGGAATTTAGCGAAATAGTTTTGCTAATGCAGTTTTAATGGTGTTATAAACATTACAGACCTTTTTGTTTCATCAGTGTAGATGGCAATGTGGCATTTTTGGAGGCTTTTGTAGATGGAAATCCAGATAAATTTTTGTTACAATAAATTTTAAGTGTCTAGTTTTATAAAGAAAGGAAGCCCCATGTGTGTTTAAGAGCTGTGCAGAGGAATGGAAGATACGAGAGTACATCACATTTACTCTCCGAAGACATGAGAAAATAAAACACTGCAGTGGTTTTATTCAGTTTGGATCTTGTTGATATTATGGTGCAAACTGAGTAGCATCTTTTGTACAGTGGGGTTGTATGTTTGATTCATCAGGGTCTTCTGTGGGTAGCGATCTTCAGTGGTTCCTTGACAGGGTTTCACTGGTGTGTCCCAGTGCCCGCGGCTGCCTGTCAGGCACCTGCTTTCCTTGTTTCTTGTTTGCTACAAACTAGTGGCAGATATTACAACCCTGTTGCCTTTTGGGGAATGAAATATGCTTTACAGGTTGTCCATCCTGGCATGTCTTAATTAGGAATCTGGTATCTGAATCTCAGGATGTGTTTGAGCAATGTTGGTCTTGTATGAACTGATTTTACAGAGAGAAGGACCAGGTGTTGTTACAGAATGTGACTGCTACAAACCGCGAAGTGCAGCAACTCCCTTCCTACTTCTGATTCACTGCTGTGAGAACAGTGTATGGCAATGCTATGCCTTTCATGCATAGTTAAAAAGAAAATGTCTCTCCAGTGTCATATGAGTCACACTTCCTTGTGATTGCATATCTTTTTATGTGAGTACATATGAGCGGCATGAAATCCCAGTTGCCGCCTCTGGTATTAGATGTTGTTTTCTACTGTGCGGTACTTATTGTTCTGTAGCTTGGAAAATCAGGAAGAGATCTATATTTGATTTTGTTCAACATCTAGGTATGAGCTTGAAATGCATTTAAACACAAAAAGAGGAATGTGATTATTTCAGTCATTTCAGTTGTTCTTCTCTTGGAGTAATAATCCATCTCTTAAATGTGAAGAAAAATCCAAACCACTATATCCCAAATAAGTATAGTGCATGATCTCTCCATAATTAAAAAGTGTTCTGATGGTCTTCATTCTCCTATACAATTTCTTTACTCTTTCTTTTCTGAAGGTACCAAGAACAAACACAAGATTAGTCTAAACAAGGTTAAGTACCTTTCTAAAAACAGAATTGAATGAGTTTGTAGTGTCTTCTTGTTTGCAGTATTTCACTGAGTGAACAGTCATAAGTAATATTGTGTCTTGACTAGTTATACTACTGCAGTGCTTCCAATACAGACTTTAAAATTCATTCTCACTGGTCTTTATTTGTCTAGTAAAGGCAGGGGAGGCACCAATTTGAATTATATGGGAAAATACAGTGGAATATGGAGAATGGTTGATTATCCCCTCTTGACAAGAAAAAAAAAGATAATCTGTAGAATCATAGAATAGTTTGGGTTGGAAGGGACCTTCAAAGGTCATCTAGTCCAAATCCCCTGCGATGAGCAGGGACATCTTCAACTAGATCAGGTTGCTCAGAGCCCTGTCCAGCCTGGCCTTGAATGTTTCCAGGGATGAGGCATCTACCACCTTTCTGGGCAACCTGGGCCAGTGTTTTACCTCCCTCATTGGAAAAAATTTCTTCTGTGATTCTATCTGTATCAGTAAGAATTAAGTGGTAATTAATGAGCTCCTAAGGAGACCATGTAATAACTTCACAGCCTGCGTTAGCTTCTGTGTGTTGCTCCCTGGCAACTGTACCCAAGTGTTTTGAGAGTGCCAGGCTGGCACCCACCATGGGCAGCAAAGAAACAAGACAGGTTTGGGTGCTGTTCTGCAAATACCACTGAGAAGTTTATAGAAGTGCATTATGTTGAAGGGTATAAGAGAAACTGCTGCATTTGTCCCCAGACCGCTGCCTGGAGTGAACCAAGTCAACATGGTGGCACTGGTCTGGCTGAAAATTTGATGAATCCAAGATGTCACAATTTCTTCTAGAGTTGCTCAGTTTTGATGTACAGGAGAAATGGAGTATTATTTTGAGTCTGGAGACCTGGGACACTGCACTGAGGTATGTGACCGTGGTGGTGCTTATGGGATGTAATAGCCACGCTGGATCTTGTGGCAGGAGAGAGCCCATGGTGCAAGATGACTGGGATGTCCACAGAGGAAGGGAGATGCTCATCTGAGACAAAATGTTCAGTGCAACCTCCCATCCTTGTCCAGGGCCTACGTGATATGTAAATTTAGTCTGCAGTCCTGCAGTATTCCAGCTCTATCGAGCACATTGGGCCTTGGGGCGGCAGTGTTTCCAAAGTGATAAGTCAGGGTAGCAGGCAGCTGAACAGTCAGCAGATGAGGCAAAGACCTTCCATCCTGTACTAGACAAGCCTTACTGGATACCTGTGTGGCTATGCTGAACTGGAAGAGGTATATGTTGTCTTTTACCAAGGCCATGTGTCCTGGGAACCAGAGAGGCAGATTCAGTTCCTTCCAGGTCAGAGTGTTTTTAAGCTCCATGCTCACATGGGTTCTAAATTTCTCTCATCTTTCGAAGTATTTTCAGCTTGAAGCTGGTAACACCCCTGCCTACCTTAACAGCTGCTTTACCTATGTCAGCTGCAAAGTTTCTTTATCTTTCCAAGGACAGTTTGCTTTCCTTTCATTATCTGCTTCTGTTGTGCTTTGGGAGCCTTAAATCATACTGGCAGCTAATCTTGTACTTCTGGTTCAGTTGTGGGTGATGTAAACTCTTGCTCATGCCAACTACTGGCTGCTTGATCTGCAGGACAGAGGTGATACTGCCCTGCTCCAAACGCAAAAGCTTCAGTCACAGCATCATGTGCTGGGAGCCAGCCCACAAGCCTCAGTCACAGAATCACAGAATATTAGGGATCAGAAGGGACCTCAAAAGATCATCCAGTCCAATCTCCCTGCCAGAGCAGGAACACCTAGATGAGGTTGCACAGGAATGCATCCAGGCGGGTTTTGAATGTCTCCAGAGTAGGAGACTCCACAACCTCCCTGGGCAGCCTGTTCTAGTGCTCTGGCACCCTCACTGTGAAGAAGTTTCTTCTCAAGTTTAAATGGAACGTCCTGTGTTCCAGCTTATACCCATTGCCCCTTGTCTTATCATTGGTTGTCACCGAGAAGAGCCTGGCTCCATCCTCGTGACATTCACCCTTTATATATTTATAAACATTAATGAGGTCACCCCTCATTCTCCTCCAAACTAAAAAGACCCAGCTCCCTCGGCCTTTCCTCGTAAGGGAGATGCTTCACTCCCTTAATCATCTTCGTAGCTCTGTGCTGGACTCTCTCAAGCAGTTCCCTGTCCTTCTTACCCACAAAGTCGTGTGGGTCAAGATGGCATCAGTGGGAATAAGGGGTATGAGCCTCCCTTCCCCCTGCCTTGCCTGAGAGCAGCTCTCTGGGCAGCACTAAAGCTCAGCTGTAACTATCTAAGCTCGCACATGGAGTCTGAAAATTGGAGAGGGAGGTGATGCTGTGCAGGAGAGCTGTGACCATGACAGAGAAAAGGAGCTGGGGGCTAGTTGTGGGGTAGAATAAAGCCTGCCCTCCCTCAGTCTCAGTATTTCTTTATTGCCTTTTTTATTTGGGTATTTTTTCAAAACCAAACCAAACCAAACCACACACAAAAATGAAAGATGAGTCTCAGTTGCCCTAACTGGTTAGAAAAAAAAAAAGACAGCACAAGGCTGGAAACATGAAAGATACTTTCTCGTTGTTTTTTATACCCATCTACAGCAGAGCCAGGTCTCACTAAACATTAAAATGTAAGCAGTGTCTCTGAAAACCATCCTTCTCAACATCTTTCTCAATTCAGACTTATTATAAGGCATTTTACTTGCATTAAACTTAAATTCATCTGTGTTCCATTCAAACCTGTTGCTTATTCCTGTTATTTATTGATATTCATTGCAATGAATAAGAAGCAAAAATTGTTCTGTTCATTAAGGAAATGGCTCCCACATCATTTGTCTCTCTTGTCTCTGCTTTTAATTGTGCCTCCCTTCTAGGTGCATGTTACACTTCAGGAGAGCTATGCACTCATTTCTTGGTAGATTGAGATTTATGAGTCAGAGGGGGAATGATCAGAGGAGAAAGATTTATACCAGTTACTGTTCAAAGGCTGCATTCTCTCTCTCTCTCTCTTTGCATATTTCCACACGGGTCCAGGAAGAAGGTGTTTTTTCAGGCAGTTGAAAGAGAAATGGACTTTTCTGCCTTTTTTTTTTTTTTTTTTGATATCACAGTCTTCTTGTTCTTCATAGGATAGATGTATTATTGATGATAAGCAAAGCAAGCGATTCTGTCCCTGTAAATATCAGACACATCAAAAGACCCACGTTGAGAAATTCAGATGGACTGTGCGTGTCCTAACAGAGCTGTGCCTCTGAAAGGCAGAGAGTGAAGCCACTTCCAAAATGGGAACAAGAGTTTGAACTGAAGTTCCACGAATAGGTAGAATCCTGGTAGTAAAGAAGTCCTGCTTTGAGGACTTGGCAACCAGTGACAGAGCCCGAGGGAATGTCAGGAAGATGTACAAGAGGAGGTTTAGGTTGGACATAAGGAAAAGGTTCTTCCCCCAGAGGGTGGTGGAGCACTGGAACAGGCTCCCCAGGGAGGTGTCACGGCCCCAAGCCTGACAGTGTTCAAGAAGAGACTGGACAAGGCCCTCAGACACATGGTGTGAACTGTGGGGTTGTCATATGCAGGGACAGGAGTTGGACTCGATGATCCTTGTGGGTCCCTTCCAAATCAGGACATTCTATGATTCTACGACTGATCAATGCCTGTCCTTGATCACACTGCCTGACATATGTCACCTGAATCGTGTACCATAATAAACTCTGAGCATTTGTTTTTCAGCTGTGCAAGGCTTCTACTTCTGACTTTGTGAGCACACAGCTCACCCCCAGTCCTTGACATGGACTACGCTGGCCCCCACCACACACAGAGTGCAGATGTCTTTTTAAATCCAAACCTGGTATACCTGTGCAACCACATCTCAAATGTCCGTGTAGCACTCATGTGGGTATACAAGACTGTTCAAGGGTCTGCAATTAATTGTGTGGCTTACTGAACTTGCCAGCCCACTCTTACTTGTGGTTTTACAGAAGAAACTGTATATGGGCAGGCAGTCGTATATAGGAAAATACGTGAATTTAAGGATAGTCTTTGTACTGATACGGAAGTGTTTAAAAATGCACTATTTAGTTATCTCCACCATGAGAGATTAGTAGCCTCTATATACTAATACCAGACTGGGATGTCCTGCAATTCCCATTGACATAGTTTTTAGCCTGGTTTCCTAAGGAAAACTGGCTATCCTTTTCCTCAGGAAATGACTGTATGTCTCAGTCAGCCTTCCCATTAACTTCTTAAACATTAGCTGAACTTGGTCAGTAGCTTAACAGAGTGGTAGACATATCAAAGGCACTTAGTTCCTGCCTGTTTTGTGGAAACTGATGGTAGGATTAAAAAGGGTCCCACTGAAGGGATGGATAAGAGAAAGACAAGGCGACCTCTGAGAGCTGCTCTCTGAAGGACCAGCGCTGACATACTCTCCAGTTAATCACACGTGTGTGCAGCTGTGAACCAGGTGCCATGTGTGACCACACAAGAAGACAGGGCAATATTGGGAGGTGAAGCCCAAGGAGACCAGAGTGGCAGGAGACACAGCAGGTCACAAAATGTCTTGTGATGGGGAAGGTAAGAAAGATGTGAAGCACAAGTGCATCAGAAACCAGTCATTTCTTGTGCTGCAGCTTTGAGTACTATAAATGATGCTAATGAAAGGTATTACCATCACTGCTATTATGCTATAAACTGTGCCTAATCACCCTGGTGGGACGGCCACGTATCTTATTCTGGTAGATTAAGTGAATTATATGCTGTGACGCCCTCCCCTCCTGCCATGTAGTTACACCCAGCGTGGTCTTTCTGTGGGCACACAGAAGTCCAGGGTTTCCTGGTGTGAACTGGCTCTCATGGAGCATCACCTAAAAGGAGGAGCAACTAGGCTTTCAGGCAAAATAGCACCAGAAAGGGGCCAGTGGTCACTTGATCTATTTCTCTATCCTGACGTCAGCACTTGAAGGGCATTTGGGAGGAGGAAATGCGGGCTCTGGAACAGATTTATTGTCCTGGCAGACTGTACATGTCCTGTGAGCTGTAAGTCGCTCACCCTGTTATTAAATTAAGACTGTCACGGTATATATTTCATTCCCAATGAGAAAATGGGATAGTGGCTTTCTTACTCTTGGCAGTCAGAGAGAGTGTGATGAGCAGAGATAGAAGTCTTTGACTAATCAATTGCTGAAGCTTTATCTTGAGTTCTTTAATTTGCAAAAGGAAGAAACATTAAAAAGGCACTCAAAGGAAATTCCAGTTTCATCTGCTTTTAAATGACTGGCTGATGGCAATGAAGTTAAGTGATATATTATAGAGTGATGTCTTCCTAAAGGATGTGGTAAAACATACTCCAGATACAATCCAATCAGGGGCAGGTTTGGTTTGGTTTTGAGACCACAAAACCTGCAAGTAAGAGTTCAGGAATATTTTGAAGTGCATAACAACAATAGCAATCATGAAATTACTGCAGATAATCTAAAGGCTGATGGGTAAGAACTTGACTTTTACTAATGTCCTACACTTCTTTATGCGAAAAGCTTTGAAGGAGGAGGAAAAGTAGATACTCCAGTTAATCGAGTATGGTGATCAGATCTGTAGAGAAAGCTCTGTTCTGTCATGAGAAAATCAGCCATTCATGCATTGAAATACAAATTTGAGGGTCATATATTTTATGAAACCCCAGGCAGAATCTACACTAAACATTTACTTGGGTCACATTGCAAATCCCCAAACCTGTTGCAGGTGTCGCCCACCCAATGGATCAAATTGCTGAGTCCCATGGGAATGCTTTAATATCAGACTCTAGGTTCTCAGAGTCACCTGTTTGCATCCCCTGCTCTGTGTGTCTCTCTTTTGATTCTGTGGTTTCTGGTGAAGTTTTGTCTGCTTTGCTTCCCCATGCAAAATGATTTTTGGTAACTCCCATATATTTCTGGAAATTTTTCTGCCAGAAATTCACAGCCCAGCTTGCCAGTGACTTTGTAGACATAAAACAACATCTAGGTAAGCAAAGCTGCTGTGAACTGTCAACACCCCTTACCCACATATCTTGCTAATGGCTGTTCTTTATCTGTTTTTTGCATGTTAAGCTTCCTTCTGGCAATTTCCAGAAACTATTTTATGTAATAGGAAAGTCTCATTTAGAAATTATCACACCATCCATCTGAGTACTCAGCAGTTGCAGATGTCAGAGCCACAGTGTCTGTAGTTTGCAGATTGGGACATTTCTTTTTAATTCCAATAAGTTTTGCATCTGAAGTGTCCACAGCAAGACTGCTGAAACTGTTGTGTGTAACTTGGTTTCCATCTGAACTTTATAAATTGATCTAAATATTAAAAATTGGCTCAGGTTGTTTTGAAACCAGGCCTATAGTGTGAATTTTCTGTCAGTGCTGCTCTTACTCCAGCAAAAACCAATCTTGTACTTTCTTTTGGTGGAAAGGGCTTATTTTGAGGTGTGGAAATTGACCCAGGAATATGGGCTTCAATACCTGTTTGTGCCCAGTGATTCCACCTGTTATAGATGTACCTCTGATCTGTCTCCTCTTTCATGTTCCTTGTCAGAACAAATTTTCCCTCAGCTGAAAAAGGACCAGACCTGGACTTTTTTTTTTAAATAACAGCTACTGAAGAGCGTTTATTATAAAAAGGAACACTATCAGAAGCTTGTTTGCCTTCTTCCTAAATGGTGTGCACAAGCCTGCATTTAGATTACTTTGAGCTTCTGTAGTTGCAGTTTATAAGATGAAGAAAAAATTTATCTTCCCAGTACTTAGACCCTCAAGATTGTTTTTTGTCATATAATTGTCACCAATAGTATCTGCTCCTAAATGAAAAAGATGCTTGTTATCCTACCAGCTTCTTGTAGCAGTTGTAACTAAGTCTACGCTAATTCCGAACAGTGTTATTCATAATAAAATAATATTCAGATTAATTCGGAAGATGTTGAGAAAATGTGATTCCTCTTCTGGCACTGTACCTTCTTTTGAGGGATTCTTCACTTCCTAAATTGTTTTAAAGTTGCCCATAATATAATTATCTGCAATGTCAGCAGTAGCTTAGTGAAAGAATTACAGAGTGTAGTAGAGTAAAGACAGTGGGCCAAATTTGGTGTAAAATTGGCAGAAAACTCAGCTGACTTCTGTGGAGTTATACTGATTTACTGCAGCAAATATGTGGCTTGATATTTCAAAACAGTGCCAGTACATTGAAATTTGCATATTTGTTGATTAATGGTATAAACCTGATAAACCTGGCAGAGTGTTTTTGCTGAATCATGAGCAATGCTGTCAAATAATACACTAATCGAAGTGGCCTGGACTAGATACGGCAAGTTCCCATCTGAGGAATGCCCACTGGCTTTCACAAAAACTCTGTGAAGCTGGAAGATTTTGAATCACTACAGTCTTTGACTGTTTCCCTTTTTTCTCCACTGCTTTAATTCTGATTCTAACGTAGCCAAGGCGCTTTCTGAGCATCTGAAGATGGTTTTGGTAAGGTATGACCTGGAATGTAGATTTTCTGTGTGTTACTTGGGCTTTACATATTTGCTCATTCCCTTGGTCCTCAGAAAAAAAAACCCCAAAAACAAAAAACCCCACCCACTTAGCGCTTTTTGCTTTATACTTCATTGTATAATGTGAATAATTGTGTTATCTCAACATATCAGCTGTTTTGCCAGCAAAACTGTCCTAATTTCTTACAGAAATTACTCATTGGTATCAACAGAATACAGGGTCCTTGGTTTTGTGCTACAGCAGAACATCAGCTGTATTACTCTCTTTTTTTTAAACTAATTTCATTTTTTTTCTGAATTGAAATGAGGTTAAACTCAGATTTGTCATATTCTATATGTCATTCTTTTTGAAGCAGTTGTACAATAATTAATGAAAAGTTCATAATTGCACAAATTGATTCAATATATTTTACAAAGATGGATTTTTTGGTTGTCCTTTTTTTTTTTTTTTTTTCCCCAGCATGACTGTGTTATGGTTTATACAACCATGCTGCTTAACGTTAATGACCTGGATGATGGGGCACAGTGCACCCTCAGCAATTTTGTAGATGCAAAACAAAACCAAACCAGGGGACTGGTTAGTAGATCAGATGGGTGTGCTGCCATCTGGAGGTACCTCCACAGTCTGGAGAACTGGGCTAACAGGAAACTTGTGTAGTTCAGTAAGGGCAGGTACAGCAAAGTCCTGCACTGTGGTGGCGAACAAGCCCATGTACCAGTACATACTGGGGGCTGACTGACTGGGAAACAGCTTTGCTGAGAAGAATCTTGGGGTCCTGGTGGACAACTTAGACCATGAGCCAGCAATATGACCTTGTAGCATCCAACAGGCCAACAGCATCCTGGGTATGATTAGGAAGTGTGTCACCAGCGGGTCACGCATCCTCTCTGCTCAGCACTGGTGAGGCCACACGTGGAGTGCTTGGGTTCCCCAGTACAAGAGAGACAGGGGCACACTAGAAAAAGTCCAGCAAAGGACTGTGAATATGATCAAGAGACTGGAGCGTCTGACATTAAAGGGGAGGCCAGGAGAGCTGGGACTGTTCAGCCTGGAGGAAAGAAGGCTTGAGAGGAGCTTATCACTATAAATACCTGATGGGATGGAACACGCAAGATGGGGTTAGACTCTTAGTGACAGGACAAGAGGTGGAGGTAAAAAACTGAAATACAGGAAATATAATTCAAGCATAAGAAACACTGTGTTTGGGTTTTTGTTTTTTGTTTGTTTGTTTTGTTTTGTTTCATTTAAATTTTTTATTATGAGGTTGTCTGGACACTGGCACAGGTTGTCCAGAGAAGTTGTGGAGTCTCCATCTTCGGACATATTCAGAACACACCTGGACATAGTCCTGGGCAACCTCCTGTAGCTGTTTTGAGCAAGGGGGTTGGACTAGATGGTCTCTGGAGGCCCCCTCCATCCTCTGTGATTCTGTTTTGGGAATGGTGAAGCTGAATTACCACCTGGTGAGTAAAATCCTGGTGTCTGATCTACATTGCGGATCTGTTATCTGCATTGCAGATTTTTGTTGCATCGTCTGCCCACATCTGCTGCATGGAACTCCCTCTGATGTCAGTATGAAGTAGAGATCTGCAGTGCAGATTTACGACTAGGATTTTTCTCTGGAGAGTTTCCCCATCTGTGTTTGAGACAAACGAGAATAACATGTTTTAACTTTTTTCCTATGTAAGCTGAGTATTTTGTGAATAGAGTCTTCCATAGAGAAGTCTATTAAAATGCAAGCTTCATCTCCCATTCACTGAGTTCACAGCTCATACAGATGACAGGAAAGAAGAAACTCATGTAACGAGATACTAGTACAAGTCCTCAAAAGTAATTTAATTTTGTCTGAACAAGTTTCCTCTAGGAAGGGAGGGGAAGTGCAAATGACAGAGGCACTTCCATAAAGAACTAGTGAAAACTTTTTCATCATCATGAGTTGGAAAATGTCTTAGTGAGAATATTTGTAGCCTTAGAAATCATTAGTTCATTTCCAGGGTCACCTGAATGCTTTGATCTGTCTTGAGTCACAGGCTGGTAACAGAGGGAGGTTACTGCTTGTTGCTTCTGCAGAAGCATTTCTAGGGGTCCTGCTGAGCTTCCTCTAGGTCTTAAAAAAATACTGCTTAAATATTTATCTTCCCAGAGATACTAGACTGAGATGTAATCTATTTTTAACCAGTACGCTCTACGAATGTTGATTTCAATGGGGAACTTGGCCTAAAATACTGCATGGGAGATTTTCTAATGTATTTCCTTCAGCACTGAGTTAAGACGAAGTGACAGAAAAGCAAATAAGCACATTCTTTCATTAACCTTTCAACTGCTGAATTTGTGTATCTATTGTTGTGCAAAATGGAATGATACTTTTTTTGATCTTGTCAAAGGTAAAGTCATGTTAATGACACTCATCCCTCCCGAGGCAGGGTATTGGGAACTACCTGTTAAATACTTTCAGTAGCTGGCTAATAAAATTCTCTGGTTTTGTTTTGTTGGCCCAGGCATGGCCTCAGGTGTCAGACCAGATTCTCTGCCAGTTTTATCCATGCAGTTTTATTAGACTACTTGACTTTAGCACAGCTGTACCAGTATATACCAAAGGCAACTAAGATGCCATAAGCAGAATGACATGAGCTCATTGATTGCAATTAAGGTGGAGAGAAAGGTAATCAGTCAACCTGTTCTCTTCTGGGTGTCTTCATACTTCTGTGGGAATTTTGGGAAATACGGTGACAGAAAAAAAACAGCAAAAGCTAACTTCACTCAAAGTTTCAGACAGGTAGCATGAACAACAACCATCTCTGTCTATTTTTCGAACAAGAGATGTTTTTTGGGGAGAGGGTGGGAGAAACAGGCTTGCTATGTGACCACGCTGAGATAAACGCTAGCTTTGTTGAACTCTTTATTTAACTTTATCAACAAAATGCTGGCTTTTAAGGGCCAAATATGTGCAAGTTTCAGAATATGCCTCTCTGGCTTTTGCTCTGGCTAGACAACTGCATCCATGTTCATGCTGTTTGGCATCCTCAATGCACAAAGGCTGAATGTTGCAAGGGACACCTGCTATTCCACAGCATCTGTCTGCCTGGTCTGATGAGCATTTGTGCCATGTCTGACATCTCTGTAACCATATGGAACCCAGGGCAACCTCACTGTCACCTTTATAAGTGACTCTGCCCAGTATCCCCTTTGGCTGTTCTCTAATGGCCATGAAAGGATTATTTTTCCCTGTGATGTTACTAGCAAGACAGGAAAGGCAGGAGGGGTTCAGCTGTTTTGTGAGGGACTTGGGACAGCCAGAACTGAGGTGACCTGAGCATATCTCGTCATGGTCATGGATAGCTGGTCTACATGCAGGGCTATAGCTCCTGTGCTAGTTTTATGGTGTATGTGGGTGTTTTATTTTTTCTCAGTTCTTAGTAAACCAAAGCCTGTCACCTCATGCTGTTTCTGGCAGAGTGACACCAACATCCCTTGGTAGGACTGGATTTGCAGGACTGGACTGCAGGCTAAGTGAGCCTGGAATAATGCCAGGTCTGGAACAGGCTTCCCAGTCCAGAAGAAGAGGGTGGTCATCATCCTCGGTCTGCACCACACCCACGTTATCCTGTGGCCTTCCGAGCTTGGCACCACCCTGTGCCTGTAGCCACCATCAATATCAGAGCTGTTGGAGCATGCAGGTATGTGAAACCACAGCCATCTAGCTTGTCCTCAGCTTAGCAATGAAATTAACAGTCACTTTCTGACAGAAAACTGTACTTGGCTGGTCTAGGAATGTCCATGGGATTCCTGTTCTGTAGCATCTACTGGAGGATGGTGTCCATTTGTGTGGCACTTATTTTCCTGGGATGACTGCCATAAACATTTCATTTATGCTAGTGTCACTGATCAAGTCCACAATTTTTCCATGTTTTAGGGCTTTTGTCTGGCCCAAACTTGTAAGCAGTCAAGTCCCAAGTGTTATTTCAGACTTGTGAAGCCAAATGGCAGTTTTCTGATCATAACCCTCCTTCTTTGGTGTCCATGTTGGGATGACATCATGACTGGTTACTGTGTGGCATTGTTGCATGTAGTTTTCTGGGTCACACCAGCTATAGCATCACATTGACCCAGCCATGTAAATACAGTATTTTGGGCTATGCCTCTCTCCAGGTGTACACTGACTAGTGATGCTTCAGATGGCTTGAATCAGAAGATGCATCCAAACTCCATATGAGTGTAGACTGGAAAGTGCATCAAGAGCCTAATATTTTCAGAGTATTGCTGCCTGTTTAATGAAGGCTGGTGCCTTGCTGCAGCCCAGGCACTGTGGACATATGGCCAATTTAGCCTGCAAAGTGGCTTTGACAAAATAGTCTCAATATAACCAATGGACAACTTACAGAGGATTGCTGACTTCATTTTATATATATTTCCTGAAATTTCTTCTTCTCAGCCTTATGCTTCTTGGTCATATATTCTTAAAATAGAACTCTTCCTTAAGGAAAAATAAAAAAGGCTCTATAGTTTCCAGGAAGCATGGGCTGTAAAATGAAGTAAACCAACTGTATATTTAGAAGCATGCAAGTAAATGTCTCATAGCTAAACTTAAGATAAAGGTACAGTTAATTGAAGGGAGTATGTTAGCACTGTGAGTAATCCTGTACTTGTTTCCCATTTTACAAGGTAGAAAATATACTTCAGTTAAATGAAATTGCAATGAAAATCCTTACGTTGTATTTCTGAGGAAGAAAGTAAATATTGGAAATTTCTTGGATGATTTTGGAACTTTTTTCTATAGTGAGTGTTCTTTCAACTTTAAAACTTTTTCATCAGAATTTCTGATGCCTCTAAAATAATAATAATAATAATAATGTAGGAGACTAGCAATCTTAGATAAATGATTGTCAAATAAATGTCACCGTTAAAACACAGTATGAAAATACACACTGCAAAGCAGCATGAAAAAAATGCACAGAAAAAAGGTAATGCATGATTTTTAGAATACAGGGTGTTTCAAAAAGATTGACCCAATTTGCAATCATTATGCTTTGAAATTGGGTCCATTGTTTTGAAACGCCCTGTAGTTTGCTTTGTGGTTTTTGCATCCCTGTTTAGTGTTTTGTCATAATCCTCACTGAACAGTAATGTAAGGAACCAGCTTTGCAAAGGACCTTCCTTACAACACTCTCCTCAGCATACCTGGTTTGTGGTGGCAAAAATGGGAATGCAATGGAAAGGAAAACAAGGGATGGGATGGGATGGGATGGGATGGGATGGGATGGGATGGGATGGGATGGGATGGGATGGGATGGGATGGATGATGTTCTGTCTGTGTGCGTGTGTAGGCAGGGAGAGCTCCCAGCCATTTCCTGAATGTCAGAGCAGGATCCTTCTCAGAGATGCTGGTGGTCTTCCAGGATAACTCATCCCCTGATTGTCTTCCTCTTCAAGTGTTCTCTCTGTGAGATGCCTGAAAAAGGTTAGAATAGAATAGAATAGAATAGAATAGAATAGAATAGAATAGAATAGAATAGAATAGAATAGAATAGAATCATTTCGGTTGGAAGAGACCCTCAGGATCATCGAGTCCAACCATAACCTAACCTAACTCTAGCACTAAACCATGTCCCTAAGAACCTTGTCTATATGCCTTTTAAACACCTCCAGGGATGGTGACTCTACCGCTTCCCTGGGCAGCCTGTTCCAGTGCCTGAAAACTCCTTCTGTGAAGAATTTTTTTGTAATATCCAATCTAAACCTCCCCTGGCACAACTTGAGGCCATTTCCACTCGTCCTACCACTTGCCACTTGGGAGAAGAGACCAACACCCTCCATGCTACAGCCTCCTTTCAGGTAGTTGTAGAGAGCGATAAGGTCTCCCCTCAGCTTCCTTTTCTCCAGGCTAAACAGCCCCAGTTCCCTCAGCTGCTCCTCATCAGACTTCAGACATAACTTGGAAAAGTAAGCGGTGTGATACCCAGTACCTGCTTTTTTCACCCTAATAGGAAAAGAGAAAATGTGGTCTGTCATGGACTTCAGCCTGTTGTCCTCTCTGGTGTCAGCAAGTGAAAATTTTGCTCTTTTCAGTGCAATATAATAGTTTGTCACTTATGAACACACTGCAGCAACTCAGCCAGGTGGGAAGCCTGAGAACATACTGAGGAACAAAACTTAGCTGCGAGAAGAAGCACTGAAAACTGGCAGTGAAATTTGTCACAAACAAGTCCAGTGAGCAAACAGATATGTTATTGAGGAGATGCAAAAACTCCAGCTGAATATTAAGCTGAAAGGGAGGAAAAATTGAAAGGAAAAAGAAAAGAGCAAAAAGCATAGTTTGGAGGAAAGCACATGTCTTTCATTCTCACCTAGAATGTAGGAACTTGGTTTCAAATGTTTTATTGTTATTACCATTTTGATATGAGTAGTTTATGCTGCTGTGGGAGAATCACAATTAAAACTGGTGACGGTGTCTGGGTAGCCTCCATGATAGGAGGCAGCATGTTCCCATATCTCTGTGCTGGCTTGCAGAGCCTCATTCCTCAATGGGGAGGTGGGCTCATCTGCTGCTCTGAGCACCCAGACAGGTGATTTTGATGCTGAAGGTCACGTCCAGCTCATCTTTCATGTGCCACAGGTCTGTGACTGGCTGATGAGTGCAGCTGCACGTTACGTACATGCAGCGGGAGATAAGAGGAATGTTTTGCCATGGCTTTACAAAAGCTGTGGACAGGAGGACCCAATGACAGAGGAGTGATAGCGCTGATAAGCCAGACCTCTATGCAATGTCTAATTTTAGTGTTTATCTGACCAGTGGGTAACTGGAAGTGTTGTCAAATGACAGATAAAACCCTAAAAACATGCACTGTCACCATCCTGTTATCAGTAGTTGCAAGTAACCATGAGGATCTCAGAGGTCTGTTTTTGTTTTCCTGTTGCTCAGTTCAAGAGTGAAATCAGGAATAACTTGTAAGTGAGAGTCAAATGGACCCCAAGCCTGTGGATGAGAATAAATTCAGGGACAGAGAATCTGACCTTGTCTATCCACAAAAATAGCAGTGATTTAGAGACTGGTTTATTAACTTCTTATCTGCATCTGTTTAATCAAATTCAGTAACCGATGTGTGCAGCATTCCCTTTCTAGCACACCTGCGTGGAGGAAGATGTTATCACACCAGTTCAGGCGCTTGTACAACAGCAGGAAATCATGAATACAATGTCTGTCCTTTCCTTCCTTTGTGTCCCGTAGGCAAACAGCTGAAGGGAGGCAGAGGGGCATCTTTCCATACTGTCATTCTCTGTATTTCTCTCCTCAGCCTGTTTCTGTTGCGCTTTGGTAACTTTGTACTTCCATTGCAATTTTGTGCGGAAGTGGTGGCTTGCCCATGACACCTGACTGACAGTTGTTCTCTCATTTGCCCCTTGTCACTACAGGAGCAGGCTTGCTGTGATTGCTTTACTCACCATGCTAGGCTACCAACCAGCATTCGCTGATCATTTATGTGCTTGCAGATTTGCAGTTGTCATTCTTTCCATTTCCCCCAGTTCTCCTTTATTTTTTTTATTTTTTTTTAAGCTTCTGGCACAAGACACAGCCCTCGCTGTACTTTAAATAATCTTCTCTGAACCGTTCCAAAAATTTGCCATGGATATTATTTAAGAAAGCAAAGAAAGGGTCAATGAGCAACACTGACACAGAAAGAATGAAGCCCTGTCAGTTTATATTTAGTGGATGGGATTTTTTTTTTTTTTTTAATTCAGAATTAAAGCTTTTCTCATTCCAGTTCTTGGAAGTAGTTTTGCAGTAGTCCAAACAATTTGAATGTATTGTTCTCAGGCAAGAGAGGAGCCCTGTTGGTGGGAGAATTGTGTGGGTGGTGTAACACATCCAGCCTCTGGCTTACCTTCCTGTTATTCATATGACAGAATGTGTGATCAGTTGTGAAACACAAATATGGGCAACTTGCTGTACACATTTTTATGGCACTTGCAAGGGACCTACTGCTATGTATTACTCTATTATATTTCCCCACCAATATGAGATTGTTGCTGAGCTGATTCATCCTCGTGGAGAATGATGTCAGATATTGAAAAAGTGAATTATTTGGCATGTGCTTTACTCACTGCACTGACCTTTTCTGATATTGTGAGTCAAATTGTGAGTGTCCTCATCTTCAGTGATCTGTGCTTAGATGTAGTTTAAGCTGCTGAAGGCTGTGGTCAACAGCCTTCTGGACAGCAGAGCTTTTTCTGCAAGTGTACAAGTCTGCACAGAAAATAGAAATAATTTTGGCTTTCAAGATTTTTCTGCATTTTAATGGAAGTTTACAGTTCCAAACAAAAATCTGTGTGCAAACGTAACTCGGTTGAAATCTATAAGTGGCTGCTAGGCAAACAATAACAAGTAGAATTTGACAGAAACTAGTCCAAATTCATGCAAACATTTGAACCAGTTAGCACTTTTTTTTTTTTTTTTACAAACTTCAGGAAACCTTCTTGACCTCTTTAAGGTATCTTTCAAAGCTTTCAGTTCCTGCAGCAGAAAGTTTCTGCAGTCATCCTCAGAACTTCCAAGCATGGGATGCTCAGTTTAGCAATATTAATTGAGGAGTGAGGAGTGTTCAGAGTCTGCTATTAATAGATGTGTACTAATAAGGTGATCCGGGAAAATTTAATATTATATGAGGTTTGTGGGGGGACAAAAGAAAAAAAAAAGTGCAGGGGGGGGGGAAATATTCCTCAGATGAATTGCTCTGATTTAGATAAATGGTTCTCATTCCACCTACCAAAATGCATAGAATGAGGATTAAATATTCAGGAGTAACTGCAAAGTAATGGACAAAACCTGATATCCACCTGCCACATCATTTCTGCCCCTTAATGAACAGTCGATGATGCAGCTGCTTTGCCATGCTAGGTGTATTTAGCTACAGAAAAGGGGAGATGGCAATAGAGAGCTGTGATGAGGCCGTGGTAGGTTCCTGTTTTCAATAAAGGCTGCCAAATATCAGTGTGTAATTTGTGATCATTTCAATAAAGGCTGCTTTCAGATTGAATACAGGTATGCCATTTTAGATTGAACAGGTATGTCATGACTGACAGATTTATTCCTAAAATCCTCTACTTTTGAGAATATAAGTGAAATTTGAGAACAAGTAATTCTTAAACAATATTTTATTGTGTCCACTTAAAGTTAAGAATAAGTAGACATGTATTAGACTGATAAAAGAGAAGTCAGATCCTGCTATCTGATTTTACTGGATGGTAAAACGAACCTAACCTGTAGCATCTACCTTGGTTCTCCTAGAGATAGTATAGCTCTCTCTTTTCTCATCTGCATCAAGATGATGTTGCTTTATTTTTTTTTCTTGATGGAAATTTTGTTGCTGAGTTGACGGCTTATGAGAATTTCTCCTCTAAGCAAACTACTTGCATTTTGCGAAGAGCAGGACTCAGGGTTGTGTGGGAAACCATCTTAATTGTTCATTGCTGATTTTGTTTGGTGTCAGAGATCTTTGCTGTGCTGGATGTCTCAGTTTCAGGACAGAGTGACAGAGCAGTCAGAAATTCCCTCCTTCTGTTGAGGTTCTTTGCATGTTGATGCAGCTCTCCAAACCTTTTCCAGAGGCAGCCAGCCACATAATTTGATGGAAAAGCAATAAAGTAACCTTCAAGGTGCTTTCTACTTTGCTTGTCTTCTCGTATCTCTGAAAAAGGATTTGATTGTGAAGGAAAAAAGGGAACTAGAAGCAGAGAGTATGTTTAATTTTTGTATAGCTTATTTCAATACCACAGTTCTATAACAGGACAGGATGGCATCAAAGCCAGGGCAGATAAAACCTTAGTAAACTTGTCTTTACTTCCTACACAAATGAGCCAGTAGTTTACAATGCACTAACACAGCTAATGTTGATGAATGAGAAAACATTGTAGCATGGAGGCAGCAGTGTTTTGGGATTACCATATTCCCCAGTGGATATCTGCAAGTGCTGAAAAAGAAAAAAACACAGAGAAAATGTAGGATGTGACTGACGCACACTTATCCCCATGTGCCTCAGAGCAGGGGCAGACTGTGACCTCTGTGTCCAGAGGAACTGTTTATTAAGGAGAAAATGTATGATTTTTTGGGGGTATCTTTCATAGGTCTTGGATTACAGGGTTTTGCATGCCCACTGCAGTGTAATTCCTCTGGGAATGTGCACCTGAGGAGAAGCAATGTGGATGTGTCGTGGGAGTTGTGGAGTGGTAGAGCGGCAAGGCAGCAGGAGCATTTCTTTCCTCCGGCATGATGCAGACGCTGTATGCAGTCATTTCAGAAACATAATACCAAATTATAGGTATTTGTGAATAGCCAGGTGCCTGTCCCAAGCAGTATGAATAATCTGCCCCTTGTCCTTTTAGGTGATAGTGGGGTGGAGGAAGAGATCTCCGTAACCGTACCCGCTCTGTGGGTTCTCCTTGTGGGCAATGGAAGGATGTGCCTTGGCATTTTTTGAAATCGGCATTTTCTGTTCATCTGTGTTTTTCCATCCATGCTGAATTTTCAATCATGTTAAAGCATCTTTTAAACTTACCTGGGAACATAAATTATTTTACATGAGCACGTATTGTGCTTGGTAAAAGAGTGAAAGACCTGTTATGTAAGTGACCATTGGACCGGAAGATTTACAGGTGAGGGATGTTTTGGAGTTGAACGTACAGCTGGACTGCTATAAAACTCAGAGGTGTCTTAAAACTGAAAAAAAAGCTTTTTAAGAGCTGAAATCAATCCTTGATTTGAGTGGGCCCAAGTTTCGAGATGGAAATATTGAGTATTCTGTGAAACAGTTGGAATTACAGTAATGAAGGATCTCACCCAACTGCCAGTGAATAGAGATGTAGGGATAAAAATAAAACAAGTTGCAAATTAACCTATTAGCACCTCATCGTACGTGTGAAGTAGACAAATCACTGATCTACCCGTGCTGATTCACATTTCTCTATTATTCATGAACAAAACCTCACACTCTCCAGAGTACGTAAAAGATGGTCAGCCTTTCAAGTCATATCTCAGTGTAAACTTTGCATTAATCACAGAGCAATAACTTGTAATAACATTCTGGGTAGGTGAAAGCAGCATTGGAATCTAATATTTCTGTTGTCATCTTCCCCTCTGGAAATAAACTAAAAAGTATAAGGTGTGTGGCACTGAAACTTACACCCAGTTGAGTGAGTAGGTGTATACTTGTTTTCTCACATTGAGATATGTTTCTTCAGCTATGAAATAAATAACCAATCATTTGAAATGAACACATGCATATCTATTTTGTACTCTGAAATATGCAGCTACAAGACAGTAAGTTCCATAGCAATGTAACTATAACATATAGCAGGCTTTTCCAGTAGCTCAGCTAACTTTATGATTAGAAAACTTGCTTCCAATAATTATAATCCAAGATTCAGAAGGAAAAAAAAACCACATCAGTACAGTGTGAAGTATTTCCAATGCTAAACTGTGTGCATGTGTTTCCCTCAGAGGCAGGGCTACAAACCATACAGAAATATTCAAGCGAACTTGAAAAGTTGTTGGCATTTTCTACTTTCTGATAATTTCTTTGGGAAAAACAAACAGGCAAACAAAACCTTAATCAAGCCAAAATACACCCTAAGGGGCAATACGCTGGTATTTGTCAAGTATGTACAAGTGGAGAAGGACTGTTAGGGACTCAGCTTTAAAGAAGATTCCTATTTGCTGCAGATTTTTGAAGATAGCCAGCAAAAAATGACAGTTCTTGCTCTTGAAAAGAGTACTGTCCAGTTTCAGAAGGCAAATCCTCTCCCATTTTCTCCCTTCTCACACAGTAAATTCACTGTATCACGTCAGCCTTAGCCCCATGTTTGTCTGTGCTGTGGATGGAGGATGCAACATCTGCTTTAGATTGACCAAATGAGGCTGAAGTTTTACCCACCTCGTCAGCCTCTGCACAGGCCTTGTCTCACAAACACCAGATTCTGTATGTGCAAGTACCTAGAGGAATCACAAGTACACCCACAGAATCACAGAATCACAGAATGTCAGGGATTGGAAGGGACCTCGAAAGATCATCTAGTCCAATCCCCCTGCTGGAGCAGGAACACCCAGATGAGGTTACACAGGAAGGTGTCCAGGCAGGTCTTGAATGTCTCTAGAGTAGGAGACTCCACAACCTCCCTGGGCAGCCTGTTCCAGTGCTCTGGCACCCTCACCGAGAAGAAGTTTCTTCTCAAATTTAAGTGGAACCTTTTGTGTTCCAGTTTGTACCCATTACCTCTTGTCCTATCATTAGTTGTCACCAAGAAGAGCCTGGCTCCATCCTTGTGACACTCACCCTTTATATATCTGTAAACATTAATGTGGTCACCCCTCAGTGATTAATGAGGTCACCCACGGGGTGACCAGTTGATATTGACAGTGAGAAGGTATTCAAAGAAAGCTGTAATGAAAATAGCTCTTAAGAAGAGAAGTTGCTTCAAATGAACATGCGTGAACAAGTGAGTGAATATTGATAAGCAGCACAAGTAATTGAGAAATTATGTAACAAAGGTCTCGATGAATAGAATTCCTTGCACGTGATGCACATTAGGCACCTATACATCTGGTAACTTTAGCAGAGCTTGAGCTAAAGCAGACTGTTGAGGTGTTTTTTGCGTTTTGTTGTTGTTTTTTTTTTTTTAAAACACTGAGATTTACTTTTGTTGATACATCTGCCAAGAGTTTGATTCATTTTAGAAGTTATGATCTCTAAACTGCAGTTTTTCAAGCTAAAGAGAACAAGCTTAATCTATGAATATTTACCTTTAGCAACTTGGTAATACTTTTCTACATCAGATTTTATGGCATCCAATTTAATTACGGAACAGCTGTGATGTAGGCTGCATAACATCTTGACTTAAAACCAGTTTTACATAAACAGGACAACTTTAGGAATACTGATGACAATACGTAGAGCATGTCAGTGATGTTTTGCTAACTTAAGGGGACATGCAAGAAAATAATAGGAAATATTGTTCACAAAGGTATTTCTAAGTGCACTAAGGCAAAGTAGCACTGTCCGCTGTGGGCAGCCTTAAGTATTATAGTATCCCTGGGCCTAGGCAGGGGCAGAGGGGCATATGTGTAAAAGCAATGAAGTCTTATTCCAGGTAGTTATCAATAATAGGGTTAGTTGGTGTAAACAGTGAATATTGGCAAACACAACTGCAATACTGTTTCTTGGGAAATGGAGGGTGAAAATAGCTTTGCTGCGGTTTCATTGCTAGGTTCTTTGACCTGTGAATCAGCCTCTTGAGTCACAGGACATCTCTGGAGTAAATTAGTGGAATTAGGCTTTTTCAGTTTTCCCCTGGTCCTGTTCAGAGAAGGCATGAGATAGATATATATATGTACATATACACTATATATTTGTTATAGTTTTAAAAAATGTGTTTAAATCTTGAGTTTGTTAAAAGATTTGGTCTCATTTTGGGAGCAAAGCTTGGGTCAGTTGATGCATTCTGGCATTTGATAACATTACTTGAAAACAAAATGCATCATATTTATCCACTTTAGAGAAAGTGACATATAGGAACATAGGAAGGCCCAGAATTACATGGACTGCGAAGTGTTTTATTTGTGCTTTTGGCTGGGGCTGGGAGGGAAGTGCCTTTTCACTAGATGGATAAGATGTAAGGGCTCAAAAATCGTTGACTAGACTCAGTGAAATTACACCAAAGATGCATTCTGTGGTAACTCCAGTAATACAAGCGTTAGTTGTATCTGTTTAGCAGTGCTATTTTTATTGCTTTAAAAAGATGCTGTTGCCCAGTAATGGGAGGAATTCAAGTCCCATTGTGACCCAATGTTTTGAAACTCATGTGGGAAAGATCTGTTAGTGCAAATAATTAATCTACCAGCAACACCTGGTGAGGGCATGTTGATATGGCTTGTGGAAGGTACTCTCTCTGTGTGCAGTGGAGGGTCTCAGCAGTGCCCCACTTCTTCGGAAGTTGAGAATTACACTGTTGGTCTTGGCACTGGTTTTGTCTAGGACATTTTTAGAGGAAACACATTTTCAAAGGGTACAGCTGGAGAGGTGGTTTCTGGCTCTTCCTTCCTTGTGAGGAGGAGGAGGCAGTGGTGCCGGGAGCAGCGCAGAGCCTGGGGTAGGCGTGTATGCGGGGGGGTGAGCTGGCACCCCAGTCACAGGTGTCCAGATGCAAGTGTGGGGGTGAAGCAGGGAGGGAAAGCCCTCCCCCCTGTTGCCCCCAGCTCCTGATGCACCACTGCCTTGACAGCCTCCACTGTAAACCCCACATCTCCTCCACATCCTCTCCCGGACTGCTTCCCACAGGGGAAATCCTCCCATCCCCCCGCTCCCAGAAGGTGACTGTGGTCACTGATATAGACTTGCCCAGTGAGTTATCATCACATGCATCTTTCTGCCTCCCCCTGTTTGGGAGCCCCTCACCATGAACCCCCTTGCCCTGCTGCAGAGCTCCTCTTCTGCCCCCTCCCAGGCTTTCCACCTGTCTTCTCTTCCAGCCCCAGCTCCGGGCATCAGTTTCCAATGCTCATCTACCAGCTGTGCTTACAAAGATTTCATTCAGAAAAGAGCCCAGCAGCTCAAACAGGAGAAGGCTGAGAAAGATGGACCCACTGTAGACTTTCTCAGGCCCTTTATTTATCCTGTGATGTAGGTTGGGGTGATGGAGGTGTTCAAACTCTGCAGAGGAACATTGCTACCATGGAAGAAAACACTTCAGAGGTAGGAGGCAGCAGGAGCTGCATTGGCAGCCTTTGGAGAGGTCCAAGGGAAGAGGTGCTGAAGAAAGAAGGATCTGTTCCTGCTTATGGTGACCTCTCTGGGGTTGTGTTTGTTATCACAGGGTCATTTATTGCTTTGTTTACAGAATGGGGTCTTCATGCTTTTAGTGGGTTAGGAAACCAGTGGTATTTTGGCTTTCATTTCACGTCCTGTTGTTTTCTTTCATAACATCTGCATAAAGTGGAGGCTGGATTTAAACTGCGGCTGTTGTTTTCTTCTGGAGACTGGTGAAACTGTCCTCAAATAGCAAAAGGAATTTGTTGCAACTTTTGCAATAGCACTAATGTGTCAAGATTAGAAAAAGTGTATTCATGCAGCAGGCTCCATGGTCTGACAGCACAGGAGAAAAGTTTGCCTGATAATCCAGATTTTCCTCTCTACCATGTAGGAACCCATTTGGCTGTCATGGGAAATGCAAAGCCAGGAACTTGCCTGGCAGTAAACTGATTTTGGGCTTGATTTTTTCACCCTTCGTTTGAGCACCTTATTTCAGCAGACCTATTTGTGAAACCAGCAGTGCTGCTCGTGGACAAGGACGCTGCTCTGATCAGTAAAGTTTGGAACCATCCCTTCTGAGGCTCCTTGAGCTATTGCTTCTTTTGTAAAGCAGCACAGCAACCTTCATGCCCATCTGCAATTTTCTTTGTGGGATTTATTTATTCGAAGTGAATTGAAGGATGTGCTGTGAAGACCAGATTAACACAGATATGCAAATAAAGGCCCCCGGTATTTGATAATTTACTGAGTGAGTGTGATTGCCTGGTCACCAGCTGTTAGAGTGAATCCTGGCTCAGAACAGGCAAAGGGGAGAGTCATCACTAGATCAAATAAGAAAAAGGCAAATAAAAACATCAATAACTCCCTAACAAAATATTTAGCTTCCTGTCATCGTCAGGAATCCATTTCTTGTAGTACTTCATTATTTTCTCTGGCTGAAGAAACAGTATAATTGTATTTTTTTTTTTTTAAATGCTAAGAGGATATATCCATTAAATAAAATTTACATAGAATGTCTTCATATATAATGTTTTTTACCCAGGAATGTCAAAGGTACCTACTTAGAATGAAGATGGTTGTAGATTGCTTAATTTATTCCTAAATACAGCTAAATAATCTTTCCGCTTAAAGATCTGTCTAAATTAATAGCATTTCTCTTAAATATAGCCTTTTTATGTTAGCATAAATGAACAGAAGGAGATGAAGAGCACTGTGCCCAATTGAAATTACAGGGTTGATTTTCAGATAGGCAGACTGAATTTGCTAAAATTAGAAATATTCCTGCATATACCTGAGTTAGCATCTTCCTTTTCACTTCTGCATCACTTGCTACACTAATAGTAGAGTAGTAACGACAGGTGTTTTCTGCCTTTGGGACACGAATGCTGGAGGAATCCTAAGGCTTCTGGATCCGTTCCTCAGATCACTGTACAAAAAGCATTTGTCTAGATTTATCCTCTTAAGCACTTCTTAATGATGTTTTGTTGCTTCATAACAAGTGAGTTCATGTCTTAGTTCTACTATAGCTGGTCAAAGCTATGCCAAGTCACATGTGTTCTCTTTTCTGTGTCTTTCTGTGAGTTCATGATAGTATAATACAACACAGATCTGTTCTAACTCAGCGACATCTTCCCTAGCCAACAGGCCCAAATAACACAACAAACACGTGGTCTGAGGCATCATGTTTGCTTGAGATTCCTCCAGTACTTATGCAAGCCAGGAGGACATTTGAAAGACGAGCTGGTATTTCTGGCTCTGGCTGGTATTACTTACTATGCGATGTTAAACAATACTTATAGGCTGTTATGCACAAAGAAGTGTTTGTATAATTTCAAAATATAGGGACTGGCCAGAGGGCAGAACAGAAATTTCAGTTCATCAGCATGACTTCCTTGATGACTTTCTTGAAGTTCAAAGCAACTAAAAGACTGGGACAAACTAATGATCTTCTGAACGTCTTCCCATGCACGTTAAAGGTCTGAGGACACTGTACGAGATGCAAAATTCTTGCTAGCTCTTGTCCCAAGCCTCAGCTGCCTTCCACTGAAGGACCCTGAAGCAAGGCTGTGGGAAACCACAGCACTGGCACCATCAGATGCATGGGGGACGCATGAAGCCAGCAGAAACATCTTCAGGGAAAGAGGGCCAAAAAGCCTCGTGAAGTTCTTTGTCATCCTCGGTGGCAGGGGATATGTAAGCAAGCCCAGGCTTCTCCCACCTCTTTTTTTGTGTCACACACTCATTGTAGGCACCTGCGTAGGGTTATCAGTTAGTTACATACCTCAGAGGCTGGTTATTCCTTCCCTTCTCATGAGGTACCTTGTCTCTTACCTTTTGCTTCTTTTTTGATGAAATTGTAGCTTGCCTTATTGCTTCCTGCCTCGGTGACAGTGCTTTGGCAGTGGAGGCACTGTTATGAAAAGGGCACATAGAGACGACGATAGCGAGTCTCATGTAAACACCTCAGGAGATAAGTTGGGAATGCCATGTGTGACCATGGCATTCAGTCCACCTGACCAGAGCCCAGGGCTCTGCTGGAACACCATGTCCCTTTCCTGTGGATAAACCCTACAGTGTCTGTAATCCAAGGGCCCATATTTCTAGAACATGGATAAACTTCACCTACTTATGTCTGTTTGACATGAACAGTTACAAATGGGAAAATGTAGTGAGACTGTCTTACAGCAGAGATGCCACCCACAGTCAGCAGGGCTGATATTAGTCTCTCAGCTGGTAAAAGACGTGTATAAGCTCACGAAAAATCCAACTTCAAAATACCATGCTTTAGAAAAGAGTATGCATTAAGTATAAGGAATAGGAAGACAGCAGGAGAGGCTTATACTGGAGAAAGGTTCAATGGCAGATATTCCAGGTTAGCATAATCTGGTCATATTACACCAGTTTGTTTTGTCTCCTTACTGGAGAGAGCTGTCCAGGGATGCTGTTGGACTGATGCTGTTCAAAGAACCCAGGCTTGTTTTCACAATTGTAATGCATTTACCACCCACTGTGGTTAGTGGGTACAAGGGACTGGTGCAGCACCAACACCCAGGCCCTCATGGCTAATCATCTGCTACCCAAGCTATCTGCCCGAGACTTACACATCACAGTCCTAAGGCCTTGTGGCTGCATTTCAAGCTTCAGAGATTATTAACTTGGCAATAAATAGTAAATGGTTTGGTGACCATTTATAACCAGTATAATCTGGGCTGGGATTTGGGGCTTGTTTTCAAAGGAGTCTACCTGAGGGATGGGCAACTGTGTCTGCACTCAGCTAGATTAACTATCTATCTTTGTTCTCAACTGAGATCAGCTCCACAATCTATTTGAAATTGGGAGTACCACTGACATCAGACTGATATCATCTCTCACTTTGAAAAGAGACACAAGTCTTGCAAGGAGGGATATGTGGTGACGAGAACTGGGGGGCAAGAGAGAGAGATAAAAACTGCCTGGGCTCAACATACTGGTAGGTAGGACATTGAGGTGAGAGGTTCAGTTTCAAGCTCCTGTTCTGGCTGCCTTTCATGCTGCATGTAAGCACCAGGTTCTCTGATTTAAGAGTCCATTGCAGGAAATGTATTAGGTCATCTTCTGAGCCATCTCTAAATTTCATTTCTCCCTGTTACTTCCAGGATTGCAAAGAGGAGAGACCACCAGTCTGCAAATTCTTATGTGCTGTGGTGGCTTTGTCCTGTGTCCTTTTTGTTGTTGCTTAGAGTCAGTATGCAAGAGGTTATTGTCGTTTCCCAAGTGTTTAATTTCTGCTATATAATAGCTATTATACATAGTGTAATATCTCTCTGATGTTACAGAATATATTTTTTTTCCTTTCTGTCTCCTTATCATGTAACAGATTAGAAGAAATTTAGGACTGCCGAATCATATCTCATATGACTAAAAAATGACAGAGAACTGAAAGCATCTCAAAATTTATGAGAAAATGATTGCTTCAAGAAGTGTATCAAATCCAAGATGATTACTGGTACAATGCATTTGCAGGAAAGCTGCTACATTCATAAAGAGAGAAATTGAATCTTACCAACCTGTCAGTTATAAACTCATTGGTAAAGTGGTGAGAGCAATCTGTGTTTTGCTTTATACTACTTTATACTACAGTTCGGCTTACTTGACAGATACGGAAGATGAGGAAAAAATGATAAAATCCATTGAAATGAATGCAGTGTTATTTTACTACCACTTGTGAAATTGTCCATCTGCACTTCTTTCCTCAAAGATGCCCATATGATTAAAAAAGGCCATATGGGGACTTTATGTCAGAGCTGGGCTTAAAGTTCAGGACACAGACTGAACAGGTTTTCTGGAGTGAACAACCTGCCCTTTGATGCAGAATTTGTCAGTCTTCAGCTATTTGCAAATCTGATTTTGAATCTCATTGAACTGTTCAGGCAAATATGCACAATGAGAAGCAAAAAGGAAGCAAGCATTTAATAAATGTCAATATCATCTGATTCTCCCCCATTTCCTTGCCCAGCTCCATCCTTTTACCTCCCTAATTTCCTTTTATGTGTCCAGATTTACCAAACCAGCCAGGCAGACATAACAGTCTGCAGTAAGATGAGGGAGAATGAGTCTTCATGCTGGTGGTGGGGGCACATCCCTGGGATGGAGCCACCTGGCTTTTGGGCCCTCCTCCAAGGATTATTCAAGTATTTCTCACAAAGCAGAATAACTGTAATGGGAGAGGCCGAGGGAAAATATATTTGCAATATCACTATAGTGGTAGTTACTGAGGGCACGAGTGCTTTCCTGAGGTACTAGCCTTTCTTCAGATCCCTCTGTGGAGTGAGGAATGACAAATACAAAATAGTTCTTCCGCATCGCATCAAATAAACAGCCACCCCCTCAGCAGAAAGGTTGAAACGCAAGGAGACAGCATAGGTAATAGCATCCTTCCCTTCCTTGTTTTGCAATCTGCACATTTGTTTCAATTACAAATTCGCCTGATTTGTCTTCCAACTGAGCAAAACTTTTATAAACCTTAGACAAGTGATCTTGATCTTCTGGGGGAGAAAAAAAATAAAAATCCACCAAAGTGGCAAGGCCATCTGCTTCATCTGCTAATAATGCTTACGTCTTGGAAGTCAGCTTCTTCCTCTGAGTGTTTGCATTTACTTCCTGACGGTAGACGCGGAGTGTTTCTTATACTCTTGGAAAATACAGTTGTCACTCAGAATTTTTTTATTTTAATATTATTACAGTTAGAGGATATATGCTTCTTATTTTTTTTCAAAATTTTAACACACTGACATAGCAAAAGGTTGAAACACAAGTACTCCTGACATGAACTGAAACTTGGAAAGAAACAGAATCCCCTCCATGAGCACAGAGGTCCTTTTGCCAGCCCTGATTTAGATGAGGCAGAGGTAACTTGCAGCAATATCTGATTACTGCAGGAAATACAGGTCATCTTATTTAATGATCTGGAGCTGGAGATGTATTGCAGCTTCCATCTGTCACTTGCGATTAGTGTAGAGCATAGAACTGGACTGGAAATGAAGTTAAAGAATGACAGGATCACGGCGAGCCAGGCTGGGGGGAAGGACATCTGGGCTAAGGGAGGACTTGAGGGCTGCTGCTGCCCACTGTGGTCGCTGTGAATGTGGCAGGATGGCTCTGGCACCGCTTCTGCGGAGTTATGTTGAGGTGTGACACTAAAACAGCCTTTTACTCCAACTCCTGGAAACAAAATGTGGATGTAACGTGCTGCACCTCACATGGATTCACTGGCCTCAGGACCTGGCAGGCTGGTTTCAAGAGTTCAGGTTTATTTTTTAAAACCAGACTGGTTCACACAAGTTTGATAGACCATTCATGTTGTTCTCCCTCATTCTGGTTTCTAAAGCAGCCTATTTATACTGTGAATTTACACTCCCACCTGGTTTTCTATTTGCAAGATTAGACTCCACAAGCCACCTCCCTGGGAAATGGAAGTTAATTATGATCCAGGAATTCCAGTAGGAGCTGTGCTGCTTCCTGAAGCTCTTACTACCCACTGAGGTCTGCATACTTAAAGATATTTAGGTTCCTGTTTGCTCCTTGAAACATCTAAATCTTCTACCTCAGTAAACTGACATGCTCAAGACCACTTTTCAGCAGCTGTGCATTAATTGAGGGAGATGAATAATGACAGGAGGTCATTTCATTCCAGGAATATTGCTATACTGGAACAGGAATTGGAAATTTGTAGCACTGCGGCAATGAAACCTCCTTGTACCAATCATCATAAAAAGTCAGCATTCACCCACTGTGCCATACTAGGGTTAGGTATATTTTCAGTGTTTTTGGCTTAGCCGTGTGTTTCATTTCTCTCCAGAACTTATACCATAAGACCCTGATGCCAGGGACCAGTGTATTTTCATAATAACATTTCATTTTTTAGTAGGAATTTAAAAAGATGCTCAACAGATAGTGATGGTATTTACTTTAGCTTGGTTCTCGCAGAGTTTTGGCAACTCCCATGTCTCTTCAGACCTTAGAGGTGTTAAGGAGGCATCATCAGAAGAAAGAGCCTTGCCTTGTCATGCTGAGTAGCAAAAGCAACTGAAAAGAAACAGGCAATTTTGAAACTTTAAAAAATGTTGTTACACTTACATTGCATTCTAATTTAATGCTTCATATTCCTCTTATGATATTTCTTTTGTTTACACAGAAAAATTATTCCCTGTTTTTAAATTTTCACTTTGTGTCAGAGCCGGTCATCTTTCTTAAGGATGGGTGCTGAGAATACCTAATGTAAGCAGCATCAAAGACAGAGGCTAGAGGCTGAGCTCTTGAGAGAGACTCACTCTGTGACAAACACACATAACCTTAAAGCATTTGAAAGTGGTATTGAAATGCTAACTCATTCTATACATCTTTCTGACACCTGTGATGGGCTGTACCAGAGGTGAAATCTTTACATGCAACTCTCTTTTCCAATAAGTAAAGAAACTGTATCTCAGTGCATCTTGTATAACATAATTTTTACACCCACAAGGGCTAAAAATAACTGTCTCTAAAAATGTACAAAAGGGAAGAGACAAGTCTGGGCTCAGCTCTGAGTCTCTTAAATATTTTTGTTTCCGGTACCTTCAGTCTAAAATGTTTTGCTGAGGAAGTTTTACTGGAAGTTAAATATTTATCTATGTCTGATTTGTGGCAAGCTGCAACCCATTTTTATAGGTACATATACTCTATTTTATGGTTTCCCATAACTTTTTGTCAATTCTATAATAACATATTTCATCATGTTCCATTCCGTGAATGCTGGCTGATCATTTTAGTAAATGGGATGTACTATTATTCTTTTAAAAATTAATTTTGCTTTTTATAGCATTGATTCTTAAGTGTCTTTGGAGTGATTTTTAAGTGATTTAAAAAATTTGTATATAATTGATTTTTTGAGTTCCTGACAAGTGCTTTATAAATGTTTCTATGTAGCCAGGGCTTTCATACTGTCACTTACTAAATAACAAGTCAAACTACTGTACCACAGTCATGATCATGGACCTGCTAGTGCCACCAGCAACCCCAGGCCTAACCCAGTGCCAGGGAGTCATAGATGCTTGTGCAGTCAGATCACCCTTTGGTTACAAGCAGCCCTCGAAAGGGTGAAGAATAAGTCAGTAGTAGGCTACTCAAGCTCCATTCATGTCTTGGTACCGACTTATGGCTGTGACACTTAGGTTTGCGACATAAAAAGCTAACAGATCACTGTGACTCTTGTAAGACCTACTCATAAAGTGCCATTTATGTCACATTGTGCTTTGGCTTTCTTATCTTTTGTACCTCGTAGTCCTCTGTCACACAAACAGCCTCACCAACTTCATCACCAGGGGCTTTTCTTTTGTCAGCCATGTGAAGGCAGGTTTGCTGTAGCTCAGCAGAGTACATGGAGGAGCCAGTAACCTGATGATGGTGAGAGCTCTACACTGGGCTACTCTCTCCCGAGTTTGTGAACAGATTGCTCAATGTTAATAACAGCAGAAAGTTAAAAAAGCTATGTAAGATGAAAAAGACAGCTGCAACCCCCTGCTGCTACAGATAACTGCAGAAATAACTGTCTTCCTTCTTTCTTCTTCCATCCTGGAGAATAATCATCAAGGCAGCTGGAGTCAAGTCCTTCTGACCGCCGTCTGGTTACCAGTGGTATAATTCTGCAGAGCACAGAGGAGGCAAGTCAACTGCTATAAGCAAATCTGACAGAGCAATGACAGGAACAGGAGTTGAAAACGCTTTTAGTAAACTGGTAGACTTGCTGAGCTGTGACAATGATGTAGCACAAGAGACAATAGAAAATGTGTTACTGAATTTATTGGGCTGTGTTTCTAAAGGTGTATTAGTTTGAACTGACTGACAGCTGATTTCCTTTTTGAAATGCATCTGGCAGGCAAACTAAGGCAAAATTAATGGCAGTCAGCACTTGTGTTGTGAATATGAACCCAGTTAATAAAAATTAATTCTGTTGCACATCTCAAGGTGATGGACAGGACTGGGAATTTTGCAAAGAGGCATACTGCCCCACTCAAGTGGATGAGGGATGCTCTCCAGCTTATAGTCTAGTAAGCGATTTGCTGGGTCATCCCTGAGACAGCTTGTAGATTAGCCTTGGAGATGCGGTGTCACACAACTCTTGATTAACCACAAGCTGTGGACTCTTCAAATCCTTCTGTTAAAAAAAAATTCCAAACCTTTAGCAAAACAGGTTGGCTTCAGTTTGTACAGTGCTCGGTGCATGATATGTTGTGTTCCCTTTGCTACTTTGCAACTGACAGAAGAAGTCAGCTTTCAGCAATCAGTTTTCTTATTTCCCCCTTTTACCGTGACAACTAAGTAACTTAGATTACAGTCTCCCCTACCATCCCTCCCAAAATCTGTGAAAGAATAAAAAACCCAATGTCTTCCTGAAGTTCAAATAAAGCAGGTTTCATCATACAATATTCATCAAGACAGTGAGTTATTGCTCCCTGTAGATATCCTGAGAGAAGGTTTTCATCCACTTCTTTCTATGGACATTTGAGGTCAGCCACAAAGTATGACTGGATGCATGTTAAAAAACCTGACAGGTTTCTAGTGGAGTGAAAAGGTTTGCAGAGTTGCAGTGTCGATGGGAGATGTTGCCAGCCTCAAGCGTGTTTTGCTGAAGTACTTGGGTATGGGGTGTGGGTGCTGCCTGTGAGCATGGTTGTGTTGGAGGAAAATAGCTTAGGTGTTTGGAAGTCTGGGGTCTACTCTTGTCTGTACCAGTGAGCCATAAACAAAAGGTGTACCATACTTTGTGGGACCATGTTATCTTAAATTGTCTAAGATACCTTCTGTATTGAAAGGCCTCTCTGAGGTCTCTCTGGAGCCTCCTCTTCTCCAGGCTGAACAAGCCCAACTCTCTCAGCCTGTCCTCACAGCAGAGCTGTTCCAGCCCTCTGACCATCTTGGTGGCCTCCTCTGACCCCTCTCCAACAGGTCCATGTCTTTCCTGTGCTAAGGGCTCCAGAACTGGATGCAGGACTCCAGGTGGGGGCTCACCAGAGCACAGCAGAGGGACAGAATCACTTCCCTTGACCTGCTGGACATGCTCCTTTTGATGCAACCCAAGATACAATCAGCCTGCTGGGCTGCAAGTGCACATTGCCGGCTCATGTCCAGTCTTTCATCCACCAGGACCCCCAAGTCCTTCTTTGTAGGGCTGCTCTCAATCCCTTCTTCCCCAGCCTGTATTGACACTGGGGGTTGTCCTGACCCAGGTGGAGGACCGTCTACTTGGCCTTGTTGAACCTCATGATATTCACTTGGGTCCACTTCTCGAGTTTGTCCAGGTCCCTCTGACATCCTGTCCCTCAGGGGTGTCAACTGCACCACTCAGCTTGGTGTCATCCGCAAACTTGCTGAGGGTGCACTTGATCCCACTGTCTATATCATTGATGAAGACATTAAACTGTACTGGTCCCCATGCAGACATCTGAGAGATGCCAATTGTCACTGATTCCCATCTGGACATTGAGCCATTGACCAGTGCCTTCTGGATGTGACCATCCAGCCAATTCCTCATCCACCAAACAGTCCATCCATCACATCCATATCTCACCAATTAAGAGAGAAGGATGTTGTGGGGGACTGTATAAAAGGCCATACAGAAGTCCAGATACATGACATTTTTCACTGTGATTCTGTTCTACAAGAGTATCTACATGCCCCAAAGAAACATGAGTGCATGTGCTGAAAGAATATACATTAAAGGCATTTACATTTTACCAGCTTATTTAGATGACTGAGGCTTATCTGTCAGTTATTGGAATGCATTTTTTTCTGCTTTATATATTCTAAACTGCTCTCTAATTTTGCCTCACTTGAACCTTTGAGAACTTATCCAATTTTGCCATGGGGTCAGAAGAAATTAAGTATCTTTTCAGTATGAAAGATAATTTTCCTTGAATTTCTGGATTTTCTGCTAAGAAACTGGATGCACTGTAACAGAATTCTCTGTGTTGAAAGTCACATTCAAGATCATGGAACTTGTACTCCCAGCTTCTGAAATACCATTTGCCCTCTGAAGTAAAGCTGGTGTTGATTCCCTTTTCATCCATTGCATTCTCATGGCTTTCCTTTTCTGCTACAAAAATAATTTTATGCCAGAATGATAAACTAAACCCAAGAAGAAGCCCTGTCTCAAACCACATCCTAGTTTTAGCAACGAAACATAACACTTGTACCACTTTTTCTGAAGCCTCTAGCATTCTACAAAGTGGGAGCTGAGCCCTTCTCACAGAAAAGCCATTTTGTGTATTATTCTAGTCCTTAAGGAGACTCACCAGTGAGTAATTCACTGTTTTATTGAAAAATTTCCTAACCTTCATTGCTAGGATCCTTTTCTGTTAGCCATCACTTCAAATCTGGCAAATAGTAAGCATTGTGAAAATGGCCATTTTTTAGCCTAGTGAAGCCCTGGACTTGCTGCTACCTGGATTAAAATACTTAGCTTTTATTCTGGTTCTCCTGTTTTTTTTTTTTCCTTGTAAGAAAATGCCAAATTTCCACATTTCAAATACAGAATTAATACCCTGTACTGTTACCTGCATCTGTAAACATACCTGTGTGTGTGCATGCATGCAGTACTACACTCACAGTTCAGTGGTGGAATGAAGAGTTAAGAAGAGAGCAGGATGGTGAAGTATTCTTAAAACCTCAGAGAAGCTGCCTTTGTTGTAAACACTTGCAAAGAGGGTGCGGAAAGCTCTCTTCTCTGACACCACTTAGGTCTTGTCCAGATACAGAGCGAAAGGAGAGACATTTTGTGCATGTTCCCAGCTCGCTGATAAAAGCCCTTGGAAAAACAATTTCGCTTTACAGATAAAATGGTCCAAAATTATGGATGACCTAGCTCTCTGGAAGCAAGTAGGACAAGTTATAGCAGTGCTGGCTCTTAGGGCTCCGTGGAAGTGGACAGGCTTATGCAGAACGGAGTCAGAACCCATCTCTGCAATGTGAAGCTGTGGGAAGGGGAAACATTTGGCTGCGAGGGATTGCTGATCAATATTGATGTGTTTCTGACAGGTTACTGTTAGTAGTGCTATGGAGCTTGTACTGCTTTCTTCTCTGAGCATGCTTCAGTCACAAAGCTCTAAGCTGCCTTCCCTGCCCAGTGAAGGGCAGAAGGTGGGTAATTACATGTCTTTGTCTAAAAAGAGAGAGGAAGAACTGGGAGGGCCTGGAGACAAGGCATCATGCAGGGTGGTATGGAACCTGTCTGACTGTCGAAGCCAGCACAGTCCTCCAACAGGCTCAGTAAGAGAGCCAAATATTTACCAATATTTGTTTTCCTTGATCAATTCTATTTTTGCATATAAAATAAATGAAGGTTTTAGCTGCGTAACAGGAAACATATTTCATTTGATTTAATTACTGAATGTGGACCAGATCCTCAACTAATAGAAATTGGCATAGTTGCATTTGAGTATGTGGCCAGATTTTCAGCTTTATTTCTTCCAGTGGACCTTCTAGTATGCAATGAATTTCTGTTTTGCTTTATTTGAGGAAACTGTCTTTCAGTATTAAAAAGATACACATCTGAAAGCCTGCAACCTTAATTCACGTTCAAGTTGTATATATGTGGATTCATACTTTCTTATTTATAAAAAATTGGAGTGGCAAGATAATAGAATGACATCAATTAATTCAGAAGTACTGCAATGAGGAATGATCTCTGGTGGTTATCTGAGGCAGACAACTCAGCCTCAAAGAACATCATCTGTCAGCAGGCAGATACAGATGAAGACAAGACTGTGCAGAGGTCTAAAGGTACTTGTGGTGTTAGAGTCTCAGTGTCTCAGCAGAACGAAAACATAAAACTGCTCAGCTAACGGGAGTATTGATGGCTGGCAAGGCTCAGAGCAAAAGATTTTAAGCTAAGGAGTAACCTTTGCTCCTCTTTTTTCCACAATGCTCCTCTGATTTTACTGAGCCCAGTACTTTGCAGGCCAGAAAATGTTCAGCAATCTACTCCTGTCAAATCTTCCCATATTTTTGTGAACTGGTTTTATCTTTTACACTTCTAATATTGTTAGTTCCAGGTAGTTTTAACAGCAGACATTTACTTTTATTCTTTCTTGTTATTTTGCAATCTGACAATAGCTAATCTTTTTTTTTTTTTTTTTTCCCCTGAAAAATTGTCAAGTAAAGTCTTCTTTGGAGGAGGTGGATATCTGTTCAAGACCAAATAGCAGTATGAAATCTCATTATTGCATTGAATATTACGGTAACATATATTATTGTGGACTGGATAAGTAAAAAAAAAAAAAAAAACCAACAGCTTTTCTATTTATTCTTTGTTGTACTGTACTTCTGCAAAGAAGCCTGAGTCCACCTGAAGTAAATGCAAGTTTCCTTGCTGACTTTAATGGAAACAAGATCCTACTCTGTTTCCATGCCATTTTATGTCTATCACTTGAATCACCCACAGTTTGTGCAGTTTTGTTAGTATATTGACTTACAGTTCCACAGAGAAATTACATTCGTTTTTACACCAAAATCCATCTTGCTTTCTCTATTGATTTCACGGAAATCAGGAACAGAGCTAAGTTTGCATCAAGATGTGGCATGAGGGAGAACATGAGTGCACTTCACACAGTTGTGTTGGTGAGAGAAGAAATGGCTGGATGAGAACCCAAGATTGTAAACTCAAGAGGTGAGGAAGAAAGGTGTCTCAGCCTAGGGAAACAGTTTGAAGGAGCCTGGCACATAATTAAATGTAAGACTTTTGAAAAATAAGTCACTTTACCAACTGAGGTGCTTCCTCTTTCCCTCCCAACTTTCTGATACACAGAGTAATTGTTAAATAGACCAAGGCCACATCCACTCAGTAATGTCACACAATTACCAAAGTGTTTTTAGGAATGAAGACATATACTGGTAACTCAGTGACCTGTCATAGGTAAATAAAAAAATAATTATTTAAAATAATATTAGGTCAGTTACATTAATTTGGTTCAGGAAATCTGTTTAAAATAGGCAAAGTATTTTTGACCATGGTAGGTAATAAACTTCTCAGATTTATTTCTACAGAAGGTTGTGGAGACAAGTAATATGGGTGGGTACAAAAGGGGTCAGACAAATTATTGGAGAACATGTCTGTAAAGAGGAGTGAAAGGAAAAAGGCAGAGCTGTGTAGGCTCCACATCCCTAGCACAGTGTGGATGGTGGGGAATTACAAGGAGAGTGGCCTGTAGGAAATATCCAGAGTCAGATGCTGTCCCAAAATGCCATCTTTTATTGCTGGCAGTAGATATCACTGTTTTGTTGAAGATGGACCCTTTATCTGACCCAGAATGGCAAATCTTGCGTTCACAAGATTTCTCCCATTTCTTCAAAGAAACTCTTAGGACTTTCATGTTTGCTAAACAGATGAAAACAATCTTCTAAACTAAATTTCTCTGTAAAAGACTATCCTCTAAAACTAAGGAGAATCCTGAAAAATAGACATGAAAGTAGATTTACATGCCTTGTCTTGTTTTGCTTCATAAGAGTGAATGCCTGGGAGCACATTTAGTACGGACCATCCAAAGGTCTGTGACTCACCCAGAGCGCTGCCCACGCAGATTATGTTGGTCTTGAAATGCTACTGACCCTCTGATGAGTTATAAAAAATCCCGAGTTTCACACATTGTGAATACATACTCTAACTGCTGCGTTGTTGGATAAAAGGCAGGGAGACCAGCATGATGATACTGCTACCCCTGTTAAAACACATTTTACTGTATAGAAGTGCGTGGTGAACACAGTCCACATGGATCAGGATCAGGATGATTGTAACCAAATTTTTTGGCAGGCATATCTTTCAGTCAAAACCTTTAACCTATCTCTAAGTGGAATTCTTAATATATATGATCTATCTCACTGGAGAAACAGCAAGGAAACAAGACTAGTCTCTCACCACATTTAACACTGTGAATAAAGCCACAGGCTCAGAGATTTGGATTCAGATTAATCTTCAGTTATTTTTTTGCTCCCTCTCAAGGGAGGCAGCTGGGTAGCTCAAGGGAAAATTCAACCCACCTCAAGATCTTCCACTGCTGACTATCCAGGCAGTTCAGGATGATTAAGTCCTAACTTTGGCACTGCAGTGCATGAAGTCAGTTTGGATTCATTCAGGTTCTTCCCCTTTTTCCAGATTCTTGTTGTTGGAAAAAAGTCACTGGGACTTTTTTCACTGGAAGTGCTTGAACAGCAGTGAGTCTTTGGATACGACTGCTAGACAGGTAAAGGGATCATTTAAGATGACTCTTGCTTTAGGCTCCTTGTTTGATGTGTGGTGGAGTACAGAACTATGTTCTCTAGCATTTATTTATTTTGCCAGAAATTCTCCACTTTATGAATACTGTTGATTTGTTGGTGTGGCAATCCAGCAGGCACTGGTAGCTGCAGTGTCCTGGGGGTGCACATTCTCCCTTCAATGCCCGCATACAACTGTCCTTCAAAATATAAAATTCTAGAGAGATATAAAAGTTGTTTTCATTCTTCCTCTATATTTTTGAGACCTGATGCATACTGTTACTTACATTGTACATATAAAAGCATCCATAGTTGAAATGCTGGACTGAAAGCACTTCTGTTAGCTGGGTTCCCTTTAAATGAGCTGGCAACAGTGTTCAGGAAGAAAAAATAATTTTTCTATAGCTACACATTTTAATGGAAGCTCTCATATAATATCTCCCTTTTTAAAAAAAAAAAATTAAAGAGTATGAACAATGATACCATTTCGTCAGTAGCAAAAAATGATGAAGATAGGAATTTCTAGATTATCTTAGTTCTGCTGGGCCTCCAGGGCCACAGGGGAACCTGAAATTCTTCCATGATCCATGAACCTCATATTAAGGTAAATCCTTAGTTTGTAATATTAATCTCCCATAGGGAGGCAATACAAAGCTGTTCTGTATCTTATATTTCAGTATCTCTGTGCAATGACCATTTGTGTGTCTTTTAACACAGACAGCCTTTCCCTTCACATTACATTCATCAATAACTTCCCAGGCAATGATTCTACACCTTCATTAAGGTTCATTATTTCTCTTCATATCATCCTCTGTGGTCACTGTACATGATATGAAGCCTTGGTTGATGAGGGCCATGTGCTGCCTGCAGGTATCAAAGCCTTGGTGGCTTCAGGGCAGAATTGTGCTCAGTTGTTCTGTGATGAGCAGTTCTCTTCTAAATACTGTGCTTCTGCCACCCCATCAACAATGCTGGTCAGTCATGCAAGGCATAAGGTGTTTTTTTGTGTGTGTAATCTGCACCTCTTGGAGAAAAATCAAACTTTCATTTGAGAGGTAGGAAGGCAGCAACAACATGCAGGCATCTGGACAGAGACATTATTTCCTATGAGCAACCTTTGCCCAAGGTTATGCCTGTTGCTTGCAAAGCACAGGAACACATGGATGTAACAGGTCATAATAGTGGAATAAATAAATGTGAAGTAGGAAATATGATTTGTGATGCTATTGGGAGCCAGCGGATGGTGCTGGCCAGAATGGTGCTGAGCGATGCTCACGACTCTTCTAAAATGAAAGCATGAAAGATTTGTTCTTGATTTTCTTTATGTTTGAATACTATTGAGTATACTATCAATAAAACCAGTTCTTCCTGAATATCATTTGCCCACAAATAACCATTTTCTACCTGTAGATCACATCTCCATCTGCCTCTACTTCTCTGCCTACAAATACTGCATGATGTCAAGTTCATCATATACATCATTCCTCTAACAGTTTAATTTAATGTAAGTGATATTATGCAGTGGGAATACATGCTCCAGAAGATAGCGTGTGATCTGTAAAACATATTGCCACCCTAAAGAAAGGAAATCCACATACCTCTGAGCAAAAATGTGCAGTGTTCCTCTTTACCATTGCTGTGAGCTGTAGATCCTTTGATCTTTTCATGCTTGAACCATTCCAGCTCCTTTCTCTGTAATATCAAGATCCAGCTGTTCACACTGCGGGATGCACAGGCTGTTCACAGGAACATTACTGCAGAATCCATTTTAAAAAATTTATCCTGTCTTATGTGCTTCAGGATTAAATGCAAATTTTCCTGCACGTTTTCTGCTTCTCCGCACTTGAAATCCCCATTGGTGGTGGGTGATGTACCAATATCACTCCAACACTGGGGCTTTAAATTCAAGGCTTGATGTGATAAATAAGGTGAATGCCACCTTTGTGTCCTATTTCCTGTGCTACCTGGTGTGGTCCAACTTGTTCTGAACCCACTGTTCATGGTGTGCATCTGCCTCATCTTTGCCTTGCAGCCCTTTGCTCATCTGCAAGTAGGGAGTGGAAAAGAAGGGGAGAGTTGGGGCTTCACTTTTCCACCCTTCCCTATTCTCTGTCTACTTCTTGGGGATTTTCTAATGGAAAGAGCTGCTGTCCTTCACCTGAGATTCTAGGAATGGCGCAGTTGACACACGGGAGGGACAGGATGCCATCCAGAGGGACCTGGACAAGATCGAGAAGTGGGCACATGCGAAGCTTATGGTGTTCAACAAGGCCAAGTACAAGGTTCTCCACCTGGGTTGGGGCAACCCCCAGCACCAATACAGGCTGGGGGATGAAGGGATTGAGAGCAACCCTGCCAAGAAACACTTGGGGGTCCTGGTGGATGAAAGACTGGACATGAGCTGGCAATGTGTGCTTGCAACCCAGAAGGCCAATCGTAGCCCAGGCTGCATCAAAAGGAGCATGTCCAGCAGGGCGAGGGAGGTGATTCTGCCCCTCTGCTGTGCTCGGTGAGCCCCCACCTGGAGTCCTGTATCCAGTTCTGGAGCCCTCAGCACAGGAAAGACATGGCCCTGTTGGAGACGGGCCAGAGGAGGCCACAAAAATGATCAGAGGGCTGGAACGGCTCTGCTGTGAGGACAGGCTGAGAGAGTTGGGCTTGCTCAGCCTGGAGAAGAGAAGGCTCCAGGGAGACCTTACTGTGGCCTTTCAGTACTTAAAGTACTATAAGAAGGATGGGGCCAGACTTTTTAACAGGGCCTGTTGGGATAGGACAAGGGTTAATGGTTAATGGTTTTAAACTAAAGGAGGGAAGATTCAGGATTAGATGAGCTTTGAAGATCCCTTCCAACCCAAACTGTTCTATGATTCTGTGATCTCTTCATCTGTAAATTTGTAGGTTTTTCTCTCCTGCTTTATTAATTTGTTTTCCATTTTGTTTCTAAGGTGGTAGTTGTTGTTGTTTGGTTTTTTTTGTTTTATTTTGTTTGTTTGTGTTGGGGGTTTTGTTTGTTTATGTGTTTTGTTTGTGGGTTGTGGTTTTTTTTTTTTTTTTTTGGTTGGTTGGTTGGTTTTGTTTTCTTTCCTCCTGGCCAAGCTGATATTGTTCTGCATTTGCCTGAGTGCCTAAAAGGATTCAGGTTCTCCATTGCCCTGGTCTTCCCCCACACCACACTCCATGGTTGGATTACTTAGTCCCCTGATGCACTATGTCAGTGCCTGTCAGTGTAACAGTGGAGGTGGGAGTCCTATAGCCCTGATCATCCAAACACTTGAAATACTTGAGTTAATGAACATAGGCATGGTTAAAGATGGTGGTGAACATTGTTACCATGATCAGGGAGTATATTTGAAATAAATACATTGATTAACATAGCATAATTTCACCCTCTTGGAAATCTTGTTGTCACTTTGCTTTGTTAATGGCAATGTGTTTTCATCTAGAATTGTAACTCATGTTTGAGGTTTATAAATTTTGCTAATTTCTTAATTGAAGCAAAGGTTAGAAACTCTTTAAGAAAAACTCTGAATTTCAGCTGCTGCACCTGGTTTCTTTGTTTCCCCTTAGAATTAAATGGACTTTGAGAAATCTCTGCTGTGTGTCTAGTCACTGAATTTAGGAAAGTTCTGACATTTAGCCCATATATTGGACCACATGATAACTGTAAAAAAATAATAGAATAGGGGTCTGCTAGTATGGTTACCAGTGAGAATGCCAGCATTCAGCTTACTGGGGACTTCAAATGGGTCTTTGTGGATGAAAAATCATTCATTTTCACTTTGTTTCTGTAGCTGGCCTTTTAAGGTTGCTACACTTGACTTAGTAGTGGAGTAGGTTTTAAAGAAAAAAGGTATCCTCTAGGAACACACATCTAAAGTGACCTTGAAAGCTGGAGACCTGCTGATTGCTTTCATATCCAGTTGCTTTCAACAATGCGCTGTTTCACATGACTGATTTTTGACCAAAAGTGTGTAACAATACTGTTGTTGAGAGCACTGTGGTCAGATGGGACAACATGGAATTATTTGTGGTAACTGAAGAGGAATGCTTAAAACCTACCTGTTTATGTCCTCATGTTTTATGCCAGACAGTAACTGACAACTAGCAGCAGGTGTGATCATTTTTCTCTAAGGAAACTACTGGTATTTGTGACACATTTCTGATATCTGGAAAAAGTAAAATTTATATCCTTAATGTAATTTTTCTTGCTTTATCAAATTCTGTGTGTATCACCTTTCCTGAACCCTAAAGATATCTAATTAATCAAATTTGTGGTAGGTTTGCTTCTTGCTGAGCTGAGCTTTCACTTAGGTGATTTTAACTTCCCATATTATAACTTGCGTGCGTGGTTCACTCTACTGCTGTTTTTTCATTAACCTGTTTAAAGTATGTGTCTGTTATAGGTGCTTTGCTGAAGGGCATACAAATATAAGAGAATGAGTTTAAGTGCCTCATCCTACCAGATGTAGAAGTGTATATAGTATCCTGACCCACTTGACTACCACCAGTTAAGTGAGTAGGTGAGTTATTACGATACGGTTGGTTTTCTCGGCCAGAAGTCATTGCAGGGAACAGTTAATTTTTTTTATGTATGTAGAAGCTCACGTTGTGAGATCATAGTTGCATACTGCAGAAGTGAGAACAAAAGCCAGATGCTCATGTCAGGAACTGCTTGATAGACTCAGCGTAGCTGTTGTTATCATTGAAGGCTCTAAAGTTAATTTTGTTTAAATCAGCATTTTTAACACATACGTCCTAGCAGGAAGCAAGTCATATATTTAGGGGGTTTTACAGCACTGTCCCACAGACAGGGGTTTGTAGCCCTCTCAGCTGGGGCTTTGTAGCCCCCTTTCAAGGTGTCAGAAGAGTGATGGACAGCTACACTTCTATACTGGTAGTTTTGCTGGGGGGATTGGAGCCTGAACCACATTTTGAAATGGACTTTAACTCACTCCTGCTTAAATTAAATAAGAGAAAAGAAATTTATGTTTTAGAAGAGTTCTAGTTCACCTGTCCCAGTGTTTGCTTCTGGAGCAGAGCTTACAGCTAGTTTTATTTTTCCTTACCTTCATTAACTATTTATTAATCTCTTACTAGTCTATAGTCTGCATGCATCACTTTTCTGTTGCTCCTGCTTGTTGGTGGGTTATTTTCATCAACCCTTGTTTAAAGCATGCATATATATTGCAGATGCACCACAGACACTTGAGATTTTATTGTTACCTCATCTCGTGTCATATATTTTGGGTATAGATATGATTTTGCCAGCAGTTTGCATGGGCCAGTGATTCATAGGTGAAATCTCCCTGGCTATGAAGATTATTAGAGTCAGGAAGCCTTAAGTATTATTTTAGTACTATGGTGACATGGGTGATTTTTAAAAAATATTCCTATTTTATTTGGTTCAGAATAAGAATGCTTTAATAGTTTTTTTTCTAAGCCTTTTGAAGTTCCTGGGGAAAGTGATGTTTTATAATTTCACGCTTAAGGGCTCCATGTTATACTGCTAGGGTGAAAATACTCGAGAGTAGCTGGCACCGAGAACAGCACAGGCTAGGCATCCTGCTAGAGATGCAGGCACGGAACTTCTCCCAGCTGAATCCCAGGGTCTGGTCTTCCTTCTACGATGGGGATACATTCCCTTCTAAGGAGACACCCCACATGTGGCAACACTGAGATCAAATAGACAAGTATTCAGGTTAAAACACAATCAATATTTATAACAGTTTTACCCGCATTGCTGTCACTGAGCGTGACTGTGAATCAAGCTCCTGCACGGCACTGCAGGTATCTTTGGAGTAAAATTTTAGATAGTTTCTGAGCAGACTTGTCTGTTTGGACAGTGCATGGATCTCAAGTGTGTGCTTAGCTGTCTGACATCGGGGGGATTCTTCCTATGAACTGAGCCAACTGCATCACCTACTGGCATTTGGAAATTAAATGCAAAAGGGGCCACTTACCTAGGTTTAAGCTTGAAGGCTTTCTGATAAAGTTGGTAGCTGCTGCTGTGTACCTTTGTATGAAACCACTAACTCACTGCACTAACTCCTAAACAGTAAATAGTTTTGCATATTCTACTTCAAATAGACTTCAGGGAGCTGGAAACTTGTTTACAGCTACATGCAGGCAGGCTGGCTTTTCCTTTGAGCTCCTAGGTGTAATTTTTTGATTTTTCAATATATAATTAGAGACTGTCAGTTCTCTTAAAATAAGGCTTCCTAGAGCATTACAAAATTTGCCCAGAAAGCCAATCATATCCCAGGCTGCATCAAAAGGAGTGTGTCCAGCAGGTTGAGGGAGATGATTCTGCCCCTCTGCTCTGCTCTGGTGAGACCCCACCTGGAGTCCTGTGTCCAGCTCTGGAGCCCTCAGCACAGGAAAGACATGGACCTGTTGGAGAGGGGCCAGAGGAGGCCACAAAAATGATCAGAGAGCTGGAACAGCTCTGCTGTGAGGACAGGCTGAGAGAGTTGGGGTTGTTCAGCCTGGAGAAGAGAAGGCTCTGGGGAGACCTTATTGTGGCCTTTCAGTACTTAAAGGGGGCTTATAGGAAGGATGGGCACAAACTTTTTAGAAGGGTGTGTTATGACAGGTCAAGGGGTAGAGGTTTTAAACTAAAACAGGGGAGATTCAGGCTAGACATGAGGAAGAAATTTTTTATGAGGATGGTGAAACCCTGGCACAGGTTTCCCAGAGAGGTGGTAGATGCCTCATCCCTGGAAACATTCAAGGCCAGGCTGGATGGGGCTCTGAGCAACCTGATCTAGTTGAAGATGTCCCTGCTCATTGCAGGGGCTGGACTAGATGACTTTCAAAGGTCCCTTCCCACCCAAACTGTTCTAAGTTTCTATAATTTCATAAAAGAGAATTGGGAAGAGCCAAGGAGAGTTAAAACTGGGGAAACAGCACCGTGATCTGCTTCTGTATGGTTCATTTGAAAGGTCAGCTTGTGCACTACAGTTACTCAGCTCTAGTTTGGAATGCATTAAAAATACTGTACAAGGAGTACTTGGCTTTGGTGCTATGAACAAGACTTTAACGGACTAAGATGTGGCTTCTAGGAGTCTTAGGTTTTATTCTAATCAGACCAGCAAGTAAAATGTCCTACATGCCTTATTTTGTTTTGCTGCTACTGAATTTTCACACCTGCCATCAGGATGCCCATTTAAAAACAAACAAACAAACAAAACCCCAAACCAAACAAAACCAAGAATCCAGCAAACAACAATAGACCTAGAATACTTCAGGGATGAAACTAAATTTTTTACAGATATAGGGCAGTCCATTGTACTAGTATGGGAGGTCTGTATGGTTTTGTCTCCAAATCTTGTCTCTGGAGGACTGTCCTTGGGAGAGGTGGGGCATGTCTGCCCTCTTGCCCAGTGACCAGGACCTCTGCAAGGTGTTGCCTCTCAACCTCAGGAGCATCGTTGGAGGCTTCTCCACTCCCTCTCCTTTTGAGGTAAGAGTACCAGCAAAGATTTTTCCTATTGCAAGACAGCTGCTGAGGCTGTTAGTTATGTGAGTCAGCTGAATTCCCACGTTGTAAGCAAAGATTTCTGTTGTGGTGGTGGAATTGACCCAGCAGAGGAGTGGGAGGCTGCGATTTGAGCAAGCAGCTGTGGCTTCTCCTGGCCATGCGCTGAAGTTCTTCAGTAGATAAAAGTCAATAGACCTTTTGAGTTCATGTTTAAATGGGGTTGTTTTTATTGCTCTTCAATACAGTTAAGAAGAATGGAATCCCTCTAAGAGCTGTCTGTATCCTACGATGATCAATCTTAGCTGAAAAGTAGGATTAAAACTAATGTGCAAAAAAATGCTAAGGGTAAACCAAAGATTAAGTTAAATTATTTTGTTGCCTTCTTTTGTATTAACATAATTGTGTAACTAAAATCAGAGGGACTTTGCAGTTTACAAAACTGGGTTCCTTGTTACAATTTCAAGCCTGTTAATGCACAGACAAAACACCTATTTGTTTGGCCCAACATGAGGAAATAACCAGCCTGTTCCAACTACAAATGGCTGCTTTGGTAGCAATCTTACACTGGCATGTGAAAATGCAGTCAAATATATATTGAAAAATTACACCTGCAATTTTTATTGTTAAGACATAACTGAAATGTAGTAGATTAAATTTCTTAAACTAGTCACTGGAATACTTGCAAATAACAGAAAAAAGTGTTAATTCTTCAATATTTCTGCAGGAAGCTGGAAGGGTTTGTTGGTAGGAGGTGTGGTTTGTCCTACCATTTATTACTGTGGGTTCACAAAGTGCTTTGTACTTCCCTTCTTTCCTTTCCTCCTTCCCTTCCTCTCTTTAAGCCATAAATTTTGATCTCTACAATTTACTGAGACACTAATCTCAGAATAAATCAGAACAGCAGATACCATTAATTCTAATAGTTATTTGTACATAATTCCTTCTCTGCAAGCTTATTTAACCTATTTCCAGTTGAAAGCAGAAAAAGCCTTCCCCTTCCTCTGCTCCCCTTAGCACCCTTGCAAAATGAAATGTTGCAGCGGAATGTTGTTTCTCAGCTCTGATTAAAAGCATGAGTCACACTTTGTCAAGTTGCGTGGGTTAGAATTGCTCAGACTTGCTGCATCCATTTCAGGACACATCATAATGGAGTGTGGAGCTGCTAGAATGAAGTCAGAGCTGGTGAAAAGAGGGAATTTCCTCTTCTTTCTGGCCAAACATATAGACAAAATATAGCTTCTAGGAGCCTTTGGATAGCTATAAATCAGTGCTGTGGAAGACTCACTGGAGAAGGTACTGCTTTGAAATGAGTGACCACAACTGACACCAGCTGCATGTCTGAGCCACTTCTTGGGTTTGCAACGCATTCATTGGGCTTTGAGCAGAATAGGGCAATTTAATTGTGAATTAAGTTTTTAAATACTGCATGAAATTTGTTCTACACTTACATATGGGCTGAGATTTCATGCAGCATAAGACTATGCTGAATCCAGTTGCTGCCAAGATCCACAAGGAGGTTTATTAATATTTTGTGTTTTTACAGTAGATGCATTACTAACAGCCAAATCTAAGCACTGTTTTATTGGCACAACAGGCCCCAAATCACGCTTATGTACTCAGGGGTGGCAGTTCCCTTATGGCAGCATATTTATCACTTATCCTTAAAATGCAGCATTTGCAGAGTCCATGTGCAATATGCTCCCAATACCTTGTTCAGAACACACATTTAGCTAAAAAATATCAACACAAAGACCATTTGAGCAAAATGCAGGAGAAAAAACTATATCATACCAATGCTGGAGACAGAATTGCCTTACTGTAGAGGGAATGATAATGAAAATGGGATGCTGCATGAAAAAGAAATGCCACTTCCACCTTCCCTCCTTACTGATATCAGTATCACATGTGTCTGAGTGAATGTGTGGAATGTAAGCCAAATCATTATTGTAAGACTATTTCCAGGTCTTCTACCACTATAGGTCTTCTCTGCTCTGGTTACTAAGCTGAGCAGTCTAATATGAAAAGAGATGCAAACCCCTTGAGAGTCCATAGGGAAAGACTTCAGCGTCCAGTGCAGGGTCTGTGTAGTGCAGTATGGAAATGGATATAATCACATACCTAAAAGTTTTCTTAGATTGTTCGCATGCAACAGAGTTGCTTAGGGCTGTCTGTGCACTCTTTGTAGTGGCTCTTTTTAAACTTTCAGTGCTTGCCTTTTTTACCTTAACAGTCTTGTGTCTAGTCTCACGCTTATACTCAAACACACACATGCGTGCACACAGGTATAATTTTAGCCTCTGTGCAGATGGTCACAACTGACATATAGAAAAATGATAATTTGAGACTGGAGAAACATTTAAATCCATGGGAATCCAAAAGCAATAATAATCCTTTTAGGAAGTGCTCAGGAGTGAGTTATCATGGTGGCAGCTGCTTGATACATATAAATCAAATATTTACTGATGAGTGAACTGATTGCTGCTCAGCAATTAAAAAAAAATAGGTAGCAGGTGAGAAGGAACACATTAAGGCATTAATGAATCTAGTGGATTCTTCTTTGGTCTGCACAGGTCATATTAAGATGCAGTTTGGTGGATTTATGACACTTGCTACATTGCAGACATAGCTTTTCATCAATATGTGAAAGTACAGTGATTTTCATGTGATGGTGAATCTGAAGCTGAGACATCTGGAGAGGACATTCATAGTCGCCGTTTTGGAGGTTCTTGCATAGGATTTGGCTGAGAGATCTCTATGCATGTAGAAAATATGTGATGGTGATTCCCTTGGGCATGCTTTGCTCCCTCATCCTTCCTGGGCACCAGTCAAATACTCTATGTGGGAACCATTATATCAGTTGTTTCACTGACCTCCTGCACTGTTGTTGTCTTCAGTACTTCAATTTATTCTTATATCCATGCTCTGGTGACCAAGGTTGCAGTAATGTGCAGTGAAAATGGGGAAACAGGTTAGATGAGAGTGTGAACAAGAGGTTGCTGAAGTCTGATCAAAGGATCTCATTTAAATGAGAATTGCAGGAATCAGATTAAATGAGGATTTTAGGAATATCACTTGTTCTTCCGATGCAGGATTTATCTGGAAGTATCACTTAGAAGATTTTTAGCTATTGACAACTTATGGTGCTGCCAGTGAAATGCCACAAGGCAGTGGTGAAGGCTAATGGTGAAGTGTAGTTTGTAAACTCTTTGTGATGTTCCAGCAGGGCTTTGGAAAGTCCGTTTGAAAAACGGTCCTTGTAGATGCAGGAGGAACACTATGATTTTTAGCTAAAATGCTGCACAGGTTAAAGCATCCATTGAAAGTGTAGTAGTGTAAGAATTTGGTCTTCAGGTCAGTGGGTTTCTTTTCAGAATGCAGAGTGAAGGATTTAGAGAGTGGTAAACAAAAGGCTAAAGGGAGACTGTGAATCTCTTGCCAACAATAAGTTTTTTTCTTTCCTGTGATAGTGATTTGCAGTGTTCAGGGTTTCACATATATTCACGTTCCTTGCAATCTCTATGTTAGTTTGTCTGTCTTAGGATACTTCTCTGCACAACATGATAATGAAAAGAGGGAACAGCAGTACCAACCCCTGAATAATCTCTCTGAATATGTGGTGGCAATGGTGAGCAAATCCCTTGGGACATTCTACCTGAATGGGCATATGCCTGTGAAACCTGGTCAAAGGAGCTGACATCCTCTTTTCTTCCAGCATACAAGAAGGATTTAGTTTTGCAGCAGCAGGTGGGAATGTATGAGCTGCCTTTGAATGTGCTGCCCTGTGTATCCTGAGGTGTGGATGCCAGGGGGAAGGGGAAGGAAAGGGAAGGGGACACCTCAAACCTTCCTTGTGACAAGCCATTCTGCAATATTGTTTGCCTGATGTGGAAAAACTCATTATTTGGAAGTCTCTGGAGTTTGCACAGCTACATCCACATATATATGTTTTCTTGCTACGACATTTTTTTCTGTAATTTTTGTGTTATTATAAACATTACTGGCTTTAAGCATGATAAGAATCAATAATGGCAGAAAGGATAATTGCAGATACAGAGGATGAGGAGCATGTGATTGCACTGAAGTGCCTAAACCTACCTGTAGACTCATAAAACTCTTATTTGTGTCATGGGGAAAAGGTACTTTAGGTTTAAAGGGCAGGCCTTTCCTGTTTCTAGCAGAAGACAACTTAGAAGGGAGGAAGCCCCAAAGCCCTTAATATGTTCAAGGGAGCTCAGCTGCTGGAGCTGAGAAAAAGTGTGGTCTTTGAGGAACACGTGTTAAACCTTCTTTGCTTCAGTCATGTGAAGCAAAGACTGAATAACAATATGCTAATTTCTTGCCTCTCCTCCCAGAAGAGACCCCTGTTAACCCTTTATTTTCCCCTGTGGAGAGTGTGTTGCCCTGAGCTGGTTGTCCTCCCCTGTGGCTGTCAGCACAAGACCTCTCTGTGCAGAAGCAGGAACATCTGCAGGGCACAGGACTCAGCACAGGCTACTGCGCCTATCCTGCTGCACTGGGTATAACCCCTGAGGGAGTTGGGGAACCTTCATCTTCAGATAAGTGAGGTGGGATTTTTCATTTGTGCTGCACCAGTTGGGAGGCTTTTCTAGACGCTCAATGCTCTGGTGATTAGAAATCTTCCAGCTTCTGAGTTGTATTCAGGGCCAGTTTATATCCATTTGCTCTTGTGGCAAGATTGCTCCTTTAAAAGTGTGGCTTTTCTGTTTTGTTTTGTTGTTGGTGGTTTTTGTTTGTTTGTTTTGTTTTTCCCCCCTGGTGTTTATATTTGATACCTACAGAGCACAACTGCAATTCTTTTCAGCCTTTCTTTTGCTCTGTTGAAGCAGTTGATCCCTCAGCCTTTACATGAGCAAGGACAAGGCAGGCCAGCTGTGGCAGTAGAGTCCCAAGAAGGCTAATTTACCCCACATCCTCATATTACGTTTAGTCATTTCCCAGCTCACACCACAATTGTCGGTGCCAGTGCCTGTTTTTTTCAAAACATTGAAATAGAGGCCTTTGTAAACTCCAAATATGTTATATCTACCCCATTTGCATGATCACGGGAAATGATTTCAGGAAGAGACCAGGTTAATCAGCCATGATCCAATGTGATAAATAGATGTTGCTTTTTATTCTGCTTCTGTTTTCTTTAATTATTCTCTCCACTGAGCTCTGATGCCTGGCACACTGCTGAGATCCCACTAAAGAGCTTGTGCTTTGTGAATCACTTCAGCAAAAGGTCCCTGCACACTGTAGATCCCTGCTACCAGGCAGACATTTCTCTGCTGCTGATGGACTCCTTGGTTTTACAGCAGTGTGGTTTTGCATTTTGCTTCCACACTCTGCTTTCACCCGTGTCCAATGCATGTTATCCATGGAGAATTATGGGAAATATTAATTTAATTGGGGGTGGAAAGGGTCCCAAAGCTAACGTTTGTCACTTGGACTGCAGTCTGCCAGAGCTGGTTAGTTAAATTGCCCTGATGTGGCTGTCTCTGCCAACAAAGGCAAGTGGAGTGATCAGCGGTGGCTATCTTTCTCCACCAGGAGAGAGCAGATGAGGAGAAGGGAAGGAATAGCATTTGGGCTCCCCTGCACAAAAAGCAGTGGTAGTCCTAAAAAGCTACCGGGAATCTCCCCTCTGTACAGCAGCTAGGCAGATTTTAATTGAAAAGGAAAAAAGTGGAGATGCTTTTAAGTCCATTAAATTCAATGGTATATACACAGATATTCCATGATAGTCACAGATTTATTTCCTAACTCCAGAAGGGATAAAATATGGTATGCAATAATTTCTGTCTTCCTTCTTTGCAATCTGTGCATATCAAATATATGATCAAATATAGCACTTTCATGGTACAGGGGGCAGCATTGGCCTGTGTAATAAAATGTACTTTGTGTATGAGAGACAGACAAGTGAAAAACCTCTCACTTTTAGCTCTCAAACATATAAGTAGTCATTAAAAGCCTCTGAGACAACTTCATTCTTGTTTTGAATAAACTTCAGTATTTTTTCAGTCTCTTTGCATCTGAAGATGTGAAGGATGACTGGAGCAGGAAACTCTGCAAGAAAGTTGAAAGCTTCAGGTCCTCAAAATGGTCTGCTTTGACCTCTCTGGATGTTTGCTAATGAAAAAGGAAAAGACTAGAAAGCCAGTTCTTATTTAATCCTCTGATTAGATTTTTTTTTAAGTAAGTAATTGCTTGGACTGCTCACATCTTACCTGCTTTTGCAAAGACTTCACATAGCTGAGTTTTCAAGTTACCCTCATTCTTTTTTTGCAAAGCATTTTATAAGGCTTCTCTTGCCCTAACCATCACTCCTGTCTCATGCCTCCTTCTTAAACTGTCATGTATAGTAATATAGATTTTAAGGCTCTCTAGCGCTGTGGAGGTCATTAAAGAAAAACAGACTTCAAAAAATGCCCTTCAAAAGTGACAGGGCTTTTGTCAAAGTTGCAGTGCCTTGAGTGAGTGCAATAGGGATTTTTATGGAGCTATTGCAATGCCATGGTTTAAGTATTAACTTCAAGTGTCACCAGTATGGGCATTTTCTCATTTTGGTAAGCCTCCCAAGTTGAAGAAGGTTTCTGCAAGTTTTCTTAAATCTGCCTTCACAGAAACTGAGCAACTCTGGGTCAAAAAGGACAGACCACAGAAGAGGTATGTGCTTGTCTTAGTGGCAGTACTAGTTGATAGTATTTGACAGAAAAATTCTTACCAGTCACCTGAGCTTTTGATCAAAATTGTCAGTTTGATTCAGTTGACTTACGAAAAGTTTAAATGAACAGCACAATTTCCACTAAGTTCATCAGTCACATTTTTTTTGTGCTAATGATTTTACTGTCACCTTTGTACTTTTTTGTTTGTTTGCTTATTTTCTTCGACAAAAAGCTAAAATTTGCCTCCCCTAAAACTCCTGGTTGAAATTCTCATAGTATGCCTAGTTCTGGTGGCAGTCTGAGATGGAACACATTGTTAAGATGCAGAGAATGCAGCAGTAGTCTTAATATATTATCTTTATATGTATCTATATATCTCTCTATCTAGCTCACTGGTTTTGAAACTTTTTGAGAGAGCAGCATTCTCTGGGCCAGCCACATCTGTTTGCCTCTCAGAGAGAGAAGTTAAAACTATCCATAATTACCAGATGCAGCAGAAATCAAAATTCCCCAGCCTGGAGGGAACTGTGTGATTGCTTAAAACTATAAAGTGGAATTGTAACAAAAATCTGAAACCAATGTACCCCATTTACACCAGAGTAACTCCAGATGCTAACAGATACATTATGTGTTCTACATTTGAACAACGTATAGTTGAATTATGACTCTTTAGAGCACATTCAGTAGGCTTAGGACCTCATAATATTCTGGACTAAATGGGACACAGGCATCTCTGCTTTGATGACAGTTTCTTGCTATCAAAAATGCTTACTATTTAGGGGAATATTAATTTTTTTCAGCAGCCAAAAGCTGAATCAGGTACAAGTTATTCTGTTCACTATCATCTATTTTGTAGTGAAGTGTGACAGAGTTAATTATGCTATTATATGAATTGTCTCATTTATTCCCTGAATCTCATGATTTCTTGATTAACTCTTCATAGACTTAGCACAGTCGTTACCTTTCTCAGAGTTCAACCTTCTGAAGTTATGTTTTGCTCAGGACAGAGTGCTGTAATTATGACTTTTTTCAAAAATGTGTACGAGTCAGCTGCAATGTCTAAATATTTCCCAATCACTATCTTACATTTCAACATTAAGAATAAACAAGATAAATCCAATGCAGTGGTACAGCTGATCCCCTCTCCCTCCTCTTAAGTTCTTCGCAAACAAACAAACAAAAAATCATTCTTAAGTGAAAGCGAGCAAGAAACTTTCTTCCTGCTTGGATAAAGACTGAGCAAAATCTGCCAGTCTTATTTTGGCATTAGCAGAATTAGCAGAAATGTCAGTGTTTCACAAACTGTTTGAATATAGTATTAGTATAATATTTTGGAATATGGTACTAGCAGACTCATCACAATGTTTGCCAAAACTGAAGTTCAGAGATTCAGACTCAGACACGCAATAATGAAAGCAAAGATAAATACTCTTCTGCAATTTTGGTTGAAGGCATTAGCGGTGAGAGAATAAAATATATTCTGGATTATTTATGCATAGACAGACATATGAATACATTGTAGTTGTACTAATTATATAATTTTTTATAATGCTTGAAGCTTTCATTCTGTCAAATCAGATTAATTGATGGGATAAAATGCATGTTCACACAGGCAATATGTAGGAATAGCAATAGGCAACGTTTCAGCACTTTTCCAGCATGGGGTAGCTTAGCTGTTTTTGCTGCAGTCCAGCAAAGACTTCAGAAATCTTGCTGCTTGAAATTATCACTCCAGTTTGCTTGTGCTGTTTACATTAGACATGCTGCTGCCTTGGAAGCATTTTTGGTTGCATTGCAGTGGGCCTTTTAAATGTTATTGCTAAACCCATATAGCTCTGGTGAAGTCTGCAAAGCAGACTCCGAGCTTTCCCACTCTTTTTCTAGTCCTTGCTTAGAAAGTAAAAGAAAGAAACTGTACGTGCCTTTAAGGAAAGTTGTTGTTGTGGACTTTAATCTGAGGACAGAGCCTAGTTTACAGCCATGCATATGTCAGAAGTGGCTCTGACCATTCTGTCTTGGACTCACTTATGAAATACCTGTGCCACCACCGTCAGAAAGGCAGACCTCCTCCTGTACACCCTGATATTTTGTGTTTTGCAGAAATGCCTGCTCTCATGGAGGCACACTGTGGATGCTGTCCACCTCAGCTGCCTTTTAACACCTCTCTGCTGCGTGTCTGCAGCATCCTCCTGCATCTGCAGTTCTGCAGAACAGTGCACTTAGTAAGGAAGGAAAAAATCCTGTAATTAAGATCCTTGCTGCACAGGGCTAAATCAAGAGGCTTTTAGCATGAATGCAAGGTCCTGGACTGAGGAAGGGGAGTTAAAGATGGCATAGCCCCCATTTACCCAAATCTATGTTCTGTGGAGGAGGAGGCTGGTGCAGGGTTTATTTGGCCTGCCTGGGACCTCTGCATTGCTCTTCATTCTTTGTTGTCACTGACAGAGAGGACCTAGTGCCCAAGGAAGGGACCATGCAAAAGCTGTCTGAGATGTCTGCCATGTCTCTTCTCCCACAGGTGAATGGAGGAGGCAAGAGAGCTTCTTTCAGGGTTCAGGAAGGAGTCCTCTTGCCCTGGACCTCCTGCCAGGTAACAGAGCAGCAGAGGGAAATCCAGTCTTTCACTTATTTTGTCTCTGTGTGTAAATTTGTCCCATTTGCAGGCACAGTGGGAAAAGAACCCTGGTTTTGAGACAACACTTTAAATGGAGTGAACCAGGTGGTGCCATTCCTGCCTTTCAGAGCTGGAATTGCTTTGTGCCCATGACTTGTTGCCTCTGTGCAGCAACACGAGTGCAAGAGCTGAAGCAGTGCTGCTTGCTCAGCCTATAAACGTCACCCTTTTGGAAGCTACTCTTGCTCACCATGAGGCGGGCATCTGTTTAAGGGCAAGGCAAGCAAGATGATGTGTATTCATTGCAGATACTTACGGGACAAGTTCATAACTTTTTACAGCTACAGCTGCTGTCCTGGTGTTTGCTGTCTTGCTGGCACCTATCACAAAATCAGACTGACAGGAGTTAAACAAGCAAGGGAATCCCAAACTGGAGCTCAAACATGGTGATACCAATAACCTGCATTCCTATTTTTCCCTGTTACCCCATCTGTACCTTAAAATCAAATGGGCAGAAAGAAAGATGTTGTGTTCTGTAACTGCTTTCCTCACCGCCAAAAGGCAGTGACATGTGCAACACATATCAGCAGTGGGCATCTGTGTAAAGGGAAGTGGTACAGGCAATGAAGTAGGTGCAGGCAGTGAAGAGTAACGTCATGTTCCATCATCACTGCAGAAGGAGCATAAACAGACAGCATATGCCCCAAGCTGGTATAGGTGTCTTCCCTCTTGTCAGAAAACTGCTTACTATGGCTGCTTGCACAGTTCTTTGTATCATTCAAAAGAGGTTCCTAGAGCAAACATTCTGGGTGGTCCCTTGTAGTACACAAGTGGAAAGAGGACCATTTGGGGAATTATTCGTGCTTCTACAGCTCCTAACTTGTCTATTTTCCTTGAATGTGTCTCAACTTGACTCAGCTGCCTGCTGGTTATGTTTGAGGATCGCACTCAATTGCAGAAAACTGAAGATGCTCACCAATTGCAGCAGCTATACCTGGATGTCTCCTTAAGAACTACTCTAAGGAAAAGATTGAAACCACTTGGAGCTAACGGCTGGTAGAATTTAGCACCCGGCAATGGGAAGGATAGCATTCATTAAACAACTAGGTTTCTGAAAATCCACATCAGGTATTTCAGAGACCCTCCCTGGATGTAGTGTTGCAGTCATGAGGTTGAATGTTATCAGGAGGATAAGGTGACCTCTCCAGGGCACAAGCAACCAGGCTGCTGGAGGTGTCTGTTGAGTCAGGTAGCAGGTAGGACCCTCATGCTGCCTCAGCTGCTGGGAATTCCTTCTTGCCTCTAATTAATTATTTGAGTTTCTTCATCATGGGAAGGAAAAAAACAACTACTATACTGTAAAATTTTGTTAAGGAAGGAAGGAAGGAAACTTTTTATCTTTAGGAAATCCCAAATTATTCTTTTTCTAGTAGTCTTCTACACAAAGCAAAACCAAATTGGGAGGTAATGGGAAATGAAGGGGAGAGAGTCTTGCTAATAGCTTATTTTATTTTATTTTATTACCACAGTGCTGCTGCTGTGTGGGATCTCATTAGGGACCTCTCTCCTACCTCAGCTCCACATTGTGTCACGACACTAAGTGGGGCAGGAAGCCACCCTGTGTCATGACTCTCTCATTGTAATAATCTCTACCTGCATTGAGCAGATAAACTGCTGTCTTTGTCTCAACTTCTCTCAGCTAAGTGTCACAACTGTAAAAATGCTTGCCTTTCGCAGCAGCAGCAGCAGCATCCTCAGACATGCTCCTGATTCCTCTGTGGCTGCCTTTAGACTTTCCATTGGCTTCCACAGGCTTCATCACTGGTGGTGTTCTTGCTAGTGCTTGCTCTTCTCCCAGTTCATGTTTTGCATATCACCTTGTTTCCTGCAAATGCCGTGAGATCTCTCTCTGCCTGTAATTCCTGTAAATATCATTGCTATGACATCATACCGGTCCAGCCCTCAGTTTCGTCAACAGTTGAGCGCAATGGCATTTTTGTCTCCATTGTCCCATTCTCCTGATTTGGCCCCTGTCTCGACTTCCCAGTTTTATTTGTTTTTACAACTAGCTATCAGAATGCACAGTCCTTGTGTTTGGTAGTTTGTGATCTCAAAGGCTCTTGGAGGTCAAAATACAATGAAACAAAAGGCCACGTACCACTCAAGGCCTGGAAGATATCTATGTTCTCTGGTGTCACATTTTTAACAGGAACCACTCAATGTTAATTTATTTCTTCAAATATGTGGAGGCATCCTAGCCTGGCACAGAATGTCATATTTCTCTTTTTTCTTCTCTCCACCTTGGTATCTTCACCTGCCCAATATCTCTTCCCTCCATTATATCTTCATAACTATGACACTAGTTCATAATTTTTCTGATATTTCTGCAGCCTGTAGTAACTTTCCTTTAATTCTTAGTCATCGCTCTGCATTTGCTTTTAGCTATCAGCTGAAAATAATTTGTTTTGCTTTTCTTAACTTTTTCTCTTCTGTCATTACGTACATATTCTTTCTGGAATTACCTGGTATTTTAAATGCACAATTTTTATAGTAAATAATAACATAGTGAAGGTGAAAATTACCTGGGTTCTGCTAATCGTGACTGGCTGATTATTGCTGAAGAAAAGAATGAGTCACTGGTTAAATAGATAACATAAGGGTAAGGTACAGACATGCAAGTTACACCAGCATCAGATTGTTGTTGACTTATATTTTAGTCTTGAGCTGCAGCTGATATGTTTATTGTTTCAAGGGAAAATGTTATTTTAAAAGTGCATGGGCTGTGGCATGTTGGTAATACATCTCTGTTCCAATGATAATTCCTGGTAATAAATTGAACTTAATGGAAAACGCTCCTGACTAAAGCGGAACAGGAAAAATGCAATTCTGTGCATCCTGCTATAGAATTGAAAGAACTATACAGGAAAAAATGAAGTGTAAATGGGGTTTGTTCTTCTTCCGGCTGCTTTATGTAACTGTGGTAGGCCACGTGTCCATGGAGTGGAATACCTGACTTTGGTTTTCACGTGAGGCTTTTTTTTTTAATATCTAAAGCCTGCAGGACATAAGGGTGAGAGAGCTTTGCCTCCTATAGCAAAATAGAAATCTCAGGATCTCTGTGTTGATTTGTGTGAATACTAAAAGCTATAAAGGGTTTCCTTAAATGGGATGCTTTGCATTTGGAAAGCCTAATATCAAATGCATATTGTATGCATGTTGGCAAAATGATACAGAAATTATGAGGGATGATAATAACTTAGTCTCAGAGTCTCCTCCTCATCAGTGGAACTCACTGTCCTTCCTGTAGGTAGGGTGGCAACGCTGTGCTGGCTCTCAGACAGAGACACTGAGATAAGAAGTAGGGAAATGATTACCTGTCACCTATGAAACAAGTAGCTGAGCTTCTGGGTCTTACTCATGAATGACTGGGACATCTTATTGACAAGGTCAAAAGTGCCACAAAGTTGGTAAAACTCCATAATGTAAGCTTTGATTCAGTATATTTAATTCAGTTCTCTTTCTGTCAATACGATATAACTTTTTATGGAGCTGTGTCTAATCTCACTAGATTAAAATGAACCCTGGCACTTTTTCTACTTTGGAAGAGAAGTTTAAAGATTTGTGGCTTTACCTCAAAACTTTTTTTTTAAACTCTTCCCCCCGTGTCCTCAGTGAAAACTGTCTTTTTCATTAGTGGATGCAAGGCTTCTAGTTTTCATGTGTAAGAAAAGGACCGTTGAATATGCAGAAAGAAAAGTGTGAATTGGTAAATGGTTGCGCCAAATCAGCAGCGCAGTTTCAGTGCCCGATCCCAGTTACGTGCCTTCTTGCACTTACAGAGCCCAAAGCAATAACCCCACTGATTTTGTACAGATGTATAGATCTGCAATGTTATTTTTTTCCCATGGGGTACGAGAACCTCTATACAGGCAGGATGGTGTGTTTCTGCTTTGCTTGGCTAGATTTTTCAAGTAGGCAAGTTACATGACTAAGAACTGATTGAAGTCATTTAAACAGGGGATTGCTTGATTAGGCTGATCAATATATTCTTCACATTTCCACAAACTATTCAGAGTGTCAGTGTGTGGACTTGCACAACTGGAGTTGAAAGTAGTCACCACCAAGCATATTTTCATGGGAACCTGTCTTCCCTCACATGGTGGACTCCTCTGTTATAAGTGCTGCTTCTCCAGAGGCAACTTTTGCAACATGTGAGAAAACATGTTAAGGATAGGACAATAATGTTTTGATGGTTCTTTTCCCTCTGCTCAAGTGGCTTCGGCTGAAAGCACCACATCAATAACTTTAACTCAGTAGAGGCATGCATGGGATCTCGTCTGAGTTGAAGAGGTGATTGATCACAGAATCCCAGAATGGCTAGGGTGGGAAGGGATCTCTGGAGATCATCTAGTCCAACACAACAGCTAAAGCAGGTTCACCTAGAGCAGATCGCTGTATGGGAATATAGCAGAAGATTTGGCGAGGAGATTAGTTAAATGTAAATATGCTCAAGTGACTTGCACCAGTCTGTAGAAAAAGCACATACATCACACTAATTATTTTACTGACCTTGTGTGCTGGATGAGTAGAACCTCTGTGTTAGTTAACATAGGCCTGTGAGAAACTCTAGGCACCTTATCACTATGTCTGAGATTCCCACTTTGTTGTGAGAAAGAGCGGGAGGCTGTGCTTGCCTGAAGCCTTGAAATACAGGGGAGCTCAGCAGGCACAGTGATCTTCCAGCAGGGCTGAACTGAGCAGCACCTGCATCCCTGCTGGTGTCACCTGTGCCTGGGAGCTCAGGTGTGGCTTCGGAGATCCCCCAGTGGAGAGGTAACTAAAATAAAACTTGCTCTTTGCAATGCATTTTTGGCCTATGGCTCTTCTTGCGACGTGCCTGCGTATGTGTACACAATCGCACAGGAATTAGTCCATCTTGAATGTCTCCGGATTAGGAGACCACAACCTCTCTGGGCAGGCCGTTCCAGTGCTCTGGCACCCCCAAATTAAAAGTTTCTCCTCGTATTCAGATGGAACTTTCTGTGTTTCAGTCTGTGCCTGTTGCCCCTCCTCCTGTTGTTGGGCATCACTGAAAAGAGTTTGGCCCCATCCTCTTGCCACCTACCCTTGCTCAGGTCTGTGCAATGAAGGAAATCCTGGTCTGTCCTCCTGTCTGGAGTAGGAACCCTACAGGTGTAGAGAGGGGTGCCCGGTGTAGTGGTCCCTGCTGTGCCTGGGGTTGGCATGAGGGTGCCCTGGGGGACCCTGAAAGCTTGCGTCCTATTGCAAAACTGGGGTTTTAACCTCCTCTGTGCAAATGTCTTGGGTTTGAGCCATAGGTCCTGTTTCAAGCCTCATGCACTATGAATAATGTATTCTCCTATAATGTATTGTTTGTGGTTCTTCTTGAAAGGCATCGATACATCCGTGACTAACGTGTTGGGCTTGATCTCTCGTTAGTGTACAGACTTCCCCTGCTGTGTTTTGGGTGGCTTTAGGCAATGGTGGTTTACCTATGTATTTATTTTAAAGTGGGTTTTGCCCCAGTTGAAGCCTTTTAGCCCATGCTGCGCATCCCTCTCTCGGGAATACAGCCTGGCTGCAATGAAGCAGATGGCTGTTTGCCAGGAGTGAGTCGCTCACTTTCTCTAATTTACCCTTCCTTTTATTTTATTATTTTTTTTCTAATGGTTTGGCCTGGTTGGGTTTTCAGTCAGAGCCAGCCTTTCTCCCAACAGCCCGTTCCCCCCGGCGCCCCCGTGTCTGTGCGTGCGTGTGTGTGTGTGTGTGTGCGGGAGGCTGAGGGCGAAGCCCTGCCCGGGCTATGCTGACAGACGACTTTCCCCTCAGTTATCAGGTTTTCAGCCTGTCAGCAGCGCTGCCGGTAAGTTGGGCGGGGGGGTAAAGGGGGGGTGGAATAAAATAATGCCAGGGAGTGGGGCCGGAGGTGCCGCTGGCTGCGGGTCGCGGGGCGGCGGGACCCCGTGCAGCCACCCCACTCCTGGCCCAGCTGCCGTGCGGGCAGCTCGGGCTGTCAGCGAGGGGTTTGTCGTCCCCTCCTCCCTTCGTGAAGAGCCCTCAGCTGGTCTTGGCCGTGAGCGTATCCTCGGCTTATTGTAAAAATACAAGAACAACAACAAAACAAAACAAAGGAAAAAAAAAAAAGGGCAAACCCGCGTGGGTTCGCGGAATGGGGACGCGGCTCCGACCCGCCCCGGGATGGCTGCCGCCCCCCGCGCGCACCTGGGCGCTCGCGGGCTGCTCGCGGGCTGCCCGCGCGGCCCCGCGGGGCGGGGGGAGAAGCGGCGGCCAAAAATGCCGTCGGCTGCCGGGCAGCGTTAAAGGGGGGGAGCGTGTGCGTGTGTGTGTGTGCGTGGGGGCAGCGCCCGTCCGCGCCCAGCCTTAACCCGAGCCCTCACCGGCAGCCATGGAGTCGCCCACTAAGGAAATCGAAGAATTTGAGAGCAACTCTCTGAAATACCTGCAGCCGGAGCAAATAGAGAAGATCTGGCTTCGCCTCCGAGGCTTGTAAGTAGTACTTTTTTTTTTTTTTTTTCCCAAATATCCTTCTCCCGTTTCCTCCCATTGTCGTAGTGCTTTCTTTTCCCTTTCTTGCCGGTACCTTCAAAATCTGCCAGGAGTTTCCACACCTGTTATCCATAAATACAGTGACTTAATCTTAGCAAAAGATCCATTTGCTTCCTTCAATTGAACCGCTTGTTGCAGAGAACAAACATTTTCCACTGGGAATGTAGAAATGTCATTAATGAGGCACTGTAAGATACAAGGAGCTACTGCCATGCTAACTACTTTAGCTGCTACACTAGAAAAGTTTTGTTGTAGCCTGAATGGTACTTTATTGAATCCTCTGTTTTCAATAATCTTACCATTAAGATGCAACATACAGAAGATGTCTTTTTCCCCTGGAAGCATACCACATTTCTGGCACTGACATGCTTAGTAAGGACAAAACATGCAGAGAAGGCACAATTGGAAAACATTTCTAACAGCATTTGTAATGGCATCAAACTCATGTTCCATGGATTGGATTGTACTTACTAATTTATACATTATGCCTGACTTGCCATGAAATGGTGGGACACTGCCGCCTGGCTAGAAAAAAAGTATCTGTGCTTAAAGAAGAACTTGGCACTGCAGAAAAGTAAAAGTTTACAGGCTGTAGAGTTTGCGTAGCTTATTTAGAGTCAATGTCTGGTGTCTTTTTCAGATTTTCAGTATGTAAAATACTGTCTACCAGCAATAAGATCCATTACTGGCAGCAAAGCATTTATTTGCCCATCTGTTTTTGGCCAAGGCAAAGAGGGTTATTACCATGTTAAGCTGCATCCCTCCCTGTGTTCAGAACTGTTTGGTTTTTTTTCTTCAGCTTCATATGTTAGAGTTATTAAAATTTCAGCCCTCAAGGGAAAGGGGGGAAGGAAGGGAGCAAGGAGGCTAGGGAACAGCAGCAGCAAGAAAGTGTAGAAAGGGTAGACTAATAACTGAAAACAAATGGGTCCAAGAGAAACTTGAGTTGCTCTTTGAGTGTTATTTTCTGTGAGCAGCAATGGCATATTTTGTAAAGCACATCCAAAACTTCTGTAGAACTCCAAGCAGTCTAAGAGACGTGCATGAATATGTATTTCTTTCAAGGCATCACTCCAGGAAGCCTGTTTTGTGAAGGAACTTAATCAACGTAGGTGACAGCTGTCTTGTAAGCCTTCCAAACAGAACAGCCGCACAAAACAAACCCTCTTATTTTCAAGTCTGTGCCATGCTGTACTATTAGGAGTCCTTGAATTTCTGTCTAACGTGGAGTTTAGGAGCATGCTGGTTCGTGTTCCACCTGAAGTTCACAGGTAATTCTTCAGCAGCATTGTAGTTCAGGATTTCTCCTGCTGTTAGTAGAAGGCTGTATCTGCATATTATACATCAAGCTCTGGTCTCTTCTACCTTTCGGAAATTTGGCAAAACTGTAAGGCTTATTCTAGATGTGTAATAACTCAAGCTGTTTTTCAGTATAGCCCTCTCTGTTGGCAGTGTGTGTGAGAGTAACAAACACGTCCTTTCTGATTTTTGAGATATCTTCGCCTAAACTGGAGACATTTTTTTTTGTACAATTCTTAAGCACAAGGTGAAAACTGAAATGTGTTCTGCTCTAATTAAAGTCTGTACAAGATTTTCCATTCCCAGTCGTTTTGTGGAGGCTTTTAGTATGTGCATACACACAGAGGCAAACTGATCGCAGACTGAGGTTTGACATCATGTTTCCTGACTTTTCTTGCCCATTTTTATGCATGCCTGTATGTGTAAGAATGATTAGATGTGCACAACCATCTTAATTAACTCTTAAATAAAATGCTTCATCCTGGAGAGGTCAAATACTGCTTGAGAAGATGTCTCTCTCCCCTGCCTGTGGTACACCGACAGCCGTATCACTCAGGAATTGATTAAAAAGCACAACAAACAGTGCTACCAGAGCGGTGTTGTACAGGTAGCAAGAGATAGCATGTTGCTGGCTGAAGCTGCCTGGGGAGTTGCAGTCTGTAGCAGGCACATACCCAGTAGGTCATTTGATCCTGACACCCCTTCTTAAATGAGAAGGGTTGTGGTGATCCAAACAGTCTCAGATGTTCAGCATTGTGTTGGGCATCTCCATAGTAGGACTTCACTAATGGCAACTCTGGTACCTTCCTCCCTGTTTTCCCACCCCAGGTGCCAGGTGTTACATTTATTCACAGTGACTCAGTGGACAAACCAATACTGATCACCTCTTGCAATACCTAGCTTTTCCAGAGGGTGGGGAAGAGGGCTCTTATAATTTTCACCCCATCTCAGCCTACTTAGTTTTGTTCTGTCCTGCAGGATGGTTGGCCTTTGGAGGTTTGGGCATGGGAAGTGTATTTTCAAGGACTAGGGAAGTCTGGACAGTGTGCGAAGGGCAGGTTTTCACGAGGCTGAAGCCAGGTGTCTGTTGCAATGTGACTCGTATGTTGCTGTAAGAGTCAGACAAGATACTGAATTTGCCTCTGGAGTGGAATGCAAAGGATTTCTTTCTCCTTTTCCCTATGTATCTGTGCAACACACAGCTTCTTGGCCAGGCTGGCCTTGTTGCTTTGTAATGATAGCAATATGAGGCAATGGCCCATAGGCCATGTACAGATTCCTTTTGCTTTTACAGTTTAAGAATGAGCTAAAATACTAATGCAACAACATTACTGAAATGTTTTTACTTGACATATACATATTCATGGCTTAATGATTCTGTGCAGCAGTTTATAAGAGAATCAAGTCAGTGGACCCATAATGTTTTCTCAGGTTTAAGGAAGCGTGACAAATTGCCTCACTGGGCAGTAACTCATCTGTGGCAAAGTATTTGGGTGCCTCAAACCAGAGATCTATGAAATAAATGTTGTCTTTTAGACATGACCTATTAGATATTAATTTACATTTGATCACAGCTTAGAAAATAATCTTTTAGTGGTTTATTATGAATAAAATTTCAGGTAAAGTTTCTGAATAAGCTCTTTCCTGGGTAAAGGTACCATTAGAGGTACATGAAACTCTCTGGGGCAAATCTTGAAAGTTGAGAATGGACAATTTTGGCCATTTTTCTTATGTTGTGCCAGAATGTCAGGGAGAGGTTTCTTCTGGATTTCTCCCTGTAGGAGCTCACTCCAGCGAGCTGGCTGCGTGCACCAGACATGCAGCCATCGGGTTTCTTTCTTCCCTGGGAATGAATGCACCAGCTTTCCCTGCAGCAGGGACACACTTCTGTGTTTTGTCATCATCATAAATGAATCGGCTGGGAGCAGCTTCACATCCCTTCAGGGATATCTCAGATGGGGCTTCCCCTCTCAGCTGCAGAGGGCTGCCTGCCCCCTAGGAGTGCCTCTCCAGCACCCCGTGCCTCCCTGTCCCCACAAGCAGACACCTGCTCCCGCTGCTCGGCTGCCAGGGAGGCTGCCAGCCACCTCTGCACCTCGCTGGGTTACACACACGCTCCTGCTGAGCCCCTGTTTAGTCCAGGAGCGATCTCCTTGCTTGCTCGGCTGCCGCTGGACTGCAGGGATCTCGCTTTCTTTCCTCACATGGGGCCTGTCTTTGAACAGTTGCCTCTGGTTCCCAAGCAGTGCTCCCTCACGAAGGCTGACAAGTTCAGCCTGCAAGAACCTGTGTTTCTTAAGGATGTGTTGATTGTTTGCTTGTGGCTTCTCAATAGCTGCTGCTGCCAGAAAAAGGGTCTTGAGTCTCTTGTCCTGATCCGTCTTCCTTCCCCCATGGATTCTGTCCAGAAGGCAGTCTTTTATTCAGACGTGTCTTACTCAATGCCAGGCTTGGACACCGTGTACATGGTTACTTATGAGTCTATCCTCCACTCCGACAATTGCTAATAACTCACACTGTTAAGCTCAGGACCTTCTGCTCTGCAAGACATATTAGTTAAAATTAGGTGTGTCCCATTACAGGGCACAGTTAGCAGCAGAGCTTGGAATTAGGACTCTTAAAGCTCCATGAAGTGCCTTCAGTTAGCTCCTTATTTCTCAAGTACAGAGAAAGCACTGAAGCCCTTTTCAACACTAGGATTAGGTGTCATGTGTGACGGCATTGAAGAATGCAGAGGCATATATCCAGAGAGCTTTGCTAGTTTCAGTGGAGATGTGCTAGTTATGGCAGCTGATGACCCAGCTTGGAGATATTTTCAGTTTGATTTTGGTTGCTTTTATGCAGAAAAATAAAACCTTGGTTTCTAGCTATTACAGTATTACTAGCATCACTGGCATCTGCTGGTGCCCTTGCAATGCTTTAAGCATTGCAGGAGGAGAGGAGAGAAAATGGACTTTAACCTTCTTCCCAGTAGCTGGGATTATAATATTAAATTGCTAAATGCATAATAAATCCCTTCATTCTCAGTGCAGTACTTCCTCATGCTGCAGAAGATGAAATTACAAACAGCAGCAATCTCTGAACTGTGACTCAAATGGGATGCTTGACTTTGACCTCATTTTTTGGACTCTACTGTTCAAAACTGTCAATGTAGAATTGGTTTAAGAAATCTGATGAGGAAAGAAGATAGAAACACATATAAATCAGTGTCTTTGAAAGCATCATGATTTTACTGAAGATCTGGAACAACATTTTAGCAGTTAGGGCTTTTCTTCAGCCTCTTCTGCAAAGCACCGTGCATCCTATTGACCCTGAAGAGGTCCCAGTGTGAACATTTGTGTAAGATCCAGATTTGTCCTTGAAATAAGTGGTGAAGCAGCAACTGATTTCAATGGGAAAACATGGAGCCTTGATGACTGAAGATGATCTGGCAAGTGTTAGCATGCCACTGCTCAGTTATCTGTTTCCCTGTCTTATCTGTATGTGTTCCATGGTATTTTTAGGTTTCCTTATTTGAAAAATGTCACATACAGAACAGCTGGTTCTGCCAGTGACAGTATCCTGATCTGCTTTGTTTCATTTACGTGGCCATCATAAACAGGAAAACATAGAGCTCCCTTCCATTTCAGATGTGTGCTCTACACAGTGGGCTTTGTCCCCAAATATTTTAGTTGGCAGGAGATAGTAGAGGTTAAAAAAGCCTCTCAGAAAGCAGCACTTGGTTAGGAAATGTGTGAATTAGTCACTTTTCAAGTGGAAAATATGAATATGCTAATTCCTTTCCAGAGGTGAGAGAGGCACTCAGGCTGTCTTTGGTCTTGGTTTTGGTCCTCCTGAACCTCCTGAGGGACTGGGTTTAAACTGAAGCCCTGTTCACCCTGGAAGCAGAACTTAGCTACCTTCAATGGTATTTCAGTATAGCTGCTGCCATCCTGTTTCTGGTTTGCCTTTCCTAACAAATATAGACAGGGATTACTTCTCAGAGGACTGCGTCGGGAAAGCTCTCCGTAGGTCTCTTGAGTCTGAATTTCACTTTTCCTGTGGCTGTCACGATTCATGGAAGAACTGAGAAGGTCTCTCTAGTTAGCAAGTGGGTGCTGGGAATGTGCTGGAGGCAGCAGCTGGTTCTTAGTTTGGGTGAGCTAATCTGTGGGTATGAATGACTCAACTAGTTTTATGGTTTGTCGGGGTCAGGTTGATCCATAATATTGTTCTCCCCATTGTGTGAAGAAGGGCTGAATTTTAGCATTAAACTAACGCATAACAGCTTGCAGTATAGTCCTTGAAGGAGCAAGGGGAACAGAAGTGCTGCCAGCTGCTAATCTCACGACTGAAAAATGGTCAGAGGAGAGAATATACTCTAATAAATAGCAGAACAGCAACTCTAGAAAAAGTTAATTAAAAAGTACAGTGTTTGGAGATGTAGTAATTCAGTAAAGTGATAGATTTTGCCACAATCTTTGCATTGCTTTGTTCCAGCCAGTGAATTTTATTTGAATCTTAAATCAATGGATCAGTCCTGTAGGTAACAAAAGAGAGAAGACTTCATGTTTAATACTAAAATGTTGACTAAGAAATAATATACACTCTCTAGTTTTTGCTGTAATCATAAAAAAAGCTTTTATTCTTCTGGAGGTAGTACAAGTGAATCATACCTGCAGCCCAAAGAGCAATTATTTATTTCAGCAGCTGTAAAAAGAAGACCACAGCCTGCTGTAGAATAAAGGGGCTCCCTTTGTAATATTTAATTTGGTACTTTTCAAATATCACTGCTATAACACTTGCAATCCTGCATAGGAAACAAGGATATGAAAAAAGTTATTTTGGGGGAAGATGAGTTTAAGCCATGGCTCAAAGGGAAATTAAGAATCTCTTTCTGGAATTCTTTTTTAAAACTGTCTCGATGGGATAGGAGTCCATACAGAAAGAAATAAAACCCAGTGGAAGACAGCACTTAAAAATCCTCTGTGTGTGTGTGCTTGTTTTAAAGGCTGTGAAGCCAGCTCATCTCCTAATCTGCCAGCTTTGGGTGGATTCAAACACTATACTAAACCCAACTCGGCTCTTGAAAGGATTTTTATTTAGTGTGTTTCTTTTTTTTTCTTTTTTTTTTTTTTTTCCGTCAATTCATATGAGATTTTCCTGTTCCATTCTCTCTTGTCTTGTTCCATCAAAAAATCACTTCAGCCCTTTCAAAATACTAGAAACAGTCTGACTCTGATCCTGACCAGTAGATGAAGCAAGACTGAAGTTCACATATTAGGGTTGACCCATTAAAACACTATAGCAGCTGTGAAACGTATCTCTACAGATGTGAATTGCTATCAAAACACTGGGGATTTGGCTAAATCAGAGGTTTTCTAGAAGGGCTTGTTTGGATTCATAGGGGTGTTTTTGATCTCCTGAACTGTGCTGTAAATACTACGAAAAACGACCTCATTGATACCAATTTGTTTGCAGGGGTGAAATTAGAACCCAGTTACTAGTCTTTGAAACATTTTGTTTGTTTGTTTTCTTTGAAAAGGTAGGTTTTCCAGTTAACTGATGGCTTGAGAAATGTTGTTTAGCCCCATGATGCTGCAAAGTTTTCTCTGACAGTGTTAAGCCCAACTTCGTGTTTAAATTTGAATTGTAGCTGAGCAATAGTCCTTCCTCCAGCAGGCTCAGTACTGCTCCAGGCCTCTGCCAAAATTTGTCTACAGTTGTCTTGGATATTTGAAAAGCACATTCATTTTGAAGGTGTGATTATAAATACAAATAAACCAGAACTGAAATTTTGCAAAAGATTAAGAGTACAGGTCAAACCCTGGTGAAACTGTAATAAACTTGGCTGGTTGAACTCAATAGAATCAGGATGCCTCTAAAAAAGTTGGTAATACCAGTGTTCAAGGATTTTTGAATTTTCCTGATCAAGAAGAGGGGTGCAGAACTCTCAAAGAGCCATAGCTCTACATGATATGGCTGTCAAGAAGAGGTTTGCAAGGCTGCGTCTCTGCCAAGGAGCCTGATTCATGTCACAGCAGTCGGCCTTGCCTTCTTTGGGGGGACCTCCATGTTTAGTAATTGGTGAGACTGGATAGAGAAGTCCATGTGAGCTCAGCCATGCAGTGGGTGGGGGTTGGCGTAATCTTTCTTGGAGAGAGAGGGAGATGTAGGTGACAATTTAGATATTAAGATCCATATAGACATGTATGATAAGTTTCATGCTTTTCTTCCATATCTGTCAAGCTGTGGAGTCACTTCGTTATTAATGTGACACTTTGAATGGCTATTAGTAGGTCTGTGTCATCACGTTAGGAGTGATTTCTTACACTCCTAGGGACAGATACTACTCATGCACAAAACTCCTCACCAAGACAGAAAGTTGCACAATATCCATCTGTAGCACGAATCCTGGCTTGGCACAAATCTCATTTCAACGGCAAGATTAGCACAAATTAAACAGAAGATCTGTGCAGTTTTTAACAGCTGAGACTGTGCAGAGCCCTTGAGCTACAGCTGTGGCACGCAGGGAGTCCCTGCAGAGCGCATGGCACAAGCTCCAGCAAGCACCCATGGGCAGAGGAGCACAAGTAGAGCATAAACCCCCTTGCAAGGCTGAGCAGTTCGGATGGTTGCTGTAAATGATGCTCAGATCGCACTTCCTCCCATGCCTCCTGTGGAGCAGCTGGTTTTCTGGGATTCGCTAGCAGTAAGCAGTTACTGGTGTCTGCTAAGCAAAGAGTCTGAATACACAATTTAAATATGCTCATATATTCATGCAGCAGGGACAGCTACAGTCATATGGGAGAACTCTTTTTTTTTTCAGGCTTGCCTGAAAAGTGAAAGAAGAGGAAGCTGTGGGGGTTGAGGCTGGGAGGGGAGAATTGGGAGATCATCTACAAAAGAGTGTACTGACTCATAAAAGAGGTGGAGAGGAGAACCAGAGAGAGCTTTAAGAAAAAAAAGTTGTTGGTGTGAGTTCTTCAGGTCCCTACGTGTAATATTTGTTACATTTATTTACTTCCAGGTTACAATAGCTCATATTACAATATGTATGCAAGTAGTTGAGAAGTTTGAGTTTTGCTGAAAATCAGAGGGACAAGGGCTGCCTTCAAGAACGTTTGAAAATGACACCCAATCTGTAGCACAGTATTTTTGGCCTCTGATGTTAACGGGAGACCTTGAAGAAAAGCCTGGATGCACATGCTTCATAAAACACTGCTTCTGTGTCACCTTTGAGCGTATCTTCATTCAGGCAAATAAAGTTCTCTTCTTCAGGTGGCCATTGCTTTGTTTCTTTAGAGGATGAGGGGAACTTTCTTTGGTATCTTGGCTATGTTTTCTTTGTAACACCAGTCAAAATTCTCCCTCCCAGTGTTCCCATTAGCATTGTCTGAGCAGTCATCTTCCCTTCCCCTAGTTGCGCTCTGCAGAGAGTCTACAGATTTAAATGCGGTTTGACTGGATGTGTAGATGATGTCATTCATCTCATACAGAGAGCATCTTTAAAGTGCTTTGCAGAGAATGGCTTTTGTATAAATGCTCAGTGATCCTGTTTCTAATTACCTTGACTGCAGTGAAGAGATCTTTTTGCAAATGGAGAAAAATTAAATTTCTGAGTTATGCAAATTTACTGAATAGCTTGGAGTAAATTTTCATAATGGTTCCTACTTATCTTTACAGTCTGCGAAATGTCAAATTGCATTTTGAATTACCTATTTGCCTTATGGAGGCAGATCTGCTCCTCTTTTGGGCCAGAGGCAGGGAACTTAGCTCTTCCTTTACAGCAGCCAAACTTTTAATAGCTGGAGTCGCTGTAGCAACCATGGCACCTGGTATATGGAAAGGACAGGACTTGCTCATTTAAATACATTCTTACATCCGAGGCCTCTGAAGACAGCACACCCCCCCCATGGTTGCTGTAGCATCTAGATGCCTGTGAGATAGCTGGTGACAGCATGGAGTAGTGCATTAAGGAACAGAAATCTTGCACAGCCTCCTCCATTCTCTGTGTGTATGCTCAACGCCTGTTCCCATCCACCCACCCTTCCATCCCAGTTCCCTCTCCCAAAGTTTCCCCCTGTATGGCGAGGAATTCCCACACTGAGACTGGGGCAGCATTTTCAAGCTGCAGACTGCGGTGGGTGGCATCACTGCCTCCCTCCCTGTCCTCTTTCCTCTCTTCCTTCCCTCTCTCCTGCTTTCCTCTGCCCTGGTGCCTCATTCAGCGGAGCCAGCTGTGTGCAGGCACACTGTGTCATTCATGCCTCAGGGGTGGAGGAAGGAAAGATGGGCAACCTTCTTTGCTGTCTGCAGAGAGTGATGGTGTAGTGATGCAGAAATGGTGTTGATGGTGTAGCAGGCAGCCTGCTGAAGGTGCTGAGCCCTGCAGCAACCTGCAGTTTTGAGGGTGGGAGGCTCTGTGAAACCACTTTTCCTTCTGCAAGTAGACTTGCGCTGGCTGTCCCAGGGGCCCATTGTTGTTCAGACGGCTGCCCTCTGCAATATCCCTGCTCCTGGAGAAACACAGGGTGCTGGGAGGCCCAGAAAAAGAGCATCAACTCTTCACAAGAAATTGAAATGTTGCCTTTTCCTAAGAATGAGATTTAGTAATTGGTCTATTAATGAGGAGGCTCTGCTAGGACAATAGCAGTCCTGACTCACTAAGCTAAGTACGGTCACTAAAAGGCTTGAATAATTTTTAAAAACTACCAGCATGCTGAAGAAGGGGTGGTTGGGAGGTGGGGATGGGGAAGTGAACCTTCTTTTGGAAAGGGAACACTGCATCTTTGTGCAGCAATTTTTTCTCCCCATGTTTAGGCTTGTTCAACAGTAATCTGAGTGTTTCAGCCTGTAACCCAGAGTCAGGAGAGGGCCTGGCACAAAAACATGAGTTTTAAAATTCTGCGTCACACCAGCTGTCTACTAGCAGACAGAGGGAGTGGATTGTGTTTGGGGGGAGGAAGGTTGGAGGGATAAATAATAACAAGCAACAGTCAGATAGATTTACTAGAGCTTAGGGCAAGATGCAGATTTGTTTAGTGACTTCATGCATGCGGCTGGTCTAGTCTGATGTAATTCCAATCTGTGTTTCCTGTCTCAGTATTTAATCCAGGGTATGAAGAATAATTCCCTCCTCCCCATCATTGTGCACGCTGCAACTAATCACAGAGCCACCCTGCATGAAACTAACTGGACTGTTTCGCTCCAGCAGAATCTGAGTATGTTCATTTTGCACAGCAGCAGTAATTAAAAGAAGTTTGTAATCTGTACATACTTGTTTCTTCCAGGGTCTAACAGCTTTTTGCCACTGGGGGAATGGAATTCCAGCTTAACGGTATTATGTACTGCCAATGTACACAATACATCAATATTACCCCTATATGTGCTCTGCAAAATCCTGCTTTACCTTGGAATAATCCAAGAGGAACTGTTGTTCCCTTCTACACTCCTTGTTGATATGACTCATTTTCACAAACCCTTTTCTTCAGGAAATGAACAGGATACAACTAAAGAATGCACAGGAAAGATTGCGTATATGCTCCCTTTTTTTTGAGACATACTAACGAGAAAGGTGCATCCCACTTGCGGAGGTCGGTGGTGCCATCTAAATATTACGTGCAGCACATCTCCACTCAGAGCAGCGGAACGGTTTTCTTCCCTCCCAGCCCCTCCGATCCCATTGTGCACCAAGTGGGAGAGGCTACAGAATAGGCTTGTTGAGGTACCACCCATCCTGTACTTTGCAGGTCATCACCTTTACTAATTTCAGAGCCAAAAGTTTCATAACTCATCTGGAATGGCCAGCTAGAAGGCAACACTTGGCCAGACTAAGTGTAGAGGTATTTTTCAAGTAAATATGGAAATGTCATGCACTATGGTGATTTGACAATCCTTACTTTTATTTATTTATATATATATTTTTAAAAGCAAGAATACTGAGAATTGCCCTATATTCTTTTTAGACCTAAGGACTTTATGTTCCTGAAATGTGCTTTCCTGTAACTAGATTTTTATGAGCACACACTTTTCTTGACAATGTGATGTTTGTGAAGCACAAGAGAACTTGCTTATGTACTAAGAAAAAGCAGAATGAACAGTAGATCATATTCTTTTCAAAGTGTTAGATTTTCAGAAACAGGCACATTTTACTTTTTACTTCAGATTTTTCTTCAGGTAAATCCACACCAACTTTTGTTTTGTTTTGTTTTGGTTTTTTACATGAGTGATGGAAATATAGAGGAAGAACCTCAAGGTTTCATTAATTGTACTGGCTCTACACAAAATCTACATTAATGAAATGATATATTTAGAAGTTTTTAGAACAACATTTGCTGATGTCTCCTGTAGTTAAGATGCCAACACATTAAAATCCCAGTCCAGTCTGTTGCCTTGTACAGGGCAGTTCCAGTACTGAGTTTGCCCTTCTGAGTTGGCCTTGCTGGAAACCTCATTTGGTGACAAAGCTGGAGCACTCAGTTGTCGCCAGAGGTTTCTAGTGCTCCCTGCAGATCCTTGTACCTCAGACTGTCTTGCTCTAAACCTTCCTATACATACAGAATTCAATGCAGATAAATTAAGTGAACTTTTCCTGTGCTGCTGTTGCTCCTGATTTGGTGTGTGTACTGTGCTATGGTAAGATACACAACAGTTTTATTGCCTCTTCTGATAGCCAGTGCTGTTTATCAAAGTTTGAGCAAGCTGTAGAATCATTTTGGTTGGAAGAGACCCTCAAGATCATAGAGTCCAACCATAACCTAACTCTAGCACTAAACCATGTCCCTAAGAACCTCGTCCAAACACCTTTTAAAGACCTCCAGGGATGGCAACTCCACTTCCCTGGGCAGACTGTTCCAATGCCTGACAGCCCTTTCCATGAATAAATTTTTCCCAATGTCCAATCTGAACCTTCCCTGGTGCAACTTGAAGCCATTTTATCTTGTCCTATCACTTGTTACACAGGAGAAGAGACCAACACCCTCCATGCTACAACCTCCTTTCAGGTAGTTGTAGACAGCAATAAGGTCTCCCCTCAGCCCCTCCCCTTTGCCTGTTCTATCACAGAGGCTTTTCTATAAGGAGAATTTAAGACATTGCCTCTCAAGCTATGCTTTCTGTGGACTTGGTAAAGACATAAGTAGACCCCAAATGACCAAGTGGGGGAACTGGTTATTAAGCCACAGGTAAGAGCCCTCTCATGCCAAAAGGTCACAGCAAAGCAGAGGCGGCACAAAAGGCACTGATTGATTGTTTGTGTGTCCTAACAATTACAATCCATTTTGGAGATGAAGCTGTAAGTTTCTTTTTGTCCAGTTGTTTAGAAAACTCAGTAGTTAGACTGGTGAAATCCAATGGCCAGTCAGATCAGATAAAATTTATCAAAATAGCATTTTCCATGGGCAAAATCAGAGAGTATATTTTCTGACTCAAAATCAGTAAATAATGTATGCAAATGATTCTGAGTTGAGCACAAGCTTCATTTCCACTTTGTAGCAGTACTTGTTTCCAAGGTAGGAATGTTTCCCCTCCTTTTTCGGCTGTAAATCTGTTGTGTGTCTCAACTGTCTTTCTACTGAAATCGTCGTACGTCTTTCAAGTTGTGAACTTTTCTTGTCTTTGTGTGCCTGCACCACACATGCCAATGCTTCAGAGCATGCAGACTCTCTAATGTACTTAAAACGAGAGAAATCACTGCCTCATCCTCTCATGATTGCACTATGTTCCCAAGTATTTCAGGGTCCAATTTAAAATGACTCTTCTTGCTTTTGAAAAATCTCACATAAACCCTCCATCAAATTTCAAGTACCAGTTGGAACCAGCCAGAATATTTTCCTCTTTTCTCACCCACTTCTTACCTTTTCTTCTCTGTTGTCACTGATCTCTGTGATCACATTGTTTTTAGCACAGTTCTCGTAAACAGCCCATGTAGAAGAATAATTAAGTTGACTGGAGAGTGAGTAAAGCAAGAAAGCTAGTCTTCCTGTTTCAGTTAAGGCATTAAAAGCCCAGGTGGAGGTCATGGCATCATATGCTTTGAAGTCTGGTGATCTCAGTATATTTCTGAGTTCTGGTCGGGGCTCCCACAGGATCCTGAGCTTTGACAGATGCTGGTCCGTAGTCTGTGCTGTGAGATGGGATTTTTATGAACTGGTTTATATGTTGTTATTAATATAGGCTTTGGTAACGCTACATAAATGCAGCACTAATCCTGTGATGATGACGATTAATTGGTAATGCACTGCGTAATTCAGAATATCGAGCTGCCGGAAAGAGAAGACTTTCAATTTATTTAAGTGATCCCATCAGAGAGAAAATCTAGCTTGATCTGAGCCCCCATCCGCCTCTCCCTGGGAGTGATGCTCCAGTATGAACTGCTACACCACCGTGATACGGCCAGGGAGGGCACCTGGTCTTGGAAGCTGGGAATTGCTCTTAATCCTCCTGCCTAGACATGGCCGTCAAGCAGAAATCTTGGGGTTTCTGGACTGATGAGCTGGACAAAAGCAGTAAACATGAATTGTTGGCTCTTACAGGAAAAGGGAGGGATATCGTTCAGTAAAACCATATAATCACTGGTGGGTAACAAAAGAGCAGGAAGAATCTTCCAGGTTTGAACTGTGAGGTAGATTTGTTTCTCTTTTGCCAAATTTCATTTCTTACCTCACTGTTGGTTTGCTGGACTTTGAAACAGGCTTTTAGTAGTGTTGCCTTAACACCTATTGTAACGTCAGAAGCCCAGCTCTGGCAGGAAAGGAAAGCAAAGAAAAAGACCTGCGGGAATGTGGAGATACGAGGTGGATCTTTCATCATGGTAAGATAGCTTTTTCTCTCTGCGCTTCCGAATGAGCTGGTGAGAGGAGCCCTGCAGGGAAGCAGGGATGAACAGCCCTGGCTTGTGTGAGCTACCAACGTGGTGGGACTCCAATACGGAAGGACAGACGTTGCTGGTTGCTTTTGTTAACAGATGATTAAGCTCCCACTCACATCTTAAACATCCTAATTATAAAGCTTCTAAATATAGAAAAGTCCCTCTTTCCCCTTGAGCCTATGAATAACTAATTTTAAATATTTGCTTGTGGCAACAGTTTTCTTTAACAACTGTGGTCCCTCTGAAGAAGCAGCTTTTCTAAAATGTTCCTCTTCAGTCAGGAGTTACCCTTTTCTGTGTGCAATTCCCATAGTGTTTACCAACCTCAGCGACAAAACAAGCGTACTGCAGGCAAGATCTGGCAAGGCTTGCTGCATCAGCTGGAGGAGTTACTGTTCTGGTAATTTCTTGTTCCTCTGCCTCCAGCACAGAGTGGTCAATGTGGACCGTGCCTCAGCTGTTGCAGTACAAAACTCAATGTCTTTGCTGAAAACTACCATTTTTTGGCAGTTTAACCCAAAAGTCTGAACTTGGCCCTGAAGCAGCTGGTGCCCAGGCATGGATGGTCTCACCGCCAGCTGTGCTGCGAAGGTGCTGACCTGGCACAGCACTGCACACAAGGCAGCTGAGGGCAGTAACTTTTTAAACCACTGCAGGAGATTCACTTTAGCTATTCTCTCAGTGCCCTAAAAGTTGTTGCCCTCTTGTTCACCAGGAAGCACGGATCCAGCCTGAAAGCATATGCAGTGTCTGATCGATCCAAGCTCGCACGTTGTCAGCTGGTGGTACAAAGGGGAGAGCACTGAGTTTTAAGGACTTCAGAAGAAATATCTGGTTCGCTAAACTACTTTGACCAACTGGATGTGCCCTCTGAATCTATTGCAATGGCCAAGTGAAACAGAACGCATTAGATAAGCCACTGTGAGTGTCGATTCTGAGCTTCGGCCCCAAAATTCAGTCGCTTTGCTGTCTCAGCAGGCTAAGGACATCCTTGTGGCACTTAGCATTCGTGAGCTGGGAAGCAGTAACTCACTGAAAAATGTCACTTGCGCTCACCTGTGTCTATGTCAGGTTGTAACCTGCATGTCCATCAGCTGGTGGCCTTTGGATCACCAAACTGAAGTTACCAGCCTGCAGAGACCTTACCAAGGGCAGCTGTAACCCTTAGTCTCTAGCAGCAGTGTGTGAGTGTGGTGCTCATTAGCTTTCAGATTTTAGTATAAATTTCCAGGGATGAAGATCCTCCTATTACTTCTGCAGTACCCACAGTTTTACTCCATATACTGAAAAGGTGCCATTAATACCAAACTCTGTGGAATAAGTGTGGAATAACACCATGTTAACCAAGCTACTGTTATGAGTAAAAAAAATTAAGTGCTTTAGGTAATTCCTCAGAGGCTGTGTAGGAGTGAGAGAGCAATTCATCTAGCTGGTTGATATTCTGAGTTGTATGATCATGGGGCAAAAACAGAGCAGTTGGCAGAGTTGTTTAATTCCCCCAACGCTTCCACCCTCGCTCTTCTTTGTACCTATTCAGTCGCATTAATTCACTCGTTTCAGAAGAGTGAGGCCTGAGAATGTCATTACCAAATTCAGACACAGCTTTTGTGAATTTCTATTAAATTATCTTCATCTCTGGGTTTCTAGGTGCACAGAAAGGGTGGGAGCTGTTTGCAACAACTCAAAGGTAGTGTTATTTGGGCTCCAATTTTGTGCCCCACTGTCATAAATCGATGTGCAAAACCCCATAAAGCTAAAGCCGCAGTGCTGAAGAGCAACCAACTAATGGAAAAGGATCTGGAGGGGAAATATAGGAAGAAAGCTACTTGCTTGAAGGTGCACTGGTATTAAATGGCAGAGGTAGAAATACAACCCTGGGAACAGATACTTAAGCCTTGAAGAGGTTGATGGGCATCATAGGACAGAGAGAAATTTTGCACATCTATTTATTTCAATGAGAGTTGAGTGCCCAAATAGCTGTAGCTAGTTATGTCTTACTGGTGCTTGAATACCTTCAGAAGTCTCTCCTAACTTTATGTTGGGCTGGTATATTGTGTTGCTCCTCTGGCCACATGAAGGATTCATTCATCCCTGGAGAGCAGATATTGGAATAGTGGGCTCAACTCTGTTGTTGACTTCATCTCACCTGAGTCAAAAATTTTGTCCTACCCACTACTTTGTTTTGATTGTTTCAAAATACCTATTTTTAAAATTCTTACTGGGTTTATTTTTATTAGGCTCCAGAAGCCTTCTTGTACTAGGGCTGACTCACTTCATACTACAGTCGTGCAGGTGTAATTGCATTAAGTTCAGTGAAGTTATTTCTAGTTTACACTGGTAAATATAAGGCTTGCCTAGTGTGAGTCACCTGCTAATTCTCTTCAGTATGAAAAAAAATCTACCTTGTCCTAATTTGTTTTTTGCCTCTTTTGTTTTTTTTTGGTTAATGTAGGCTAAATGTAGACCTATGAGTAATACATTCCACAGCAGGTAACAGGAGTTGAATGGATGTGGCAGTTCTAGCATGGCACGTGTGCAGCGGGAAAAGAAACTGAACTTACAGAGATTTGGTAATATCAATAAACCTCTTGCAAGCATGAGCACAGGATGGCCCACAGGTATGGGAAGCTGTAGCACCACCTCCTTTAGGTCTCTCTCCTTCTTTTTCTCCTGGGAAAGATGGATAGTTTGTGTTTGTTTGAAAAATCATGTGTCCCTTGAGCTTGACTTGAAGATGTGTCTGTTTCCAGATTGATCCCAGAGCATCTGCTGAAGGTAATTTAGCAGCTAGTTCCTCTCTGCATAGACTCCGGCTAGGGAGATAAACCAGGATAGCTTGTCTCACATCTTCTTTATTTTAAAATAAATAACTGAACAGCCCCTCCCCACCAAACAAATGCAAATCTGCACCCTCCAGTTTCCTCTTGTTAATTCACACATGGTTGCTCATTGCAGCCAACTGCTGATGCTGGTTGTGGTATTAAAAGAGGCACCTTCTAATTTGTAATGATCCTATTTAATGGAAGGCAGGTGTGAGTGAGGCTTTGTAAGCATTAAAGCAGGTAGATGTTGATATTTTGTTTCCAAAAGCAAACTGAAGGCTATACTTGGGAACAGTTTTATGTTATGAACACCATCTTTTTATCATGTTGGTGAGCAGCATAGTTAGACCTTGTTTTTGAAATGCTCGCAGTTCAGGTATGCAGGAATTTTTTTGTTGGATGTCAGAATCTGCTAGTGGTGTTCCTTTTAAAGCAAGTGTATGCAGTAGTGATACTGAATCTATAAACAGGTTCCTTTTGTTATGTTCTCTTCAACTGTAACATGCAAATTCAGTACCTGTAAATGTAGTAATTGTAGTGTAGTAATGTAGTAATTTGGTATGTGTAAAGCTTCACTGTAATTGGACTACAGGTGTGGAAACAATAAGCAATAATAATAAAACCCGTGTATGTTTTTTAAAACTTAGGACTAAAACTAATGACTTGGCAAATGTTTTTTTCCTAGTACTCTAATCTGTGATACTACACATTTTTTTTTTTAATGCGGTAAAAATATTGTTGAGTAAAAGGAGCGTTAAAGTGTAACTAATCAGAAAAGTGATGTCATACTCAAATGCAAAGAGCACCCTAAGGCTGAGTCACCTCTTCAAAAAATATACAGGGAAATTTTAGCTAATCAGCAGTTAAGGAATGGGGTCTTTTCTCAAACGTGAAGCTTGGCTGAAAGAGAAACACTTTATGAAAAGTGATATGAAAGTCACTAACTAATAAAGGGAAAGCTATCTATGACTGCTGGAATGCCCTGTAAGACGCTTTCAGGGGAAAGAGTTAACTTATAAATAACTTAATTTGAAAATGTATAGCATAACTTAAAACAAAAGCAGAAATAAAAATTTAAACAAACTTTGATTTTGTGGGAATAAGATATTTCAATCAACCTGTGTAGCAATGGCCCATCAGATGGGGGTTTTATCAGCGTTTTTTTTTTTTTGCAAGAAAATTTAATGAAGTTCTGTATTTGTCAGAATACAAACTTGTGAATCTAAACTTTTTAGAATGAAATTTCTACTTTTCACTCTTCTGAAATTAAAATGAAAAATTCCCTTAGAATTAGATATGTCTAAGCAAATTTCTGCCTGCATGTGTCAGCGTCCTGAATGCCAGTAAACTAGGATCTTGATTCTTTGAATGTTTGCTCTTTTACTCCTTTGTATCTGTTAAAGTGTAAATAAGTAATTCTTCATACAGTAAAGTGTAAATGGAATATTTTAAAATCCTTTTAAAGTAAATATCTAGGATTTTTATATTTTATGATTCTAATGTGGTCAGAGTACAGAAACAGTTATGAGTAGAATATCTAAGTGTAGTAATGGATGAAACATTATACAGCCAGGAGACATTATTTGTGCTTCTTACTAAGTGGATAATAAAACTACACTTCTTTTTGTCATGTTTCTTCTTATTTCTAAGAAACAATACCCTTGTTTGTGTTTTCTGGTTCTGCCTTAAACACAATTTTCCATGTGCAATAGTATCAGAGATGAAAGAACAGAACTTGAAGTTTATAGCAGTACACTCGTTCTATTACCTACACATTGAAAAGCTGGGGAACATCTGTTAGTGTAGGGCTAAACAACAGGGTGTTGATCATATAATCTTCATCACAGTCTACACTGAGGCTTGTTCCCATCACTACTTGTGAAGTTGAGAGATCATTAGTTTTACTTGAAAACATAAAAGCAGAGCTGAGCTTGAGTAGAATCAATGCCCGGTTTTGCCAGGTGCTGTGCAAGGCCCTTGGAAAAGGCTGTTGTAGGATCAAGAGCTCACAAACAACTTACAGTGCCCATACACCTCTGCAGCTGTGCAGAAGGGCTCATGATTATTGCCTTGCTTTGAGCATTGGCATTGTGTTCCACTGCCTGCTGTGGAAGACAGAATCCACCAAGCTAAGAAGAGTCAGAGGTTTACAGCCTTTGCTGCAACTGATGTGGTGTAAGGGTTGGGGAGGAGATGCTGTCAGTGTGCTTATCTGCTCTTGCCATTCCTAGTCCTGGGTTCAGGTCAGTTACGTCCCAAGATGCACGCAGTGAAGTGAAACTCTGTGGTGTGCTATCTGGGATTTGGTGGAGCAGAGAACTTGCTAGGATCTAGAGTTTCTTCTTAGAGCAAGGCTGCTGTAAAACTGCTGGGGTTTTCCACGAAGTGACAACACAGCCAGTGTGACTGAATGCATCACATCACCACCACTCTATCTGAGGTGGGCTCTCCATAGATGAGGCCATACTTGTCTGCTGGACGCAGACATAAAAGGCACTTTACTACTAGTAAGTAGAACTAAGTTTCTGCCACTTGTACTTGCTATTAAGTCATTTAGAGTAGTAACTCATTCTGTTCTAGCTGCAGCAACCCTGTCTTAAAAGAAAAGGGCAAGGTGTGCATACAGGCAAACACACCTTTTTCTACCAAAGTTAGTGACAACCACCACTGGGGTTAGCAGAAGGGCATAGCTACATCAGGCTTGTGGAAATCTCATGGCTGAAGTGACTTCACTTAATTGCCCCTCATTTCTGACCCACTCCTTTTCTCTTTCTCACTAGTAGAGCTTTCTTATCTCAGTTGTATTTTGTTCTTTTCCTGCAGGAGAAAATACAAGAAAACATCACAGAGGTAAGAGTAAACCACAGAGGACTGGAAGGTATTTGTGAGTTGTCTGTGTCTTTTTGTTAGGGGGTTTGAAGGAGGATTTCCCTGTTACCAGATCGGTTTCATTCCAAGGGAAATGCCATTCTACCATTTTTTTCCCCCCATTTTTCCCCTATCTTGTGCTGCTGCTGCCCCAAATCCCCTGTGCTGGTAGTGGTAGTCCTCCCCACCTCCGATGTTAGTGGTAGTTCTCCCTGTGTGAGGACAGATATATTTATCTTTGAAGGTCAAACCCTAATACACGTCACTGTGTTCCTTCTGCAAGATCTGCTGGTTCTAACTCCTATCACTTACTCATGCTGTAATAATGAAATGGATTGTGGGCTTGTACTGTCACTAATGATCTGTGCCTTTGCAGGAGACTGAAGAAAAACTGGGGTCCTGTTGATTAACGGGCCCTATTACAGCTAACTGATCTAGTTATCTTACTGCCTCCTTGCAGGAGGGAGGCCCAACGAGGGTCTTTGACAGATTCATTTTTCTTTCTTTAAAGCCCTTGTGCTTGGTTGCTTCATATCACCAACTTTACATCATAAAATTTTTTGGTGCTAAGCTGACTCCCTCTCCCCTGCATGTGGAATATTAATTGGTGACTTAATCTCATGGCGTGCTGAGCATCCTTAGTTCATGTTGACTTTAACTGGATTTGAGACTCCTGCAGAGTGCTTTCTAAAGACTAAACCCTGCAGCTCTGCTGAATGTAACCTTTAATGTGGTATGATGATGAAGAGAGCTGGCAGATAAGCCAATGTGGTGATGTGATGGGCTAAGACATCACAACCATCCCTCCTGTTTGCCGTCACCCTGTGCTGAAGATGATCACGCCAATGCAGCATTGGCAGGGCAGGCTACGTGTGTGCTTGTGTGTCACAGCCACAAGAGACTGAAGTGTGGTGGCTTGAGTCACAGATGAGGTGGGTTTGAGCTATGATAGTTGAGTGGAAAATAATGATTTTCAGATTTCTGTGCTGGACCATACAGGTGGGCATTGTGTAGCGTGAAGCACAAGAACAAGAAGGTAAATGTACTCCCAGTTGTTTTCCTAGATGTGGGGCTGACACTGTAGTTTTATTTGCAGCTCTGCTTTTCTCCCCATTTGACTTGCTGCTGCCGTGATTGCTAATTAATTATGAACATGTCTCTGGCCAGAGGTCTTGAGTTGCTGCAAGAGGCTTTGTTCTGGGGCTGAGATGCTTTCCAGAATTAATGATTGCGCTGTGTGTGTGTGTCCCCACCACTGCTCGTGTTGTGTGGAGTACTGTGTCTTATTTGGGTGTGTTTTCTGTGTACGTAACCACAGCATCAGAGAGTTCAGCATTTCCTCTGTATGGGAGATTTTTTGTAAGCCTCGGAAAAGAAATGAAGTATGATAAGAGCTCCTACAAACCCAGTACGCAGTTGCATCAGTGACGTACAGAGAATGGAATATGTCCGTCTGTTTAAACATACCGTTACAGGGGTGTTGTGCCCCGTGGGATTTTGAATAAGCTTTCTTATTTTCTCTTGCTGTTACCCATGCCTGCTGCCTGACCGATGCTGTGCATCCTTGTGGCAGCTGGGCAGACGGGCTTCTTGCTGCTCTCGTATCTAACAACTGGTATGAGCTCTGTGGAGGCGAGAGGCTGCTCCAGGGACCAGCACAGAGGATCTACTATGTCCGATGACCTTGCTCAGTGGCTGCTGGCGGCCAGCCGGAGGGCTGTGTAGCACAGCAGGGTAGCTGCTGCGGCAGGGGACCACGCTTTGACAGCACCTAGGGCAAATAAGCTGGCTAGTGAGCGTCCGACTTGAATTTGCCACCTGCTGTGAGGTTAGGGTATGATGCTAAATGGGAAATTGCACATACCACCACCTGATGTGGAAATGTAACATCCAGCAAAAGGAAGCTGTAGGACAGCAGTTCATTTATAGGCTGGTTTTAAGTGGCATCTCTCTGAGCTGGTAGTTCCAGTAATGAACATAACTGATGACTTGCCTCAGGTCTCCAACTCGGTTTCCCACATTCATCTGTTGCAGGATATCCTTTGTTAAATTTTTTTCAAAACAATCTCAGGATTGCAAACACCAGACTCTGGAGGGTGACTGACAGCTGAACTGAAATGATCCTTTGCTTGCTTTTGCATTTTCTTCCTTTTGTTTCTCTTTGGGGAGTGTTATCACATATGAATGCCTAGGTGATAGTGAGCAGCACTTGTTACATAGGAGAAACACTGCTGTCCTCTGTACCTTCCAGTATAGAGAAACAGTTTTCCCTGAGTGCAGACGTGTTGGGAAGGAGGACAAAATACCTCCAAGAAAATCTGAGGAGAAAGAGTTGGAGTAAAATCTGAGCCATTCTAAAATTTAATTGGAAATGACAAACACTGACTCTTGCATTGATCATTCTATTAACTGAATTGACACAAATGCTTCTGTAACAATAATATATTGATATGATTTTCCTCATAAACTTGGAAGTTTCACAGCTGTCTAGACAACCTTCATTTTGTTAGTCCCAACATAGTAATTGGTTCTGAACCACTGAACTGCGTTGTAGATTAATCACAGCACTACCAGAGAAGCAGGATATTTAATCAGAACTCGGGTCATCTATCATTTTCCCATCTAATTCCCCTTGGATAAGTGGATAGTAGGTAGCTTATGAAATAGTGACTGAAGAGGTAGTCAGCAAGAGGGAGAACTAGACAGGAAGCCCAGGCTCTCTTGAACTTTCAGGTCCTGGGTTGCTTTTCCTTTTTCTGGAGTACTTGAAACCTCAGTCTTTTTGATTTGACTGCTAATACTCCCAGTTATCCTGAAGACAATCAACTGTGGGCTGCCTGTGTTTTCCTGGGAGATACTCAGCACCTTTGACTCCCTGATTGATCAAAAGGGAAATAAGCCTTTCAGGTAGCCCTTGGTAATCCCCTTCTAGTTTAGGTTCATCTGCTTGGGTGACATTCAGCTAGTGCAGGCAGTTTTGCACTTCAAAGGACTCACTGAAGTCCTGTTTATCTCCTCAAAATTTGTCAGAAAAATAATCTGTGTTAGCTTACATGGCGTAAATTTTTCTCAATTATGATCCACAGCCATGCATTTTTACTCAGCCAGTAACACAGAATGGCATATGTTGCTGTTTTAGTTTAGCTGCATGTTGGTTAATTGTAGAGTTTAATTTTCTCTTAACGTGCAAATGCTTCTTTTACAGTGAACTCTTTCAGATAAAAGTCAAGTAAAAGCAGTCCTGATATTTTATCTGTCCGGCATAGATGGATGGATTTTTTTTCCCCCAAGTACCTGTACATGAAGTACAAAATAGAAAAGGAAACGTAACCACATTGTCTTTGAAATATGACTGTGACCCTGATAGAAGCATCCTAACAGGCCTTGCAAAATACTAATGTGATTTCTTTAAAAAAATATTGTACTCTAATTAAAAAAGTTTGACATCTGATATAAAGCACATGGCTGGAATATCAAGCCTTCCTTAATTTTTGTAAGGGTTTCGTTGTTTCTACTTCAGACAATCAGGTGGGAAACTTGTAAGCAGAGATCTTATTTTCTATCCCTTTCCCACACTTCACTATTCTTTCTCATCTGTGTCTGTGCTTCTCAATTCCAGTTTGCTCCAGCATTTAGTTTATATACTTTTGGAGGAAAATGTGAATGTGAACAAGTTGGTTTTTTTGTTCAAAAAAGGGATGTATTTATGTTAGTGTGTGGTACAAGAGGTGAAACCATTAATGCACAAATGGTGTTACATACAAAATAAGTGGAAAAGCCTATTCTTTTTTCCTCCCAACTTTAGTTGATAATGATCTTCAGGTTTACTCATGCTGATACCTCTTTAGATTAAAAATAGTCCACTGTCCCTTTCGGATTATTTCAAAATGCAGGTCAATCTGTAGGCTTGCAAGTCTCATTCTGGGTAATCTTTAAGTTAGGCATTTACTCAGGACCAGATCGTAGGAGGAAAATCGTTGCTGGGATTAATCTCTTCCTTTAGTACTGTTAGGACACACCAAGGAGATCTTGATTGGAATGTAGCATCAGTGCTCTCTCATAGCTGATTTTCTGAGTAAGGGCATTATATATGGTGGTAGTTGTCACTGTCATTGATGACACCAAGCTGGGAGGAGTGGCTGACACGCCAGAAGGCTGTGCTGCCATCCAGCGAGACCTGGACAGGCTGGAGAGTTGGGCGGGGAAAAATATAATGAAATATAACAAGGGCAAGTGTAGAGTCTGGCATCTGGGCAGGAACAACCCCAGGTTCCAGTGTAAGTTTGGAACGACCTATTAGAGAGCAGTGTAGGGGAAAGGGACCTGGGGGTCTTGTTGGACAGCAGGATGACCATGAGCCAGCACTGTGCTCTTGTGGCCAGGAAGGCCAATGTCATCCTGGGGTGTATTAGAAGGGGGGTGGTTAGTAGGTCGAGAGAGGTTCTCCTTCCCCTCTACTCTGCGCTGGTGAGACCACATCTGGAATATTGTGTCCAGTTCTGGGCCCCTCAGTTCAAGAAGGACAGGGAACTGCTGGAGAGAGTCCAGCACAGGGCAACAAAGGTGATTAAGGGAGTGGAGCAACTTCCTTATGAGGAAAGGCTGAGGGAGCTGGGTCTCTTTAGCTTGGAGAACAGGAGACTGAGGGGTGACCTCCTTAATGTTTATAAATATGTAAAGGGTGAGTGTCACGAGGATGGAGCCAGGCTCTTCTCAGTGACAACCAATGATAAGACAAGGGCAATGGGTACAAACTGGAACACAGGAGGTTCCACTTAAATTTGAGAAGAAACTTCTCAGTGAGGGTGCCAGAGCACTGGAACAGGCTGCCCAGGGAGGTTGTGGAGTCTCCTTCTCTGGAGACATTCAAAACCCGCCTGGACACCTTCCTGTGTAGCCTCATCTGGGTGTTCCTGCTCCGGTAGGGGGATTGGACTAGATGATTTTTCGAGGTCCCTAACATTCTGTGATTCTGTGAATAATGTAGGCTGAAGAGGACCTTCGGAGGTTGTCTCTTCCAGCTCTTGGTGCTTGAGAACATTACTGAGGCTGTGATTAACTCTTGGTAATCGTCAATTTACTTAATTTGACAATATACTTAGTTCTGATACAATTTAGTTTCTGCAGCTTATCTGTTGACCTTGCAAGGTTATCTTAATTACAAATAGTAAAAATACTCCTAATTCCTTAAGCTGTGCAAGTAATTATAATACTGCTTAGCTCAAGTTTTTCTTTAGTATGCAAGCAGCTCCACAATATAGGATGCATTAGACATTGATACCCTAATCAGTAGCACACACACACAATGCAGTACTTGATATGTCAAAATTCTTTGTAATGCATAAGTTTTTGGGTGCTGAGACCTCCTCAGCTCCATGTAACTTCAGTAGGACTTCTTGAAACTCTGTGTTTCAGGGAAACTGATGTTGAATTTTCAGTTGAAAGCTGCTGGATGTTTTGCAAAAAAGATCTGCTGACTTATTTCTAGAACATTCCTATTGGAGCTGGTGCTGTTAAATTTAATGAATACTTAATTTCAATAAAAAAGTATTGATTTGTTGAGTGCTCTGTATTCATTGCGTAATCATAGGTGCCTTGGGAAAAAATTGAATGTGGTCACGTAAATAAAGTTTATAATTAATCTGTATGTGAAGGGGGCAAATTAAAGTGACATTGGCAACCTTAATTTGGTATTTCATAGCTTTCTGGGTGCTTGACTTTGCAACCTGAGTGATCTTCTAATGTAGGTTAAGTGCAGTCAGATACTCACAGCAGTACACAGCTCTGAAGAAGCTGCGCTTCAGGTTAACAAAACTAAGTAGAGTTTGTGCTTTAATTCATGGAGGAAGTTTATATTACTTGGCTATGCATATGGAAAGTTCATGTTGAGAGGAGAGGAGAAAACCTATCTTTTAGAAAATCCCAGCTTTCATTCTCCTAACACTTTCTATAGGAAGAAAACACTGAAACATTGGAAGTCACAGAGGGTTTTACATACCCTCTCTCATTCTGTCCTTCTCCTATTTCCCTCTGTTTTAGAGAGCTGGAAGATGCAGTGAGATTGGACTCCATACAGATACACACATATGTTATTTTCTTACCTTGAAATCTTGCTTAGTTTTTCTACCCCAAAAGGAAGCGGCCATTTCTTAATATGATGGCTCTGGTAGAGGAAGGTATAAATTCTGGATTCCTGACATGAATAATGGGAGACTTATGATCTTAATTGAGAGCGAGAGTAAGTTCAAAATCATGATGAAATGTGATTTAACAGTGACCACATCTTTCTTGCTGATATATATTCCTATTATTTACTAAAATTAATTTTATTCTCTATGCTATATAGAGCTCAATAATTGTCAATAAATTCAAGCCCTTAATGATTAATGACTGTTAAAATATTGAATACATTGAGCATAGTTTTTCAGCTGATTTACAATGCTTAAAACATTAATGGTTGTACAGAATTTGTTCTAACAATAACACCTCTTGTTCGATAAGGAATGGACTCTGCAGATTTATAAATGGTAAAAGTAGCTTATGTTACTCAAATACTGTCGTGACAAGTGTCCTTACCTATCAAAAGCAAATTATGTTCAGGTTTTTCCTAAATATGTTCATTTTTATGTGAAATGCAGCCATAAACTTCAGTATCACTTCACCAGAACAAATGACACACTCCTGCGTTTGCATTGGTTCTCTGTGCATGACGCTGGTTTTCAAAATGAAATCATTATGTCATCTAGATTCAGATTTTACAGATAGTGTTTGGATCAATTTCTTAGAACTTATTTGTAGCCCCTAGACTTGTTAAGAGTCATTCATTTTTTGCTAAAGAAAGATTGGTATGACATGTAAATTATGTTCAAAAGTTATAGACTTCAATGCTGATAATTACTTTGGGAAGCATAGATACTTTCTTTTCTAAAGTTCTTAGTGCCTCACAAGTTTTCTTGATTCAAATCTTGAGGGCAGAGCAGAAGTACTCTTTTGTCTTCTACTACTTTTCTAGGCTTTGTTATGAAAAGTTGTCTGGAAGAAAGCTGCTGGAGGATAACTTTTTCGGTAGCTCTGCAGCCAGTTCATTAACACTCTAAAATTAAGTAATATAGATTAGATCCACTATAGTCCTATGATATTTTGGTATTTCTGTTTCCACCTGTTGGAGCCAAGCAAAATACTGCATATATGAATCTGGAAGGCTGAATAGAGAAGAATAAACCCAGTCTCCTGACACCTTCCCATTGGGTTAGTTTGACTTCTTTCAGTGCTATCCAGTGCTCTTTTCGCTGACCTAATTTTAGGTAAATTGAAGGGGCTTGCTTTTTTCTTTTGGGTTTTGCAGTTATTATTCCTTACAGGTATGAAATATAATTCCGCTTGTGGGTACATGGATCCCAGTAGGTGTTCATTTTCATTTTAGTTAATCTGAGATCCTTTACTGAAGCATGTTTGGAGAATGAGATTATGATTTGTTGAGGGGATGTAACAGTGAGTTCTCCCGTGATTTACACATAATTTTTGTGGGAAGGATAGTAAAACTTAATAAAGAATTCAGTTAAGCCTTATATTATTGCATATTAGACTTGATTTTCCTGTAAAATAGTATTGATTTTTATTTTATTTTTGTTTTGTCCCTGCGAAGCGAATTACTCAGATATGATGCATGCAACCCAGTGAAATTTCCTTAGTGAAAATGATGTTAACTTCGATGGCAGAGGCTGCTCTATGGAACTTTTCTGTTTGTATTTTTCTCTTATTTACACTGCAATTTCTTGATAATCTCTCAGTGTTCATGGTAGACGTGCATAAGTAAAAGAAAAAAAAAAAAAAAAAAAAGAAAAATCTGGTTTTCTTTCCTGAAAATAAGCGTTAACACAAATGATAAGACATCTGTCTCCAGTCCTTCCTTGCCCAGCTACCATTTCCCATTCCCTTGTTCCTCCTCATACCTCCTTGCTAAGTGTATGTGAATTTTTCTAATCCACAGCATAAGGAAGGCGGGGGTTAGTCTTGACTCTCTGTATCCCACTGGTCTTCTGCTAACACACACTACACACAGAAGCACAGTGTCTTGTCTGTCAAAAAGCCTTCCTCCCAAGCGGAACCTCCAGAAACAAGTGGGGAAACCATAAGATCTGGAATCCCACTTCCACGTGGTGTTCCTAGGCTGTACCACTCTACCCTTCAGTTGAGCACCAGAAGTTCCTGAGGAATCAAACACCAAAAGAAGGAAGAAAAGAAAATTGTTTAAATGGTTTTGTGTTTGTTTGTTTTTTTTTTTTTCAACTGAATGCTAAATTGCATCTGGTCAAACCAATAATCCCGACAGCTGCTAATGAGTTGACCCTTCTGAACTGGCACTTCAAGTAGCAGATAGGTAGTCCATTGATTTTTCCCATCAAGCATTTATAAAGTATGAACCTTAGCAACTGTCAGGCCATTTTTGGTATACTGGGTAATTACAAAAAGCTGGTCATTTTAATTACCCCAAGATGCAGCATTTCCATGACTAATTTGGAACTCCTATGTCTTAGCCGTGTCTCAAATTCAATTTGAATTGATAATGGGTTTTAATCCCTCTCTTTGATTTTGCAGTCAGACCAAAGGACAGCATTTTGGGAGGGGATGTGGGAAGGAGGAGAGAGGGAGAAAGAAAAAAACCTGTAAGTGATTGACATTATTTTTGCAGTTAATGTAGGGATGAGCCTTTATTTGGGGACCTCCTCTGGGTGAAGGCAATATAAATTAAGTCCTGTATAAGCTTCCAGCCTTCAAAATCTCGTACTTTGTAAATGTGTGTCTCCCTCGTAAATGATGAAGAGGGAATCATAAGGCATGTTGTTAAAAATCTATCACATGCAGGTTTGAGGCATCCTTGCTGAGATAATTTGCCCCAGGAGAGAATCAGCTATCGCCTTGCAGTGTGGCTTTTTCTCAAGAGAAATTTCTGACTTTTAATATGGATTACACTGAAGCCACTAACGAGTCTTACCAAATCTAGGAAAGCTATAAAACCTTTTTTGTCATTGCCACATCAGAAAGCCTCTCTGTTTGATTTCTACTGATTAAGTTCTGTGTTTCCTTTAGCACATTCTCAACAGACTATCCATTAATTATTAATAGTTCTCCCCCCCACCAAAAGCATTTTGTTTGTGCTCTTGTCCTGCCTATTTTGAGATGATAACTTGGGGATGGCATTTAACTTTAATTAGATGACAGGTGCAGAAGCCTGCCAGATCTTTATACCATATCTACATGGACACTGCAGTCTCTCAGGGCCAAAGCATTTATTGCACATTAAGGTGAAAACATTTACAAGAGTCTCTTGTGAAAACGTTGGCAGGTCCTTGCTGAGTGCCACTCCACCTCCATGGGCACAGGGGAGCACGGCTAGGACTGTATTTTGACAGGCTGGTTCCCATGTGTTAACACTGAAAATGGAAAATAAGCCTTAAGTAGAAGCATTAGTTTAAAAAGGAATTGCACGTTAGTATACTTAACAATGGCACAAAATTGGGGGGAGCTGTCAACACTCTTGAGGGCAAAGAGGTCCTGGAGATGGATCTGGACAAATTGGAGAATTGGGCAATCACCAACCGTGTGAAGTTCAACAAGAGAAAGTGCTGGATTTGGCACCCTGGCTGCACATACAGGTTGGGGGACAAGATGCTGGAAAGCAGCTCCATGGAGAGAGGGATCTGGGGGTTCTGGTCAGTGGCAAGTTGAACATGAGCCAGCAGTGTGTCCTGGCAGCCAAGAGGGGCAACCGTGTCCTGGGTGCATCCAGCACAGCATTGCCAGCCAGGCAGGGAGGTGATTGTCCCGCTCTGCTCTGCACTGGTGCGGCCTCACCTAGAGCTCTGTGTGCAGTTCTGGGCAACACAGGATAGAAAAGATACTGAGCTATGGGAGAGTGTCCGGAAGAGGGCTATGAAGTTGGTGAAGGGTTTGGAGAAGAAGCTGTATGAGGAGTGGCTAAAGTCACTTGGTTTGTTCAGCCTGGAGAAGAGGAGACTCTCATTGTGGTCTACAGCTTTCTCACAAGGGGAGGAGCAGGGGCAGATGCCGAACTCCTCACCTTAGTTACCAATGATAGAACCCGAGGGAGTGGGAGGAAGATGTGCCGAGTAAGTTCAGATTGGACATTAGGAAAAGGTTCTTCCCCCAGAGGGTGGTGGAGCACTGGAACAGGCTCTCCAAGGAGTTGTCACAGCCCCAAGCCTGGCAGTGTTCAGAGACTGGACAACACCCTCAGACACATGGTGTGGACTGTGGGGTTGTCCTGTGCAGGGACAGGAGTTGGACTCAGTGATCCTTGTGGCTCCCTTCCAACTCAGGACATTCTGTGATTCTATGAATACATGTTTTGATGAGCATTGCTACAGAGAAGATTAAGAAGAAATTTACTGTAGTTTTTGTCTGGTGTGTCTCCTTACCTCAATCCCATCCATCTACTAATGAGTTGGAAGAGATGCAGACCCTGTTACAGAATTTCATGTGTGCTTTGCCAGGGTGTGAATTAACATTGTACTCCAGTGAATGATGATGATGTTAGACTGTCATCATGGCAGAAGAACAATTGTTCTCCTGCTGGGGAGGAGGTTCTTGAATAGAAAAATCCAGTTGCTACGTACTTACCTGCATCACAAGGGCTTCGTAAAATATCTGGGGTATTTATATTGTGGATTTATTGTTTGACCATATGGAGAGACACTAATGTGCCTGATTGTGTGGATGTACGAGCTGGTACCTGCACAAAAGGTGCCTTGGATGCACCCAGCTTAATAAGACTGATTCCAAGCTATCAAGAGTGAAGTTAGGCACTATCATTTCCAGAAGTGTGTTGTGGGGTTTCTGTGTTGTGTTGTTTTTAGGTTTCTTTTCTTAGTTGGATTTTTTGGGAACGATGATAGTAGAGAAGTGCTTTGTTCTCTCACAAGATGTAGGGGGAGGAACTTGGACATCTGGGCCTCCAGTGCCTGGTCAGAAAACAGTTTTTTTAAGTTTGTGCTTTTTTTAGTACAGCTGCTTACTCCTAATCTTCATTCTGATTCACAGAATACTTAAACCCACGTTTCCCCTCACCTAGCTACAACCGTATCTTCAGAGAAAAAAAAATAACAATAGTCTGAACATAATAGAAGTGCTACAGTTAAATCATTATTTCTTTTTGAGGTTATTACTCTTAACATGTACAAGTATCTTATTTCTGTGCTGCTGTGCAACACATTCAGATTTAGTGGAGCATGTAATTAAGGTTCATAGCTTTGGATTAATATTTACGTAAAACATGTTTTCAGCTTCTGTTTAATTATTGTCTTGATTAGGACCAACTAGTTTTGAAAGGGAGAAAAATAGTTATGTTCTCTTAAGTTTGTTGTCAGACACAATGCCTCGTGCAGAGCAGAAAGCGCTCTCTGGACTTACTGATCAGTGATACACAGTTATTCTGGGCTTGGAGACCATTGTCTCATTGGGTTGCTTTTCAGAGTCTGGGATGATAATGGTAATGAGCAGTTACAATGGAACTGGTTCTTTCTTAGATTCTTTCTTGTTCTTCCTGCGAAAATTCACAGCAGGTAGCGCTTCCCCCTCCCCACCCCCCCCCCCCAAAAAAAAAAAGAAAAAAAAATAGAGATGCTGACAGCATTTCAAGTGAACCACTTGGAATCTGTTTATTCTCATTTCTTTGTCTGCTGAAAGATGGTTTTAAATTCTAGTTGTTGTTTTGTTTGTTTTTTTTTCCTCCCGTTCTTGTCAAAACAGGTACTACTATACCTGAGTTCTACATAAGCAGGTAATTTCTCTACTGGAAATTTTCTTCAGCTACTTAATAACACTCAACAAATTCCACTAGTACTTAGTGATTACTGCCTAAAGGCTTCTCCAGTTTTGTCTTGTGGTCAAGACAGAAGTACTTCTTGACTACCTACTGCAGGAGCTGGTGAGATCCACACCGCAGCACAGCAATGGTCCTGTGATTTACATCTCATGGTTTTGTGAAATAAGTTATTGGCATTTGCAGCATCTGGTTAAACTGCTCCAAAATGAAACACCTTGTTGATTCTCAAGAGAATGCCCAAGGAATGAGCAGGCACAGGGACTAAGCTACTGTCCAACTGCTGCTGAACCATGCTTGTGTAGATCATGATTAAAGCCTAGTGATCATGTAAAGATTTGGACTACAAATGCTGTGGTGCATGGGGATAAATGAGTTTGATTTCCTAGGCAGCCTGTCCAACACCTTTTGCCAGGAGTAGATTTCCTTAGAAGAGAAAACCAAAACTGTCATAAAAATATGTTGTTCATGCTCAGAAAAGCAATCAGCTTATTGCTGCTTTTTCTTTAGACTGGCTAAGCCATAGGAATGGTTTTACTTCAGCTTTCTTACGGACTGCAGTTGTGACTTGTTTTTTTTTTTTCCCCTCCTTCCCTTGGCAATACTGTGAATGTTTTTCAGATTGTGATGACAAACGCTCCTTCTGGGAGTTTATGCACTAATAAACAATGGCGACAACAACTTGCTCTATTTCATGTTATAGCTTCAATTTTAATGACTCATGAGGCACAAAGAACTTGAGCACTGATCTATTTATTGACGGAGCTTAAAGACACCAAGGACCGAAGTGACAGTAGGGATCATTAGTCAGCAACCTTGTTGCTATTTCAAGCAATGCTTTATTTTGATGGCTATTTTAAAGAAAACTGTGAAAACCGGACTAGATTAATTAATTTTCAGTCCTGTCCTAAAGCTTGCTTGGGTGAGGGGCTGGAGGAGTGAAAAGCACCACCACTTCCAGTGGTGACAGCTTTGTCCCCAGAGCCTGAAGGACTCAGCAGGCACAGCAGTCACCTAGAGGAGGACAGTGCTGGAGATCATTCAGGGTCAGGATTGTCATAGCTATCTCACATTGCACACCTGGAAGCACTGAATATCAGTGTGGAGGTACAAGGGTACATGGAATTTTTAAAGCGAGATGTGGATTAGTGGGAGACCTCAATGGTCTCCAGCGGAGCATTCATGTCTGGGAAATCCAAAAAAGGTTTTGAGTCTCTTGGGACCAAACCTGAAGAAGTTTGGTGATGTCAGAAACAGCATCTCCCAGATCTCTTGTGACTTCCCAAGTGACCATTCCCATTGCATGTGGTTTAATTATGTTTCATTTCACCCCAGTTCTGAGCTGGATGATCTGAACACTGAGAGTACAGCATCCCAGTTATTCTGTCCGTAGAACCTTATGGACAGGCCAATGCTAAGCTTTTTGTCAATGTTTTTGAGAAACGGTGAAAGACCAGTAGCAATCAACACCAACTCTCACCTTTTTTATGTTTAGAAAGCCATGTTCAGCCTTTACTTATCAGCATAGCCTTGACACTGTCCTTTCATCTGAATTCAGAACTGAAATATCTTGGAAGGAAAACGTCATTGAAGCTGGATTTACCTCATAATCCATTGTCCATTAACCTTCACTTGGGAGGAATTTAAAGAACAGATGTAAAGATATTTCTGAACTGCATCTTTATTATCCTTTGATGTTTAATCCTAACACATTAATAAGAGTTCTGCAGTGGTTAGACTTGGAGACAGAGGTCCTCTCTCAGGTGGTTTGGGGCCAATTTAGGACAGTTAAAATAACAGAAGGTAGTACAGAATCTGGCAGATGTTTGAAACCTGCAGGGAGTTTGTCACGTAACTAGCAAAAGCACTTTCCTCTGCCATGTGCAGCTGAAAAGTTATGAGCTGCTCTTATTAATCCAGTGGTGAAAACATGGATGGCTCCAAGAAACCTTGCACACTGTCTGCAGACCTGCAAATAGAGAAGTTGTGGCTGCAAAAGGTGTATGTGGAAGAAAATATGACAAATTTATTCAGTCTTTTAATCTGAAAGGGGGTGTTAGAAGTTGAGAGAGGAGCAGAAGCAGGAATAACATAAGCTAAACCATATTAAACTTTCTTGACCTCTAGCATAACGCTTCAATAAGGCTATGACTAACATCTGGTTTGCCATATATTGAGAGCAGATGAGGGACTTGCTTGGTGAATCAACTGGTAAATTTCTGTGTGCTGAAGAAAATGAGGAAAACAGGGTAAACAAAGACATGGCTGGCTTTTTCTCATGCAGACTTTGTGATGTCTGCATATATGTAACTGTTCATTCTTAATTTGGAAAACTGTTTTGTTATAGCAAGAGCAGACTTTACAACATTCATCTACTTATTCTTCCAGCTGTTTATTGAAAGAATGTAATTAGGAGAGCATGTTTCTTCAAAGCAGCATATGCACATGGATTCAGCAAAAGCTTTCAACCTGAGTTAGGAATGTGCAACCCAGGCATCAGGTTTTATGAGTATGAGATGGGTTTGTCTCTGTGGAAGGATTTCAGCTGGAGGAACAGACGTAGAACATTAAGGAACGCATGAACTCAATAGGAAACACAAAAAATATAATATTTTTGCTTTGAACTGAAATTACTAATGTTTAGAAATGACATGTGTTTTCAGTGGATTGATAAATGACATCCATATTTTGGTCAGGAACACACAGAGGAGTCTTTCAATTTCTGCTAGATTTGTATCAAGGGAAAATAGACAACAAATTAAATTAACTATAATGTTAGGCATTACTCTTCTGTAAAAAAGATGTCTAACTATAATTTTGAATAAGAAGGCACTTGAACAGCCATAACTGTGGAATACAGCTTTTAATAAATATGTGTTTCAGTTCAGCAGTGTTTCCCTATCTGAGGAGAATTTCTCTGGAATGAATATAGGTTGCTAGTGGTGTTCTGAAAGTGAGTTGGAGCTCAGCTCACTGAAAAGTAGAAAGCTTGTTATTTGATCAAAATAATATGTATCACAGTGATTAGGTGTTAGCTGTCTCTTGGATCTGAAGAAGGATTTGCAAGTCTGGAAGTGTGTCTTCCAGCTCCATCAGTTAAACTCCCACAGATTTAATGTCAGAGGACTTATTTGCTGACACATAGACATGCTGTATTTTTTCGCAAAACCATGTGGCCTCTGGCTTCTAAAGGGCACAGGTCTTCCATATGTCTTGTGTGCCAACCCACTGCAGATGCTCTGGATGGTCAGGGCACTTCAAATGTCCTGACACAGGTCTGTTTGGCTGACTGGTTGTCACCTTCGTCACTGTGTAAGTTCAGGCTGAAATACTGAGTTTTGCAAACTGAGTTTTGCTGAACAACCAAACTTCTAGATGCTATAGAGATATCTTAGGTCGGGATCAGAACAAAGGTATTTAAATGTTTTCCTGTTACTGTAGTATCAAAGTCATGCATAATATTGGAAAAGTAATAGTAAAAGGAAATGTGATCTGTGTGTGCGTACATATTTGTAGGCAAGGAAGGGAAGGAAGAAATGAGTGGGGATTACTGGGAAAGCAAGGGTGGATTTATATGGCTGTTCAGCTTTCTTGCATGATATGAAAACTGGTCAAGGCTGCTATGTGGTTTATAGGAAATCAGTTTGATGACTTAAGTAGTTTTCCCAAACATATCTGTATCACTAAGGCACTACCAAGCTATGATGCCCAATCGAGATAAGAAAAAGATGACTTTAATGTATCATATAGTTTATCCTAGTGGGTGTGTTTAGAAGTCTTTAAGAGGACTCTCCAATGCAAGGAGAAACACAGAATTCTCTTGGCAGGCTAAAACATGGAGACTCAATGTGCTCTGTCTGCTCCAGTAGTTTAAAACTTGGTAGGTAATATATATATATGTATATATTTTCATGCTGTTATTTGAAAACCATTTTTTTCCCAAATTATATATAGCATTAATGTCTGTTTTTGGGCTGTGTTAGACAAAAGGTTCAACACAGGGCTCTTCCAAGCTAGTGTGAGGAGACACTGGCACAAAATTTTCCAGGAAAGGCAAAAAAACATTCATTTCCAAGAATAACTCTTAGGCAATTATAACGACCACTACCTTCTCGCAAAATGAAAGAATGGCCAAGCAAATGAGTGAATGTTGATTAAACACTATTCCAGCTAGGGGTGATTCATTCTTAAAAGCTGATGTTTTTGAAGCAGAGTTTTTAGGAGAACTGTATAGTAGATAATTGCTCAGGTCTAAATACAGCTCTGTGACTGTATCAGTGTGCAGAGATCACGCGGCAGTTTCCTCACACACCAAGCATGTGCATGGTGAGAAAGCTTCTGGGAGATCATCTTCTCAGAAACGTTCTCATTACACGTTTACAGTCATCACTGAAACTAATGGTTGTGACTGAAGGTACCATCAAGCTTTTTTGCCTCTTGCCCTCTGAATAAGTTAACTGTCTTCCTTCATACTGACTGTTTCTAAGCCATGCTGAAGCACGCTTTGTAGACAGCACTCCACCTGTTTCGTAGTGTGTGATACGGCTCAGTGACTGCTCAAAACATCTAACTGATTAAAATTATCCTTGGTGAGAAATGGAAGAAACCCATGCAGAGGCTCAGTCCTATGCAGCATTTCCCCCCTCCCTGTGAACTACTTACTCTTGCATGGGACTGTAGCACCTCATTCTGTCACTTACTAAGAACAGCAGTGACGTATTACTTTTTGCAGTACAGAGAGATAAAATAATCTCATTGTGGTAAGTTAGCTTGAGTTGTCACTTCATGTTGCCATTCCTGAGACATTTGTTCAGCGTCTGTTTACTGCCTGGGTCTTATCAACACTTCCCAAGCTGCACTCTTTGGAAACCTTGGGCTTGAAGCTTTGCCAGTACTGCTGAATAGTTCCAGTAATATCATTTATTACCTGCTTTTTGACTTAACATACGCCACAGGCCATGTGGAAGGTCTTACAAGGACTCAGTATGATGCTGGTATCCTGTTCAAAGGATACAGCTGTAATAAAAGGGGAAAAACAACCTAGGCAACTGAGTAGATTGTCAAATAGAGCGACTGCATAGGTCTTCAAAGGATCAAACAGCTCAACTTAAGCTTATGGTGTCCTGAATGGAAATACATAGTTGTTTTAAAATTGCGCTGGTTCTGTTTTTCATATGGGAATGTTATTGTACAGTGTGAATCATCACAGAGAATAATAAGCTACAGACCTTGCAGAAGGGAAGTTATGTTTGCCCTTTCTGGAAAAATACATTTGCAAGGAAGTATTGTGGTTTAGGTAGCATGACCTTGAATTAAAGTTGTATTTCCCCTTTGCTTTGTTTGATACATTTAACATTCCAGTCCTCCTATTTGTTAGTTTGGGGATAATCAGCAGGAGGTTTGCAGATCTGTGGGAGCTTTTTCAAGTGACCTAAGGTTCACTTTTAGTTCAGAGTGTCTCTAAACCTTAGCTAAACAGTTTATTAAATTTTATAGGTCACTTTTTACCACTCATTTTTATTTGTTTTTAATCATTAGAATTAATTAATCTTTTCTCATCTCATATTAAAAAAAATTAATGTCCTGTATCTACTGCTAATCTAGTAAGATATAAAAATTGGTCTGCCAGATGTTTTCCACTCACTTGCCTGTTACATTATAAACTAATGCTATGTAACAGAAATAAATTAGAGAGGAAATATTTTGTTGTTTGGCACTCTTCAGATTATGAAACAATGTTTACTTCACATAAAATACTTAATCTATTCCAGGCACGAATAAAACTTTGAAAGGTATTATTTGTGGAAAGAAATAGTAGACTTCCTTCATATTTTGAAGAAGTGTTTTTAAAATGTCAAGGGTCATCAATCAGACCCTCACTGAAACTTCACAAGGGGCTTAAAAGACTTTGTTGTTTTTTTTCCCCCTGTACAAATGCACAAGGACATCCAGCAGTCAGCACTCAGCTTCTTAAGAGTTACATCTTGTATCTTAAAAAGTACAACGTACGCTGTTTTAGCCTTTATAAAAGCATTCAGAGTTCAGCCTCTCTTCTTACCCTACAGACAGGTACCGTGGTAAATGCTGGAGAGCTGATGCACTTTCTTTGTTTCAGGAGCTTGTTATGGGAAACAGTCGTCACATTTGAGCGACTCCACAGTCTGATAATTCACGTACGGTCAGTCACAGTGTGTGTGTGTGGGTGTGCAGTGCAGCGGGGCAGGCAGTGGCAGAACCTTTGCTTAGATCTTTGACAAGAGCCTGTTTATGTGCTTTTAAAGAGAAGGAAATAAACAGACAGTGTGACACTCCGGATCTTAAAAAAGATTTCCACTTAATTTCGGTTTGAACAACATTTCCTGTTTAGGCTTTTGAGCTGCTTGCCAGATACCTAATTCACGCTAATTGTGTGCAACCAGCTCACTTAGGCTAGGCTTTTCAAGACTGGTGGTCTGTTCTTACCTCTTCCTTTCTGTCCTCCCCCCAGCTCCCACCTCCTATCTGCTATAATTAGGACTGGACAGGATGAGTGTAACAATAATGTGCTCCAATACATTGTACGTGACAACTCAAATGCCATTATGCTCATTCAGAAGAATTGTATCTTATGCCCTCATTCTGGCCTCATCCTGGGTCCTGACTGCAAAATAAACCTCCAGATAAAAGGATATTTTATGTCTGGATCACAGAACAGAGGTGCAAATGGAAGTTGGGGTGCTGAGTTGTAGGCATGGAGCTAAGGCTGGACTTGGGGTTGAGCTGGGAGACAACCACCAAAGCCTGCCTGTCTTAGAAATACCGCCTTTGCTTATTCTCACAGTCTCAGTGTTTCTGTCCGCAGCCCATCTCACACTTCAGAAGTCTTCTTTCTCTATTTTCAGTAAATTCAGTGTATGTACTGTGTAAATTATCTCAGAGAGATAATTGCTGAAAGGTCGCTGGGCTTTCACAACTAATGCAAGTGTTCAAGATTAAACTGTGGCACAAATGCTGGGTGAGATAAGTAATATGAACAATCCCCAGCCTTGAAGAGAATTAACAGTCTAAGCAAGACAAGTATGAACCTGCAAGTCACACTAGGAAACTGAGGAATAAATGAGAGGAATCGGAAGAATTATTGCTTGCCATGCACTTCCTACGAGTTCAGTTACAGCCCATTTAACATTATTGGGGACAGTTGTTTTCACTACAGTGTTTGGCTTTAAGTGCTTAGTTGATTTTGTTAACAGAACTTGTTAAGGGTGGAATTCATCTTGCCTAACTGCATTTGTCTGCCAAGGGGAGATTTAGTGGAAAGGTGACTCTTCTGCCAGCAACCGTTGAGGGAGCTTAAGGAGAAAACCTTGGAGAAAAGAGTAAACTTCTATTTAGATGGCCGATGTTAGGTGATGTGTCTTCAGCCTGCTTTGCCATGCTCAGTTCTGCAGCCATATATATGTATATATTTATATATATATAAATAAAATAATACAGGCTGTAGGGTCAGGACTATGAACCTGAGCCTTATATCTTGTAAGGTATGTGGTACGTTTATTAGGGAGCTTTGTGGAATAAGTTAAGTGTAGGAGTGTTATCCTAGTTTAGTTAATGGTAGATTGTCTGGACTTTACTTTTGTGCTTATTTGTCTTAAATATAAGCCTCTTTAACACCTCTGTCTCATCTAAATGCATATAATTTTTATTAAAAAGGAAAAATGTACATAACAGCATGCACATGGATAAATGTGTCTACCTCTGACTACCACCTTTTCTTTGCAGACAGATCTGTGATTGCCACTGAATTAGAGGTCTTTTTCCCCAGAGTCTCAGAGTCCCTCAGGTTGGAAGGGACCGGAGGAGGACCTTAGTCCAATCTCCTGCTCAAGACAGGCTCAGCAATGAACCTCAGACCAGGTTGCTTGTGAATGTATCCAGATAGGTCTAGCAAATCTCAAAGATGGACCCTGCACAAACGTGCTGTATGGCTGTCATCAGGCGGGGGAAACGTTCTTCACCCTTATTTGGCCCTCCAGTGTTCAAATCACAAAGTTCTCGTTAACACCACCCAGAAGTATCCTGGATGGCCCGAATCTAACCATGTTGTCATTTGAGCTGTTCCTTCAGAGAGAGGGCCAACCCTCCTCTGTGTTTTCCCTGCCTACCTTTCCTGAAGAGTGCGTATACCTGTTCATCACACTGTGCCAGTTGTGCACACCATCCCACCATGGTTGTTATTCCAACCATGCCCAGTTCTGTGACTGCATGTGGAGCTTTAGCTCCTTCTGTTTGTTTAGAATGCTCACATGGATGAGCAGTGGAGGGGTAATAGTCTGAGGGCTATAAAAGACACAATAATTTATTTACAGCATCTTGGATAAGCAGCAAACTTGTGACAGCATGTCAAACCAACAAAGGATTCCTCTTTCCCTTGCAGGAAGGAGTCTCCAACAGCTATCACTCCCATTTTCTTATTTGTGCAGATACTTGGTTGAGGCTTAGCTGGCTTTGATGCCTCCCTTGGTGCAAGGTGACCTTTCTGCCCTGTTTCCAGAACTAGAAGTAGAGAAGCAACCCCAGTTGTCTTGCTGTAAATTACAAGTTTCGGTCTTCCTCCACCTTGGGATTTTTGATCCCTTGAGGGTAGTTTCTAGATTTTCTTCCTGCCTTGCAATGCAGGTTTGGATTTTTAGCTCTGCAAGGTCTCTGCAAAGACCATATTGATCTCCTGTTTATCCTGCCGGATGGTGTGCATGCTCACTTCTTCTCACAGCTCTTTCACCTGGCAAATGAATACCACAATAACAACATACTTCCCACAGGGGAGGAAACCACTGTTCTCAACCTCAGGGCTGAGCACCAGGGTCTTCTTGCAGTGACAACCGTGCTCAGGAGTGCTGTTTGAGCCAAGACCCCTGATGTGCCAAGGCCACTTGCTTCACCTGGTGTTGGAGACCACATAGAACAACACCACATAGCACACCATCACTACTTGTGCTCAGTCCTCAGCAGAGGTTCTGGGCTCCTTTGCTCTCGTGCTGCAACAGCTGCTGGGACACCATTAGCAGCACTTTGCCTGTTAGTCATGCAGCTCCTGCCAAGCAACTCTTGCAATAGGTGCTTGGCAGTCCTTGATCAGCAGCCTGTTGTAGACAAAAGTGATGGCTACTCCCAAGTCAGGAAGCATCCAACAAAGGCTGGCTGTTGGAGGAGCTGTCAGAGGCAAAAAGCATGTATTAGACTGCAGAAGTTAAACCTCAACAACAGCAACAAGTCACCAGGTGTTTCCTGAACATTTTGCCGAAGTAGTAGTCTAGACATTGCTACAGGTCTGTTATGTGTCTCTCTGCATGTTTGCAAATATTCTGTTCTCTTCTATTGTGGAACTTATATTGAATGCAAAAGTAAGTAGTTAAATAGGAGCATAGAGTAGAATCTCCTAAAAAAACAAACCAAAATGGCAAAACAAAACAAAAAACAAACCCCAAACCTATTCTTGGTGCTTATATCAAAAGATGTATTAATACTTATAATGAGCCCTGTTGCATTATCACTTGCAAGTGGTGAAGAGATGATATACTTTTGTGATTACTGTATTTCACGGTGATCGATACAAAATGGAAGTGAGTAGATAGTGCTGATGGCAGGGTGTTTCCATATTTCATATCTGAGACATTGATTTTCCCACTGCATTGAGCAGTGAAGTCTCTTACTGCCTTTGGCTTGACCAATTGGGACTTTCTGCTTTGGTCCATTATAATTTTTGCTGCAGTTAATCTGCTTTAATGTTATTAAACTTTGGTTGCTCCTCTGGTGTTACAAAAGTGAACAGATATTGCAGTATGCAGCACTTCTCCATGTCTGCCTTTGGCAGGAGGGAGTGCATCTGCTTGCGTGTTAATAGAACTTCCTCCAAAATTGAGCAAACCAAGGAGAGGCAGACTGCCCATGGTCTTTGAAATTAGCATCCCTATATTGCTTCTGGACGTTTATAGAGCAGGAGATTTATAGCATTTTTTGAGTTTCAAGTGCAACCCGTTCTAGGATAGCGTAGACTCTCTCCTACTCCCGAATTCTTGAAAATGTCATTATAAATATCTTTGCAGTAACTCTGTGGTGTGTGTGAACTCATGTAATAAACGTGTTTTGCAGTATTCCACTGCCATTCAGAACAACCTTGCAGCAGCAGAAACAATGCTCAACGTTGTTTTCAAAATTTTCCTCCTGCTTCATCTATACCCTGTTTCTAGCTTATCACCTCTGATTAGACTGATAGAGTGCTTGAAAATTTCTCTTGAAAGATACAGAACTGTGTCTAGAATAATTTTAGTTCAAATGGAACTTCTGTAAGGAAAAAAAAAATCAGGTTTGAGACAGCCGCGTGAAGGGGATAGAGGAGAGATAAGTTGGAGGAGGCTAGGTGGTTAAGTTACTCAGGTGACATACAAAAAACTTCAGTTCAAGTGGCTGCACTAGGTTTCCATTTTGCTTTCACAACATGTTGAAAAGAGCTTGCTTTTGTTCCTTGTTGGCATTAGAAGAAAAGTTCTGAAGTGTCAATTTTTGTTTCTTTGTTCTTCTTTCATTAGTCAGTGTTCTTGTTTTCCAAATAGCTTGGGTCTTGATTAGCTACTGAGCTATTCTAGTTCTGGTACAAAATGGTTGCATCGTGTATGTATCAGTCTGAGATACAGGCTATGAATATTCTTCAGATGTGTGCAGTATAATTTCTTCTAGAGCACAATGGCAATAACTGCCATAGAATGGAGGCAATAAGTATTGAAACTGCCAGGATATCCATTTAGAGTGGCAGAAACAAGGGAGTTGCTTTTGAAGGACTTTTTCAAATCACTAGCCAGCAAATTCTTTTTAACAATGGCTCTAGGTTTTCTTAGGCACCTGGTATCAAGGACACATCGTGGCAGCACCTGGCCAGGCTTTTGCTACACAGTGATACCAAAAATGAGGTGAAATATCCTTTTTGGATTGGCATTAGAGACGTATGTATCTCGCAAGTAGTTCATAGGTTAAAGCCTTCTTAATTGATGTGTTGCCTTTTGTCCCCTTGTGTGTGGAGATGCTGACTCTGAACAGAATTCCTGGAAGTACAAGCTCTGTTTAGTGTGCAAAGATACTCAGAAAGCAAATGAATGATGGGATGTAATATTCAAAAGATTGAAGAGCGCTTCTGGGAAATGATGGTCCTCTTGCCCTGTGAATATTGCATTTCATGGTAACTCTCTGTGGTATAAAAAGTAGAGCAGACAGAAGAGGATTCCACAGCCTGGTGGGAAAAGTGATGAAACATTCACAGGAGGAAAGATGAGAAAGATGAAGACCATTTTATTTAAAGATGAGATAAATTCGAGTGGATATTTTGGCGTTCTAGGAATAGCTGCTGAGACAGAGCAGGCGTTAGCTCTGTCCTGTAATACATAACAACCAGAGGAGAGGAAAGTAATTGAGAGTCAATTATTTCAATTTGATAACTATAACTGTGTCCTATCAAGGTATTTGTAAGGCAAAAAGTTCATTAGGTTTCACAGTGCATCTACAAAGAATGAGAATATTTGTAGCTAATATATATATATAGGAAGTCTTTTCAGAAGACTGTAGAGTCTGTCTGTTGTTTTACTGATAAACTCAGCACTTTGCCTTATGAGCAGTTTTTGCCACAGTTTATAGATATGCTCCTATCTGAAGGGCAAGATGTGCCAATTGAGATACAGCTAAATAGTTCAGCAGTTGAATGTTCTTCTTAATTCTGGTCTGAAAGTGCTATAAAAAAGCCAAGTTAGTAGAGATGTGAATGAGGAACAGCAAGGTTATATTGTACCTGTATTAATTTTACATTAAGGTATCCAGAACTGCAACATGAGACTTAAACCCTAGGGACTGTTGAAACCTTTTGAGATGATGATGGAAACTCTCGGCACATTTTTTCAGAATTTTTTTTGTTTGGTTGGTTTGGTTTTGGGTTTTTTTAAGTCTCAGTTGGAGTAAGACTTGATTGGTTGGTTGTTTTTTTTGTTTTCCCCTCCCCTTTCCACATACAGGATGATTAGAGAAAATGAACTCTTCAATAACTGTCATCATTTGTTGTCATTAGATATTAACTTGATTCAGCTGAGTGATTTTTTTCAAATAACACATGCATGAATTCCGAAACGAAATGTATTTCTACAGACTGACCTAAAAAAATACCTTTTTTTTTTTTAATTGGAGAAAGCGAGAAGTGAGGAGAGAAAAAAGGCTGGCAGCTTGTTGAAAATCACAAGTAGTGGTCCTACACTATTTTTATTTAATTGTAGTGAACTTTTTAGAAAGAAAGTAGCAGCCTCAAATAGTTGAATGCCTTGTGTATCTCATTGTGTAGCTCATTAGCTAATATTGGATGACGGATGAAATTAAAAGAGAGCAAACTGAGACCACAAGAAGAGGTTTTAGGCATGAAGAAAAGTGCATGTATTTGAGCGTTTAACTTGTTTTTCTGATGGGCAGTAGATTTCTGGACATTTCAGATGAATTCCTTAATTTGAGGTTTATTGAATTGTATTGCAAAACGCTCTGAAACTTTGAAGCTAGTTGCTCTTTCCAGAAAATGACCATGGAAATCCCTTGTTAGGTTTCTAATACGCTTTGGCTTTGATTCAGACTGATTTACTCTTGTTTGGATTCCCTGGCACCTTAATACTTGTGCAGTCCTAACACTGTAAAGATGCTTCACGTAGCATGGGGCATTGTGCATCCACAGCAGAATGGCAGAACCTGGCTCTCGCTCTTTACTAAGATGTGCATTGATTTCTGTTTAGGGTTTTGATGTGTAATTTCATAACTGGCTTATTGCCTCCAACCTGAATTTTGTCGTGGCACAAACTTGGGGAAGAGAAGGAGACTTTTTAGTCAACAGTTTTGGCATGAGCTGTCATTAGATGCTTGTGATCAGATTGCATTTGCTTTGAAAAGAGGCTTATAAAGAGGAAATCTGGGTGATGGGTATGCAGATGGTCTATTAATTTCCTGCTTTGGGTGTATCAAATGAAATATTTACCTGATAGAGAGTCCCAAGTGTGTTGAAGAGAGATGACTGCTAAACTAGAAGTCAAGTCTTTAGGTGATACTTTATTGTACTGATCTAGGCAGAATATCATACATAATTGCATTAATAATGGCCTACGCAGTTAACACGCAGAGTCTGGAGGGAGGGGTGGTAGATTTTATTGGATCAAAATGTGTCAGAAAATTAGAAAGCCTTTAGACAAATAAGCCTGCCTTCAAGTATGTATATCTATGCTACTCTACCTCATCCTCCATCACAGCTGAAAAACATTACTTCCACAATCTGGAGTAATAAGGTAATAGAGGGGTAGACTACTTCTTTTTGGCACAGGAGGAGTTACTGGGTAGAGCAACAAGGGTTGGAGCCGCTGATTTATCTCTCCAGCTCATGTTACTAATATTGCAAATGTCACTCCTTATTCGTGTCACCCACTTGAGACTGTCCTGTCCTTTTGTGCCGACGGTTCTGAGGTTGAGTTTGACATAACAGTGTGTGATAACAGATGGGCAGCTGAAGGAATGGGCTGGGAAAACATTTCAGCTTTCTTTGAGGGACATGGATTCTTTATCTCCAAACATTATTTGGTTTTTCCATGATTGCCCACATGTTGTAGGGAACCTAGTTAAATTAAGCTGTGTACGGAAAGCCTGTGCATGTTTGAAAGGATTTGGTACAGGGTGGGATTTTCAACATGTAAGTCTATGAGAAGCTCATCAGTCATCTATGAACTGAACCCCTTCCACTCTGCTTGTCTGGTGAAAACTGGAGATGGGTTGTTGCTAAGTAAGCTCAATGTTTGCTTGAAGGGAATGATCTGTTGGCAGTCATGTGGGGCACAGACCTGTAATGTGCAATTTTCACTCTTACACTCTTCAGAACTTGTCAGGCTAAGTCTGATTTTTATTTTTTCCTCAGATGCTGAAAACTTTAATTTCTTTTGAAACATTTAAAAGTTAAAAGAGTTTAAAATGTCATTTTTCATGTATGTGCTAGACAAGATTTTTTTTTTTTAACCTACATACACTTTGTGGGTAGAAAATAAGAGCATGTTGGGAAGAAAAATGGAAAAGGAAATAAATAACATTTTCTCTCCTAAGTCAGCTTTACAAAACATGCCCGTGACTCATTTTAGGTTGACTGAAGCCTCTATGCTCAACATCCAGATTGTGCTTTGTCGTGCTAGAGGCTGTTCAGAAATGGCTTTCTAAAGCCTGTCCGGCTTGTCCAGCAGTGCCACAGCAGCACAAGGCAGATGAGAGAGTGGCTGAGGAAAAGGCAGAAGGAAAGGGTGGTAGCAATGGATGCGTGTGTGGAGTTTATAGGCTGCGCGGTGAGCCTGCCACGGACACAGTTCATGTTAATGCTCGGTGAGTTGAAATCTGGAGACACTCATTGTTCTTCAGAACTTTACATTTTGACTGGAGATAAATTGTGTGAGCTAAAGAACAGTGTTTTAGGGCATAAATATCCATTAGGAGAGTCGTAGACATGTGGACAACTACTGTTGTCTACCTTTGAAGAGGGATTTGGGGTAGATATGGACATTGACCTATATTAGGATGGCAGTTCTTATTTTCCTTTGTGGCAACTAGAGGGAGGTGATTCTGGTACAATACAAAAGCAAACTGGGTGAGTGAGGACTTCTTTTGTACCAACAAGGAATTGTAGTTTATAGTGAGTTGTAGAGGGAAAGTTCAATTCTTTTTATGCAACAAAATAATTCTTACGGGATTAGGATCAATTAGGAGAGAAAAGGTAATGCTTAGAATAGATATTTTTATCAAAAGGCCCAGCAATGATTTGTTAATTAGAATCCCTGTGAATTAATATCACACAGATCTGCACAACATATTGTTTTTTTTCATATTTATAGAAAAATCTCTTACTGCTACTGTCTTCCTTCTGACTTTCCCTTTTTTCAGATGCTTGACTAGTCAAGTGGCCAAGTGAGCGCTCACCTTGGAAACAACCATTTACATTGAAAATAAATCCCCCAAATTGCAAAGGTTAACTTTTTCTTTCAATTAAAAAAAAAAGTTTACTCTCCATCGAGAATTTTATTTGAAACAGAGTAATGAAATGGTAGAGTTCGCTTTTTAAGTACCCTCTCCCCTCTCCCAGATGTACCGATTCTCTCTTGCAGTTAGCTATGTTATGTGTTTAAACTATTGCTTATGGCCAGTAGAGAGAAGCGTAAGGACAGGTCAAAGCTCCTGATGACATCGTAGTCATAGTCCTATGTATGTCATGTGAAGTTTACACATTTTGAGAAATAGCACCTGTATAGTTTTAAGTTGCCTCCATTATTTTAAAGGTGGCTATAGACATGTTTTCTAGTCCAACTACTTCTGTTTAGATTTTGGTCTTCTACATTAAATATTCTTCCTTCGTTATTAATAACAATGTAAAGGTAGGGCTAGCTGCATTTTGTGTTTTAATCTACATTTCAATAGAAAACTGGATTTGAGGCTAAATGTATTTTCACAAAAATCTCAGTTTGCTGTGGAAATTAAAACCAAACAAACCAACCCCAACTAAGCAACAAAACATAACAGCTGCCCAGAGATTTAGGACAAAATATTCTTTTGAGTTGATAGCCGAGATTTCCAGATTTGGATAATTTTTCAGTATTACTAGAGCTGTTCTTTGTTGTTTTTAACTTAGCCATGCCTGGGGGTCCCAATTAAAATCGGGGATGCACAGTGCCAAAACTGTGACAGTGTGTACCAATGTGTACTGTTCCTGTCCTGATGAGTTTACAATGCAGTCTCATCCTTCAAAACCAGCTTTCCAACTTTTCTTCTCTTTGCTTTCACAGTGTTATATCTGATGAAAAAAAGTCATTTTTAAAAGCCTGTGTGCTATAAATGTTGAACATACTTTGTCCTAGGCAGAGCCTAAAAAAAACCTCAAATGAGCGAACTTTAAAAACGTTTATGTAGAATACAACAGCTATTTTCTGTGAATTCCCTTTACTCCCGCTTCTGCCTTACTCTCACTTCCTATTTGAAGATCAAGACTTCCACAAGTGTTATTTGATAAGCAATCCAACTATAATAAAGTTGCAGTGCCATTAATTCATTGCATTATCTAAAGGCCAGTTGCTTAATGTACATGAATTGGAACTTGCTGCAGGCATAGCAAGGAAGCAACTAACTCTGTGACAAATGGCACTTACGATTAAAATTGAATAGACTGCTCTGGAAAGGTATATTGGCATTTGCTTTTTGCTTTAACTGCAGAATTGTTTCATGAAAAAAGATTGAGAGGCTAATAACAATTGGCTTTGCTTTCCATAATAATGTCTTATCCTTGCCTTAAATCTTTGCCAATATTAGATTCATAGGACAAAAACCCCACAGACTCTTCAAAGCTCATTTGTGAAAATACAAAGCTTTGAGATTCTGAAATGGGGCTGGCATTAAAAGATGCTAAATAAGCTTCTTCATTTTTGATAATATCGCAACAGACTTTCTTGTCTCTACCCACCCTCTTTAGGGATCATGCGCATACATGGTATAGTTGCAAGACATTTTGGAAAATGAATGTAGTTTATTTTCAGGCTTCCCTTCACACATAAATAAAAGATGTCATTTTCTGGGGGCAGCATGATCAGGCAAATAAGGTATAGAGGTCAGAGCCCCAACATCTGGGTTTCACCGCTCTGTCCTCATATCTCTTCTTGGTTCATGGCAAGGTCCTAAAGATCAGTATTAACAGAGCACTAGTATTTGTCACCTAAATATTTGTATATATAAATGAGCTTCCTTAAATTATTATTTTTTTATTGATTTGAGCAACAGAGCACATACTGATGTAAGCACCATGTTTTAAGGCCCTACAGTTGAGAGACATTGATGGCAGCACCTTTCAGCTGAGAGTCTCAAAGCAAACCATAAACCCCCAAAACCTCTTTATGGGACACTGGTGGTGGAGTGTCATTGTGAAGGCAGCGAGGCTGCTCTGCGAGAGAGCCCCATTGCTTTATTGCATTCCTGTCATGAGCTAGTAGCAGACTCAAGAAGGCACAAGTCCTGGTTACCTGTCAACTAGTCTAACTATTAAGCACCTGCTGTCAGTCCAACTTTGTGGGGTTTATAGGAACCACCATAAAAACAGAGCAGAACTTATTTTTATGAACTGACAGGCTCATACGGCCCACTCTGTGTGAATTCACATTGCTGCTTGTGAAATTTGCCTACAGAAAATCACAGGGCTTGCTAGTAGTAAAATTAACAAAGGCTCCACTCACAGAAAGCTGGGGAGTAAGTTTATCTGCCTCTAATAAAATGAAAATGCTTACTTGAAAACTAAACAAAACCTCACAGTCTTTCCTATCCACATGCATTCTTATTGATAAAATATTTGTTATTGCTTGTGGTGTAACATGAAGAAATAAAATCTCTATTATTCATCATTTTGGTTAGTTTTGCAATACTGTATTTAAGACTGAAGTGCCTTATCCATGCACTGAAACTGATTTCCATTTTTCATATTAAAACTGTATATGCTGTATCTAGCTAAAGTCTTGATACAGCTTCTATCAGGATTTTCTCATGGTCCACAATCATAACATGTCCAAATGTACCTTCTTTGTTGAACTTCTGAACTTTTGTTTTCTATTGAAAAAGAGGGGAAAAAAAACCCCAAAGCCAAAACCTACAAAAAGTGATTTGCTTTTTTTACGTCTGTCTTCTTCATTCTGGAATAGTTAAATGTTGTGTTGGTTTTTTTGTTTGTTTCTTTGTGTTTTTTTTTCCTTGATACCTTTGTATTTGGACAGCTTCATTCTTCATAGTGCTTAGTATAAAGGAGGCCATGTTGACCCTCAGGAGCTTGAGAACGCTTTCTGCCTCCTAGATCTGGGAGTATATTGTGGCCGAGTCCTGCTTCATGTAAAGCTAAGATCTGCATGCCATCCATGCCCTCATGTTTGGGCTTCCATGCAAAGGGCGTTCTGGTGTGGGCCAGAAGGTATTTCCTAGCAGTTATGGCGTGTATCAGTCTGCCAGTATGTGAGTATTTGTAACTCTTTGAGTTTCTCCTGCTGACTTTACACCCACATGGTCAGTATTATTTCTCTGCATCCTGCTCTTGACTTTTGGGGCGTGGGCTGTTGCACACGTTAGCAAAACTAAGGCTGGCAGAAAGGTACTGAAAGTGAGTGTCACAAGGATGGAGCCAGGCTCTGCTCGGTGACAACCAGTGGTAGGACAATGGGTAATGGGTTCAAAATGGAACACGAGAGGTTCCACTTAAATTTGAGAAGAAACTTCTTCTCAGTAAGAGTATCAGACCACTGGAACAGGCTGCCCAGGGAGGTTGTGGAGTCTCCTTCTCTGGAGACATTCAAAACCCACCTGGACACCTCCCTGTGTAACCTCATCTAAGTGTTCCTGCTCCAGCAGAGGGATTGGACTAGATGATCTTTTGAGGTCCCTTCCAATCCCTGACATTCTGTGATTCTGTGAAACAGGTCAGTAGTAGCATCACCACTCATTTCACTCCTTCAAATATTAGCTGTCATATGCAGCACAAGAAAAGCATGTCTTTGGAGGTAGGAACATTTCTGTAACTTTTCAGTCATCTAGTTTAACTTCCGTTGATGGATGATGTTTGGTATGCTTACATGCATATGTGACAACGTCTCCATTCTGATATTAGAGAAGTAACTACTGTAAGATTTGTAGTGAGTATGTAATTAATAGCTTGTTCACTGAAGCTCAGAGCCCTTCTTATTAATAACTGCTGATGGGCAGTTTATGGTTTGTCTAGAATCACTGGTCATGTGAAATCACTCCTCAAGTATATATGCATAACTGTTTATGAGGTAAATGTTCATAGACTGTGTAATACATTTGATATCATCATTGATTATAAACTCATGCCTCTTGCTAGAACTTTCAAAATTAATGGGTTTGTCCCAAAGCCCCAGCACCCTTGGTGATGTAGTTATGAGAGAAATCTTAGAGAAAGACGAAGATTTTTAGTACCTACTTACAGGGGGAAAAAAAAAAATCTAACAAAATGTAAGTCTCAAAAAGCTTAAAACCTAAAGCAAAGGTTTAAGAAAATAAATTAGAAATTTAATGATAAAAAGCAGTGTCTGCTGCCGTAAAACACATTCATGATTTTTGAAGGATGGAAAGGCTTTGAGACAGTTGGTCTCATTTGAACCCTAGCCACATAATGGTGGTTTTGGATGGAAAGAGCTTTAGGCATGGTTAGTGTGGAGGTCCCTGGCTGCAGGTTTAGAAAGGTCTTTGTGCCAGAGAGGGGCAGAGGGGAAGCTCTCTTGTGTCCTTGTGTCTCACATCTCTGTGGGAGGGTCTCTGAGCTGCTACCGACAGGACTGCTTGTCCTGAAGGAGTGCTAGAGGGCCAGCTTTCTTCATCAGTGCCCCTTTCCTCCTCCTCCTTCTCTCAAGCTGGCTGGTGTCACCTGTGCACCTGTACAGAGAAATATGTTCTCTCTGGAAAAAGGACAGAGTGATGAGGTAGACCTTCATCACCTTTGACAGGGCATGCAGAGCAATCCTTTAAGGATGCAGCGTGAATTTTGTTGCTGCTTGTTTCACTGCAGGACTAGAAGAGCGAAGGGTCCAGGTGTAAAACCTGTGCCTTATTTGTGGTTTTGATACAGCTGGATAACAAATTCAAATTTCCACCTCTGTTAATGAGTGCCTTCCCTCTCCCATGCCCTGGCCAGCAGGCTTGGAGGTGAGCAGCAAGGAAAGTATATACTAGAGAACAGCTACAAACCATCTTCATGGTTTATTTAAGGACCCTATCCTGAAGGAGCGACACAGTAACCTTGGCTGTGACCTTCCTCGTTGCTGCTGGCTCTTACACAGAGCATCTCTAGAATTAATCTGGTGCTCTGACTCATCAGTGCTGACGTGGTAGACCTGCTTTAATCAGTGGGGGAAATTTGTGCTCACAAGCTAGTGTGTAGACTTTCCCTTTTTTAATAATGTGTTCTGAAATGTGTCTCAGCTCCTTCCCTAGCAGAACAAGAAAGCTCATGGATTTTCCCTGCCAGGAACACTCATCAGACCCTAAATACAGAGGAGCTTAATACTGTTGGTTATGCCCCGTGCTAGTGTCATCAGTTAATTCCAAGAACCAGCTCTGCATTTAGTAGTTCCCTGTGTAAGCGCTGGCAGGACTGTGGCAGGTGACTGTGGAGGTACACTTGGGTTCTCTTTATTTTAGTCCTCAAGGATTACTGTGCAGTTCACTTGCAGAAGAAGAGTAGGCATGACTGTGTATGTAAATACTGGTAACCATGGCATGTTTGCACATCAACTGCATCTTGATTGCTGAATACACCATCATTTTGCTTAAGTTCATTTGGCAGATGTGGTTTGCATGGGTAACACCAAGAGAGAAGTGGAATGCCACTTGGTATTCCTATGTAGTCCTGCTTTTAGGTGTTCAATTCCAATACGCAACGTACAGCTTCTCACCTTCCAGCACAGACCTTGTCTTGAAGAACAAGAATCAGGAGGAAAAAAAATGAATGGTTGTTTTCTAAGGCTTATGAAGGGCTGTTGGGAAACCATCAAAACAACCTCCTCCATGTGAACTGAAACAGATTTAAGTTGGCAGAATCCAAATGACAATCCATAATTTACTGAGCTCTCTCACCCATCCATTCTTCTGCACTTTGAAAAACCTTAATCAAAATATTTGAAAGTAGTTGACAGAGCTGAAAGTGAGTGCCTTCAAACAAGAAGAAATCAGTGCGATGTTCCAGATCCTTTGCTTCTATAAATGGACAAGATATCTCAGTAAATTCCAGTAGAGTTTAGGTATTTTACATTGGCTGAGAATTTAGTCTCCGACATTTTACTTTGTACTAATAATGCATTAGGCACTGCCTTATGGCTGTTTGAGCTTTTTGATGGAAACAGGTTTTAGAGGTTTGTTTTTGGGAGTGCAAAATGCTGCAGATAAAATTGTCCCTGTAAACTCAGTCACTGATTGCTAGGAAAAGGGAGTTGGCTGCTATTAGGAATACCTGCATATCACCTTGAGACTTGAAATAGTGGAAGGAGTCATCTCCACTAGAGGAGTTTACATTTAGTGGGTGAACTGTATGTTCTGGTCAGACACAGGATGAACCCTCCTGGCCACATCTGTAACTCATGAACCCAGCCAGGACCCAGGCCTGAGCACTGTCTTGTTTTCACTCAGCAGATATCAATATGACTCACATCTGCTAGTTTTAATCAAGTAAATTGGAAAAAAAAAATACTATTAATCTAATTGAATGGTTACAGTTTATCTGATTTCTACGGGTTATGGTGGTAAACTTTTAAATTAATGACTGTTTGTATAGCTGCTTGGCTTTTTTTCTACCTTGTGCCATTTGTTTCTTATTTTACTGTTATGCTTTTATTCTCGTTATCCATTTCAGATGGCAAATGTTGGGTCATGAGGTCATGTTTATGATTTATGTCATAGATATCCAAATGATGCTGATGCAATAATCATCAGATATAACAAATATTTATCAAAGTCATATTGCTATACCTTTCCCGTTAAGGTAGAAGTCAAGCATGCTTGCTGATGGAAGTATTGCCTTTTAATTTCCCATTCAAAACATAATAATTAAAATTAGGTGACAAAAAAATCTCACGAGAGCCCTAAAACATTATTCACTAAATAAAGAAGGAGAAAAAAAATTAAACTGCTGTGTCCTTAAAAATGTTTAGCAGAAAGCCACCAAGTTTCTCATGGATTGTCTGTCCTGCTGTTTCTGCTGAGGCAAATGTCTTCAGTTATGGATGTTGAAATAGAGATGCGACCTGTGCTACTGGGTATGCTCTGAAGGCACAATAATGGTATGTTACTGAGGTGACAGATTCATGATTGTTTTTCACCATCCTTTATAATGTGATGTGTGCATTTTCAATGGACACATATGGTTTATTTTCATCCTTGTTTCCTATCCAAGCACATCAAACATTTGGTCTGAAAACTTCCCATATTTACGACGTACTCTTCCTTGGGCAGCAGGTAATATCTGGTGAATAACAAATGACTACATCGTGGACAAAACAGGCAAGCAGCTTTTTCTCATATCAGGGTGCTCTTTTTATATCCACTCTATCTTTCCAATGAGAAAACATAAATATGCATATGCAGAACTAACGCAGGCTCAATCTACCCGAATGAGGGGACAAGCCATTTGTGGATATGCGGTTCCTGGACAGAAAGATTTTCTCTCTCAATGGATTCCTTGTCACAGTGAAGCAATGAAGCTTTTGGCTTGTCATTGGGAGATGAGGATCCCTCTGACCAAAAGTGGTCAATGTGCAGTGAATATCATTTGTCTGGTCCCAAATACTGTAGGAATGAATAGGTTTTTCTTATATAAAATCCATCTTTTCCAAAGACATGACTTGAAACTCTTGTCTAATTTGTAGTTATCAAAGTTTTGATCCTGAATGCAGCTGCAGAAAACCCTGTGCTGAGCAGAGGGAGTCCTTCCATCAGGTAAGAGCAAGGGAAACTAGTTGGGGAGGAGTGGATGTTCTTGGAGAGAAGCAGAACTCCTCCTGCCCCCAGTGGGTGAGGGAGGGCCCGTGCATGAAAAAAGGCTGAACTCCAGAATCTCTCAGCAAATTCTAGAAAATATATTTCAACTTTATAGAGATATTAAAAGCAAGTCTGGCAGAAGGCAGATGTGTTGGATTTGGCTCTCAGGGGCTTTAGGAAGATATCTGGTGGCACAGGGAAAATAAAGTGACATCCTGAAGATCGGAAAGCTCATCAGGACACCCTGGGCATCTCTGACTTCCATGCCAGCACCCTGTGTATTGGCCAGGCACGTGCCAGTAGGTGCACGGTAGAAAGTATAAATAGCCATATGGCACTGCAGAGCTGGCACAGAGCAGGAACATCGTGCAGAGCAGACGTCACTGGGAAGCTTGGGACAGCAGCCTGCCGTTCCCTCCTTGGCACTGGCCTTTTGTGCCCAGAACCCTCCCGTCACACCTGACGGCAGCACATCCTTCTGACAGATGGGCATAAATGTGTGCAGCTTGGAAACCTAACTGGGAATCAGCCACGTTTATTTGAGAGTAACCCTGCTGACTGGGAGTGGGGGTGAAAGCTACTGTGTCATGAGGGTCTTTTTTGCCTGTGGTCGACCTAAAAGATCATCATCACTGTGTGTCTTCACCCCCTGGTCTCTAGTATTGTGCAAAGCACTTGAGGTAGTTGGCTAACATTCATGCAGCTTGACTGTGGATAACACAAGTTGCTGCAGCTGGGGAAATAACTGCAACAGGGGCTGTAACCAGCAGTACCACTGCAAATATGCCAGGTGCTTTCCTGTGCAGATCCTGCCCTAGAGACCCAAGGAGAGGTGGCAAAAGGACCACCTAGAATCAAGGTGGTGGCGGGCTCACATCACCTTAGGTACACAGTTTTCCGTCCCATCATTCAATACTCTAGCTTTCTCAGTTTTGCTTTCAGACAAGAATGTGTAGTCATTATTCATGCAACGAATTAACAGTATTGATAAGTGGAGGGCTTAATAGATAGTTCTCTCTGGATTTGTAAAAATAGTGGTCCCTGAGAAAAAAAATATAATAGTTTCGAAGATGAGCTTAGTCCTCCTTCATTCTGAATCATCATGCAAAGCAATATATGCTGTTGTTCTAAACTTGCTTGTCTGTCTGTATTGTTTTGGGGAAAAAAAAATGGATGTTCAAGAACATACGAATATACTTAGCATGTGTTCTGCACTACACATTCAAATGGTATATTTCTATTGTAGCAGGGTTTAATCCATATTTTTAACTTTTTCTCTTAACTCCTGGAACGTGATGTAGCAAAACAAACAGGGGTTTTCCTGACAAATTGTTTGCAAATGGTACAGTACAGTATATTCTGCAAATTAACATGTGTTTAGGTGAGTTGTTTACATAATGCTTTCTCAACATTGTGTCACATTTTTCTGTGCTGTACTCAGGCTAGACAATTTTACAGTACTCTCTGAGCATATTTCACTACAGCAAAAGTTTCTCTTAAATTTATTTCTTATTATTTTATGAGAAACAATATGCACTGGGAGGACTCACTGCTGCATATAACTCCAACAGATCAACAGTGCTTTCAGAGTTACATTTATTATGTTTCTTGAACCCCCCTTTCTTGCAGTAAAACAGTATTTTGACTACAGATCTGTTTCTCCACCTTTACAGGCTGTGTTACTGTTGTTCACCTCTCCTTGAGTATCTGTACCAAACAGTTCAGTCTAACAACGCCTATGAAAGGTTGAAGTATTCCTACTGAACAAATCTGCAGCTGTGGACTTTTCATGCCCAGAAAAGTCCTAAGGCTTCCTATTTAGACAAATGGTATTTTGAAAGCAATCGCTGCTGCTCTTTGCCAACACCCAGTTCTGGGAGGTGACAAATATCACTTTGATGCTGCCGGGATCAGCCTTTATGGTGCCATATGCCAGCCAATTATCTCAGTGTCATTAGGCACAGAACTAGTGTTTCCCACATGTCCAGATCATGCAATTAGTGTACTTATGTGAAATGGGATTGCAACGTAGCAGAGTCAGAGGGTAGACCTAGCTTGTCCAGCCAACTTTAGTTTGCCAGGAAAGCAGCTATGTGGATGGTGGCTACCACAAGCAGAAGTGGAAGCTCTGAACAGTGTGTTGTCTGTGTGTCCTAGAATCGTGGCAGAATTTAGGTTGAAAGAGACATCTGCAAGCTATGTATTCCAAGATCCTGCTGTATCTCCTGCTTTCCCAAATTTGATTTTGTCCACAAACTTAAAGGGTGCATTACATCTAATGATCCAAGTCACTGATAATGATCTTCAATAGCATCACGATCACCATGCTCTTGGTGTCTTGGGTCTCACTTGTCTATGCAGCACTCAGAGTGGGCTACTTTCTCCTACCTTTTGAGTGAATTTGTAGCATGTTTTGGGAGAAGTGTATTGTTGCAGGTGGACTGTGACCAGTACCCAAAGGCAATTTGAGTAGATCTGCAGTAGCATGAACAGAGCCAGAGGGTGTTGAGGGTTGATGCACAGTAATTAAAAAAAACATGTTGCTTTCCTGAGACATGCTGGTATTTTTTTTGAGCAATCCCCATTTGCATTCTTTCTCAGAGTTGCTTTTTCCTTATCATCCCTTGGATACCACCTAGTTTTAAGGAGACCAAGTTATTTGTGTTTATATTTATAGGGGAGGGAGAGGACCCTAGGGGAAGTTGGGGCAGTCTGGGGGTTTTTGGCTACTGTTAGTGTTACAGGAGGGGAATCCAGGTTAGGTGAAAGGTGTGGCTGAATGACTCTGAGGTGCAGGAGGAGGAAAATGGAACCATTGGTGTGGGATGTAATCCCTGAAATACAGTCTCTGTCAGTGGACCCTATGTCTCACCTAAGGGAACCCAGCAGACTCAGTTCCGTGATGATTGCAGAGCTTTGTGCTGAAAAGGGTTTCCGACAGAAAGAGTTTCTGAACACATTTTGATCTTTGCTTGCCTCCATGTTCATAGCAAGGTTGTCAAGGAACCTTTTCTGTGATTCACTTAAAACTTGCAGCAAGTATTATCCTGAGATGAAATAAAAATCTGAAGCTATTACCAACTGTTTGGTGAATTACGAACAACAGGCAAGTCTTCCTGGTCTCCATCTAAAATCAGCGAGGGGGGGAGAGAGAGAGGAGCTCTTATAGAGGATGCTTTGAAGAGCAACATTAAGTTTCTCCTCCTGCTCCAGTTTGCCCTCTGGAGGAACCTTCTCCTTCCCACTGATGATGGATGATTATGCTCATTAGGGCAAAGCCAGTGTTTGTGAGTCCACCCCTCGTCTTCATGATGGACAATTACCACAGCTCAGTTATCAGACAGGCTGGGCTGCAGCAAGAGAAGGCACAGGCTCCTTGTTCCTCCAATGAATCCCCCCTTTGTCAGGCCATGGTGATTTTTGATTTTCTGAGCTGCTTGCCTCTTACTTAAATGGTTGATAATTGAAGGCTGTTGTGTATAAATGAGTGGTTGTATTATCATTATTTATTGCATAAAACCCATTTATTCCTGCGTTCCCAAAGAACATCTTAATTTCCTGTTAGGCTTCTGCATCTGTTGCTCATTGTAGTGTTTTCCAGCCAGATGTCTTGGTTCTTGGAAACGTGTGCTCCGAGCACATCTATCTCTTTGTGCATGGAAAGGTGCACAAACGAGATCCTCTGGGGGTTTTGAAGACGTAGTACATCAAGTTGGGTGTTTCTGCGAGTATTTCTGACACCAAGTAACTACTGACCTTTCTGACCATCTCTTCCAACAACTGTCAGACAAAACAGCCTTTTAATGGGGCCAATACAAGTGTTCTCTCTGCGATGTTTGAAAGTAACCTTTTCTGAAAGTGGTGATATTCTAGTTGTTTGATAGAGGTGATTTTCCCAGGGGCTTACTCGGGCAAGTAACCTCAGTGCTGTCAATAAATGTAGCTGTTTGAGATGGCTTTGAGCTGTGGAGCTACTACTCTAACAACTGCAAGCAAAAATGTGACTTTACCAGAAGCTGAAGCTTACATGTGTGCTTCCACAGTGTTTCTTGAGAGGTTAGATGCAGCCCTGTAACAATGAAAGGTGTTATTCCCCTCCCCTTTACATAGTTCATTCTCTCCTTTTATGTATTTCTAGGAAATGCTTATTATTTAAATATCTATCTTTCTTGTCTTCTAATTGCTCCTTACGAGGAAAATAGCAGCCATTAGTGCTTGTTTGCTTGTTGTAAGGGTTTGACTCGTGATCATTATGGGATTACGCCTCTGCTTTAACAGAGATGTCAAACCAGTATTTCTCTCACCATTACACAGTGAGAAACTTTTGTAGCCTGGTCTTGTCAAGCTGTTAGAGCAATTATAAAACTAACAGGAACGTAAATTATATAAAACATTTCTCATTTGTCCTGTCCATGAAAAGCCAGCATGCGTTCGTATGCGCTGCAGAGCTGTTTTCAAATCTCTTGTTCCGTCACCCAGGCTCTATATTTACTTTTTTTTTTTCTGACAATAGTCTTGAATAACAGTGTAAATAAGAAAATTTAACTCTGAATGACAGGCTTTCGTGTCTTTAGTAAATCATTTGGTCATTGTGTGCCACACCTACAGGGGAGACCACTGAATGTCACAGACTCTAACCTGACAACAAATACAAAACAGAAGTAAACAAAGCATTGGTAAAGGACTATGACTTTCTAATGAGATTATGTGAATGATGGCAAAACTGGCTGCTCTTCACATTAATTCAACATCTCTGCCCCTCCTTATTGCTTTGAATTTATCTCTCTCATCTTCTCCTGCTGACACATTTGCAGTCCTTTCTTTCTAGTTAAAGTTCTGTGAATAATTAGGTTATTTTTGTTTTGTCTTTTTAATGAGGTTGCTGAAGAGAAATATTTTTTTGGAAGATGATTTGTGATGCCAAGTGAAATGTTTTGCTTAACATTTTGCTTAACTCAAAAACAAACACTTTTTCTTCTGGACCTGTTTTGCTCTTCAAAAAATACAGTGACTTTTAAATTTTTTTTTTTATTTTTATTTTTATTTTTTTTTAATGGACATGAACGTGTTTTGCTTTAGAAATAAGATGGTTTTGACTTGTCAGAGATTTTTGGTTATATTTTTGCATGTCTCAAATTGACCAGACTTTCACATTAGTTTTCTCTCTTGGGAGCAGCAACGAAGTGAATTAATTCTTTGGTCAAAGGGATTTCCCTGCTCTTTCCTAGTAATTAACCCACACACTTCTTGTAAAGCTGCTGACAGGTTACAAGAGCCTTCTCCTCACCTGTTTTACCTACTCAGCCACTTTCTTCACAGTGTCTCCATGTAGCTCCTCAGGAGCTACTCTGACCACTCTTGGTCCATCCTGTTTCTTGTAGCCATGAAGATGAAAAGCCTGGCAGGTAGGGAAAGTCTCCTCTTTCTTCCCCTGAGGCTGAGGGGAGATATGTGGCCACAGTGCAGGGCTCCCCACACTGCACCATCCCTGGCACAGAGAGAGGGGGTTCAGGTCCATCCTGGACCAGCCTGCTCTTCACTGCACCTCCCTTCTTGTTTGGTGGCCTTTTGTAAGGAAAACTGTCCTCTGGAGCCTGGGCTGAGATCCTCAAATCTGTTTCAACTGAAGGTGAATAAGGAAATGTTCTCCAGCGAAGCACCCGGTCGCCCTGGCAAACTAAGACCTGTTTCTGCAAACTGTTAAGAGAGAATTCCCATTGAAGCCATTACATCTGCTGCACCTGGGTTTGCTTTCATGCCCTAGTATTTTTCCATATTGAAGCCAAGCAATTCCATAAAGTGTTTTTTCTCATTTTGATATTTTCCTTTCTTTTATTTAGCTTCCTTCTTTTTATGTTACTAGGCAGTCTTTCCAACTAGACCCATTTTAATATAGTGGTGTATTTAACTGAGAAAGCAAATTTATAGCTCTTTCTAATGTTACAGCAGCCTGTCATTTCAGCTCTTAGTTGGGTATCGATTTAGTGACATCCCTCTTTTTTGTGAGCCAAACCATAATCCAGCTTCTTCCATCACTTCAGTAATAAATCTTATTGTTTGGAACTAAACAGAAAAATTTCTTCCTTTCTCAATTTGCCTTAGCTCTAATAGTTTCTGGGCATTTATTACTTACATATTCTGTTTTCTAATTTAATTACTTTGCTTTCTAATTTTCCATGATGTACTCCCTCTTTTTAATTTGGCTGAGTAAATTATATGGTGTTCTGTGAGGACAATTTGTAATAAGAGCTTATGATCAGGAAAAGGACTCTCTGAAATTACATCATAGTTTTTCCTTATTTGCTCCGTATCGGTGTCTTCCTTATCAAAACCATTCCATGTGTAAGTTGAAAGGTTTTCTGTAAATCAAACTGTTTGGTTTTGGTCTTCTATTGTCTGTTCTGCTCTCCCTAGAATAAACTAGTGCAAAAACACAGCTGTTGAGATTTCAGGAAGACTAAGCATGTTCTTACATCCATCCACGTTCAAGTGAACACTTAGGCGTAGATTAGTGAGATGCAAACCAAGAAATGAGTGTGACAAACATGGGCTTTAACACCTTGCTGAATTGCTGCCTTTAGTACCCCTAGGTGTATCTGGATTTGGGCCAGCTGACTAGAAATGGAGAATCATAGCAAGATGTAGGCCAAGGGTGTCAAACTCATTTTCACTGGGGGCCACATCAGCCTTGTGGTTGCATTCCAAGGCCTGAATGTAATTTTAGGACTGTATATACTCCTAGTAGTAACTACCCTGATGTAGGTGATGCCAAACCTAGGGACTGTTGGAAGCCTTAAACATGGGATCTGGGAACATTTTAGGTCCTGTTCCCATCCCATGTCTGGGCTTTTTACATGTTAAGCCTCTGCTTGTGGCAGAGATGGGGCTGTTCCCAGGATGCCCAAAGCGGGATGCGGGGGGATTCAGCTGTGCACAGAGCAAGGGCCAGGAAGCCGGGGTGATGGGACCAGATGAAGCTGTCTGAAAAACTGCAGGGCATATCTTCTCAATATGGTTGTCTGACTTTTGGGGACATTCAACCAACCCGTGAAGCCTTGATGGGGATTGTCCCATGTGACACATCTGACTCTGGTTCTGATGAAAGGTACCACTCCAGGGCCATGATAGGTGTGCTTAGTCACTGGTTATTATGCCATTCCCCACCTGACACAAGTACAAACTCCTTCTCAGAAATATGTGCTGTTACCCAAACCAGAAAAGTGGTAGGTATCACTTCAAGTGTGTTTTATCTACCACTTCAAAATGCAGTTAGCTAAAATGGTACACACCTGACAGTGGAAAATTCTCAAATACTTATACCTTCTGATGGATTTGTGTAGAGAGTAAGTGCAAAAATGAGGTGTTTGTCCCTCTCCAAGTCTTTCCAATATCTTTTCAGGTAAAAGACATCTGAAGGCTAGGAATGGAGGAGAAGATGGGTTAACGTCAGTTTGCTTAATTTGGTAAAGATCTGATGTAAAAATAAAAAAACATTATTGCCTGTATTTCTGGCAAGGTGTTCTGAATTCCTGCTACAAAATACCTGTTAACTTTGCATATCTTCATAAGGAGGAGTCTCAGTTTTGCTACTCCCTTTGTGACTGTCATTTGTAATGTTACATTATTGTACTGTCTAATGAAGTGTTTATGGAATCTCTTATTTGGGAAAGATCAGAAGCAGAATCATGACACTTCAATTGAAGTCTGTTTCCTCAAATATCAGGCTATAAAAGGAACAGATTTTCTTTAGGTAGGTGAGCAACATGGGAGAGCTGGGAGAGATATTAAACATGCTCATGCTGGAATGGGAACTGCTGCAGGGTGCCTGCTAAAGGCTTACCAGGCTCTGTGGGCGCTCCCGTGGCTTTTGGAGGCACCTGTAACTCCACCAAAACTCACTTGGTTCTGCAGAGTTGTGTGTATCTCATGAATAAGCTGAGTGATCCCTTCATTTAGGGGTGGGTGTGTTGTGCTGCTAAACTGCCTGCAAGGAATGACAGACCTGTCTTGCTGTTCACATTAATTTATCACACTGGGAGCTCTCTGGTTGCTACAGGTTATGTCACTAGTGTAATAAAACCCAGGAGGTGACTGGAACTGGAAGTGGAAACTGCTGATTTGAAGCTAAATGTTTGTTGCAGGGCTTCTGAAAGCTCTTGCAGGAGCTTGGGATGGAGGTAGGGCTGGATGGGCAACCACAGAACTATCTTGTGGGGTGGCAGAGACTCCACTTGGGTGGCATCAGAAAATGTGCCTCCATTCACCTTTCTTTTGTGGTGTCCTCCTGCCTTTTATATTTTCAGCACAGATAAGGCTAAGGTAGGTTTAAGGCCATTCTATTTCAGCTTATCCATTATAGACAAATGAACTGACAAACCCACTACTTTTGAACTGTATTTTGCTGCATGATTCTAAATATGGACAAATATTTTTGCCTTTCTTCTGATTATCTTCTTATTTTTATTATTTTCAATAATATATTGGAAGAGAGAAGCAAGTCTCCACACAGTTTCTTTTATGATACACCCACCATTTATAACTTGACATTAATTCATTATGCCCTTTAACTGTATTTAAGGTTTCAGAATTTTATACAATATAAAGCTTAGTATCTGTTTTACAGACTTATTGAAATCGAATTAGCTACTGGCTTATTCTATTTTTCCTCTATTTTTAAGTTCACTGAAGGAAAGAATACTAGGCGAGAGGTGAATGGAGAGGTAGACAGCGGGGAAATAGAAACATAACAAATGGAGATGATGGGAGTTGAGAAGATCTGTGTGATGCGGTCAGGGTTAGCTCAGAGATTTTCTGTCCTTTTTCCAGATGTTTATTGACAAGTGTGTGGCCCATTTTTCCAAGACCTTTGGACAATTATACCACAATGTGTAGTTCCTCCAGGACTGACAATGCTGGCGAGATCTGTACCCCACCAGCTTCCCAAGACTGGGCTTTTTTGGGGTCTCACTTCCATAACAACAGTGTTGAATTACTGCTCTCCTGATCTCAAGAGTGGTTTTCTTCCCTGTGTTTATCTCATTATGATTTAGCACCCATCAAGCTTAAAAATAGATGGTTAGTTTTGAGTACAGCTCTGTTTGATAAGAAGTGCTTTCTGCCTGCGAGTTCTGTCAAGAACAACTAAACATGGGGATGTACACAGAGAATAAATTATACCAAGAGCTTCTGTCATTGCAGAATTTTATCAGGAGTGTTGCTGGAGACTGGTGTTACCTTAGATTTTGTTAAATTTTTTTGTACTTCCTTGAAGTGTTTCTACATTTAAATTACTCACCAAAAAGTAAAAAACAGCAATCAAAAGTCTAAGCCCATTATCTTGATCTGATAGATCCAGGTAGGGTCTCCTCTGTCTGTCTCGCTGGACAGAGTCAAGGTGTTATCTCAGTCCTTGCAGGATCTAGCACGGAGAAGAAAACCCAGAACCCTTTCCACCACAGCAAACCAGCAGGACATGTCCATGCTTGCCCTTTGCTTATCATCAACATGACGTGAATCAACTCTGAAATGGAAGCTGAATAGCTTAGTGTAGTCCTGAGCCTGGGTTACCACATGTTGCTGGTAGAATACATCATTACTTCAGCCTTGGCTCCGTGCTAAGTGCCTGCATGGCTCCTGTCTTCTCTGAGAGGCTGATCTTTGAGCACCAGGGATGTTTTGTGCATCAGTTCCCCATACCCTGTGCTCGATTTAGGCATAATTCTGTCAGCCCATTACAGTCTGTGGGACGATCTCCTCTAGTTCTCGGTGTGAGTTGTTTCCTGCGGTTCTTGCCCCCCAGCATTTGCATGTTTCAGCTGCTGTTACTGAGGATGATTCTGTCAGCCCTGTCTGAATTGTGAGTCTCTCAGGGTATGTGCCTTTGCCCAAAAGGTGCATGCATTTTCCTTAGGAACATTATTCTATTATTTTAGAAATCAAAGACATAGCATAAAAACATTACTTTCTGAAAAAAAATGCTGGCAGTCAGTTGTGCTGTTAACTCTACAAGACTGTTTTGTGAAAGTATCAATTCATGTAATTAATGGGGTGAATGCTTAAATGTATTTGTTTTCTGTCTGTATTTCCATTGTAATGTCAGTGAAGCCATCAATAAATTTGTTTGCTGTAACAGAAAATATTATTCAGCCCTTTATGCCATCTATTATTTAGCAGCCATCATTAAAAAATCCTGTAGTCATTAATAATCTTGAAAGGGCTTGTTATGCTGAAATGTATGGCATTAGAATACACATTACAGTTACCTTGAAGTCCCAGGCACCAATATCAATCACTTGGTATCCTGTCATTACTCAGCAGTGGCATAATTTTGTATGTTGACTTGTCACTCCTGCCAGAGAGTGGGTGCATGTGGAAAAATATTTTAATTGCATTTCCAGCATGTGGCAGGATTGAAATGATGACTGATCAAATGAAGGAAGGAGAAACCTTTGTCTGTGCTGCAATTAAAAGCAGCTTTTGTTTGTACTGTACATAAAAGAAAGCTTAGTCTTGAAGAGGCTCCAAGTATTCAAAGGGTTTTTGAATGACAGCATTTCTACGTCAGTCCCAGGAACACTCAAAGAAAAACAAATTAATAAAATATGTTATTTAGGCAAGTTTCACTGAAGTCTGAACCCAACCGTTCAAGACTCTTTACGGGATCGTAACTGCACCCTAATACTTAGGCCTTGTTTTTTGAGTCACCTCGCTGTTGGCACTATGAATGATGAACCCCAGTGCTACAAACACACAAACATGACTGTAGTTTTGCTCACCTGTAAGACGTGGCGTTTGCTGTGTGCTGGAGGAGGAGCATTGCCATTCTCTCTTGTTGGCACTGGTGCTGTGCATTCACACATGCCAGCTCTAGTGTCTGTGCTACCTTCCTAATAAACTTTTGCCTCTTTTGACAAAAGTTAAAGCCACAGAAAATAGTTTTTCAGTAACTGTAGTTTTGTTTTATTGGCTTCTGCTTCTGAAAACAAACAAACAAAAAAGGCAAACAAGCAGAAAAAAAAACAAAAAACAACCAACCAAAAGATGACCGGGGAGGTTGTGGAGTCTTGTTCTCTGGAGACATTCAAAACCTGCCTGGATGCGTTCCTGTGCAAACTGATCTACGTGTTCTGCTCTGCTGGGGGGATTGGACTAGATGACCTTTCGAGGTCACTTCCAGTCCATGATATTCTGCAATTCTGTGAATTGCCCAAGTAAACTCCTTTGTTTAGCTGGAGAAACAAGTGCTGTGGCAGAACAAGGGATGAGTGCTTATCCAAATGGAATTTTAGTGCTCTCACTTAAACAGTAGTGTGGCCAAAGGTTGAGCAGAGTTAGGCTTTGCTATGGAATTTAAAACAAGTACTGAACTCATCTGTGTAAATAAAAGGAGTGGGACTGCTGTACGGTGCAAAGGACATTGCAGAAAATTTGGGTTTGGTCCCTAAATTATGTTAAGACTTCACATTTCACGAGGCTTATGGTGTAGGTGAACAATATACTTTCACAGAGTCACAGAACTTTTTGCTTACTCTGGTGAGCCAAATGGTTGTGCATGTGTGTGAAGTGCTGGTTGTTTCAGAGTGCTCATAAATGGCAGTGCCTGAGGCAGACGTGATGTCCTGACCTAGCCCATGCACAGTAAGTGTCTTCTTTCCCTCTGCATTTGAGGAGCCAGAGAGAAGCACAGCTGGAAGAGACTTTGTTGTCTGGCCTACAGGTTCCTCCTAGTCCATGGTTGTGAAACCCTCTGGGAAGGATGGCCAGGAGAGGTCCATGGGCTTCAGGAACTGTCTGTGTATGTTGAACACACGCCATGGGTCACAGCATTGAGGGCAGAGTGAAAAGGCGGGACTGGGAAAGAAGGTAGGAAATAGGAAGCTATCACTACCAGGGAGATAACAAAATGAATTTAATTTGCTCAGTTCGAACTCAGTACACTTGGTTTGCAGACTGGTTATTTTCCATACCAGAATACTTGGAGAATTGGAATTCTGACTCTGTTTTTGGAAAACTGAAATTCCAATTTCAATGACAGGTTTATGAACAGGCTGCTGTGTTAGGGCAGAATTCTGTGATTGGGTTATTTATAGTGTGCAGTATATCTATCCTTGAAACAGGGGTAGAAATAGTCTACAGAAATAAATACTTATTTGTTTTTGGAAATGTACAGGTTTTAGAATGACTTTTGAAAGAAATAATAGTTGAAGACACAGAGGTAAACAGCAGAAAGGGATGGAATTCAGTATGCATTTGCCAGTGGTGCACTAGATCAACTTAATGACAATTTCCGTGACTACATAACTGATACGTTAGAAAAATGAGGAATGAAAGTTTTAATCCAGTTAGACTTTGTGAAATCATAACGTTATGTGACAAATTATTTTTTAACCTGCAGGAGATGGAGATCAAAATTAGAAAAGGAAGGTGGCTGATGGAGAGGCAACAGGATGTGAGGAAGGGTGAGTGACAGGGGGTTTCTACAGGAGTTCCTCATGATCTGGGGGCTGATATTATTAGTGAATTTGGCAGATAGAACGGGAAGAAAAAAAAAAAACTAAAACATTCAGGAAGTCCCATCAGTGCAGAGGAGTGTAGGACAATATAAGAAAAACACTGAATGACTGAGGGATGGAGTAACTACATTGGGATCAAATTTAGGAATGTAAGTTCAAAGTTGGATATCTGTATTTTAATAATTAGAAGATATTTCTTAATTTTATAATGGTGGCAGTGACAGAAGACGAGAAAGTCTCAGGCCTACTGTTCATTCATATGAAATGAGTATTAGTGGAAAAGGGCAGCTGACATCTTGGGAAATGTCAGAAAATACATTTTTAGAGGCAAGATTTTGAAGAAGCCATTGCTCAAGTCCCAGTGTAGAGTATTACACCATTCATACTCAAGAAATTTTGAACAAAGGCAGAGAAGAACAGATAGTTTGAGTGGGAATTAGCATGAATGTAATTGCTGCCACTACATACCATCAGAGAACTAAATGCAAGAGAAGGAAAAGAGCCATTTGAGGTTATGAACAATGTTGCTGAAATAAAGGGGTTTACCTGGGCCAGATAAAGTTTTGACTGTGGAAGGATTGGTGTTAACCATCACAGCAAAGAGGTCAGGAAATTATTTCTTAGAAGGTAATGGCGGGCCAGATACACACCAGTTTTCAGATGGGCTTGACAGGTTTGAGAGAGATGATCTGGTATCGCTTTTAAAATTTGAGAAATGATATGATTGCTTGTGCCAGTGGCTGGCTGTTTTCAGCTCAGTGATTTCTTTCTGTTCTATGTCTACACTGATGTATTTGATTTAGAAAGTGGTTAGAAGTGGGAAAACACTCTCACATACACTGCTACTTCACTGCTGTAAAAATATTTTCACAACCTAATGATGATTTCACAATTCCCTGTGGGGAGATGAAGTGGAGACAGAGTGGTTTTGTGTACTGTCATCTCCTCTTACTTGGAATACAATACTAATGATTAACAAGAAGGAAAATGTGTTTGACTTTCTTCATTATTGCCACAATATTTTCAGTGATGTGCCACAGACAAATGGTTACACCTGCTGGAACCTGTGTGGGCAGCGATTGTTTCAAAATCATGTCTGTCTTATCCATTTATGGTGTCGGGTATGTTGTATGGGGTTTTGCCCTTCGAAAGGGATGCTATCGCTTCCAGCACACTTTCTCACCCTTAGGGAGAAGTGCCATTCTCAGTTTAATCTTAATGTTTTTTGTACAAGAGCATTATGCTACAAAATCCTAACTCTTTGCTAAAGTGGCTATAATCTTGCAATTTAAAACTTCAGAAGACAATGAAATAGGGCTATTTCAATAAACTTCACAATCTCTGAGGCATCACAGTGAGAAATTAATGACTCATTTGAGAGAACTTCAACAGAAGAACACGTCATTGCTAAACAGTTTCTTGTTAAATACCATTTGAATTGATGCTGTGACTTCAGCTATCCAAAGTTTCTGTTCCCATGAGAAAACTCATGTGTTTTACTTGGTTCTGTGTTTAAGCATCTATCTGTACAGCCAGGTTACAAATACTCTGACATGCTTAACAGATAAGTGTTTATTCATTGACCATAGCTGTGTTTACATAATCCCGTTACAGGTACAGGGGAGTTAAGCCTACGTATCAAGAAGAGAATGTATCCCTTACTGCATCATATTAAAAATGCAATGAATAAGAGCAGATTGTGTTCTCTCTATAGGTCTTTTTCTAATGCACCTTCTTGGTTGGAAATTGGCTTCACTTGGTAACATGTTCCCTTTGAGTTTCATGTTGCTGATAATGTTTAAAGATGGAGTATAGAACCAAGGGTGTTCTTGCACAAATGTTGCTATCTCTGTGAAGGCAGAGATTGTGATTTCACATCGGCTGGCGAAATAAATAGCAGTCACTTGAGGCATTATATTTGCTTTCAAAAATACTTTGACTAGGGAACATTAAAACCTAGTTTTTCAGAATTGAAATACTTCTATACAGTAATCCCTGTGTAATCCTCTATCTGGAAGCCACAGGATTGCTCTAAGAGCAGGCAGCTTTGTCTTTACAGTGAAATGGAAGAATTTAGGTTTTCTCTTAAAAACCCATACGATTTACAGGAGAATTGCGTGTGCAGCATCCCTCCTGGTGCTCTCATTAGTTTTTTATTGTGATGTGAGATTGTTTGATTAAATAGTCATTTTTATTGGAGTTGCCAAGTTCCTTGCAGTGTCCTGGGTGGTTATTAGAGCTCTGTGACAAACTGGCTTTTATGATTCAGTGGATGGACCAAAGGAAAGAAGAGGAAGGTAAAATGCATTCACCTGAAAGAAAAAGGTTTCGTTTGTTTTGTTTCCTTTTTTCTTACAATTAACAATTTCATTCTGAGAAAGTTGAAAGGAAACTTTCCTCCCCATTATTTTCCCATCCCCCCCTTTTTTACTGCATGTATAATTTGACACAAATCTATGGAAGATCAAGAAGAATAAGCTCATGGTGGTGAAGAAAAAGGCCGTTGGACAGCAGAGGATTGAGCATCTGTCATGTAAGAAAAGAAGAGAGTTTGACTTTAAGTGTAAGGAACAAAGATTGAAACAAGATGCAGTCAAAGGCTCTCAGAGACATAAAACCAAGAGAGAGAGTAAAACGAGTAAAACATTTAAGCTAAATGGGAACTGGCCTAATCACAAATAAGAACAAGAAAACTATGAAATTATTTAGGCTGGAATTTAGAGAATGGTTTTTAACTCTCAAGAGAATGAATGTCGGAAGCAGCTTTTCTGATTGAAGCAATAGAAACAAAATTAAAAAATAAGGTAAATTTTAAAATGAACTCGATAGATTTCTATGCAGGATTGTGGGATGAAGTTGCCTATGATAGCAGAGGAGTAAGCTATATGACTGCACGTTTTTTGTTAGTCCCATCTTCATATAAGCAATTTTGATTTGAATGGCCATTTTGGAAAAAGAATCTATCTGAAAATTTCCCCTAGTCCTAGTGGTGACTGTCACAGATTAAATAGTGCAGAGTGAGTAGGTAAGTCAGTGACAAAGTTGTCTATGAGGTTGGGATGTGAAGATCAGAAAACTTAACCGCATGGTGTAAGATAAGGAATCTGAGGAGTTTAAATCTTTGAGCTAAATATTATAGATGGCACTTGGCACACTTGTTTATGGGATGCTGGAGAGAAACTGGGATACTGGAATTTAGTACCTGAGCAAGTAAAAGAATGAGAGTGGGTAGAAGCTGCCTTCCTCATGGCTGAAGGTGGTTGATTAGTGGGGAAGGATGAGACCACATTACTGTGTTGTGATAAGGCTGTATGGTGGGACTAGGGGACAGTTCTGGGCAGGTCCTGGAAATGACAAATCATTTAACCTTCAAGGCAAAATAATGTAGTCAGAGAGCCAAATGGAGGAGTGGGCAAACTTTTTGGTTTGTTCTGTTGTGGTTTTCAGTGTCAAAGAGGCTGAAGTACATTTGTATTGAGAATGTTCAGGAAGGGAATGGAGAAAAAAGAGTGGGTTTGCAGGAGACCAAGAGATGGAATGTGAGGAACTGGGCAAGAGGAGAAGCCAGAGGAGGTAGCAGAGGTCAACTGTCGGCTTTTGTGGCAGGTGATAAAGATGGGAAAGCTGGTAGAGGGAGATGGATGCCAGGGAAGGGATGGATCATTTGATCTTATTCTTTCTGGGGAAACCACTGAAATCAGTGGAAATTATACTGGAACAAGAGGAGAAGAGGACTTGAAGAGAGAGGTAGTGAAAAGAGTAGCTGAGATTGTGGGCCTGGAGTTCAATTACACTGGAGAAATGGAGTTATTTACAGTGGAAGATGGGAGGCTGGAAGTAGGAGTTGGCCAGCATTCACTGGAAGTCGTTCTGCTCTGGAACTTCCATGGGGGATGCTGGGTATATCCAAGAGCTGAGGTGGAGGACATGGATGTGTGGGGAATAAGTAAGGACTAGTGACTGGCGAGACAGGCACTGTAAAAGGATAGAGATGTCCTGTCTTGTGTGAACAGTCTGCAGAGCTTTGTTATCCAGGTTATAATAATTCTGGATGGTTGTATCCTGGTGACAGATAGTGTCTGCGCATACTTGCAGGTACCGGTGCCAGATGCTGTCACTCTTTGTTTACCATGAATAAATACACATTATGTTGTGAATTGTTGAGCGTTTTTATTGCCAGCTACCATGAGAAAGAATAGTTGAATTTCACCTTGCATGTTGTTTAGTTACAATTAATCTTATACTTGAGATATCTTGTCTAAAATTTTCATTTATTGACTGGCACTCTCTTTATTTTGAAGCGTGAAAGGGAATCATAAACCCTCTGGTCACTCCCCGGCCTATAAAATGCAAGTGAAACTTTGTGATCTCTTCAGTACATTGATTTGACCTCATCTGTGGACCCATTCACACTTGACTTGCCAAAGAGATTCTTTTGCTTTCTCCAAGGAATATTTTTAACCTTATTTTCTGCAGCGCCTTTGCATGCACTCTTTTTGCAAAGTGATTTTTACTCTCCAAAGGAGATGTTCTGTTGCCAGTTTTTACCTTTTGTTTATGAGTTTCTTTTTCTAAGAAAGAAACAAAAAAGGAGAGATTTTTAGTCCTCATAGGTATATAAAACTTGATTGTCTGGGGATCTCAGGACTCAAAAGGCAATTGACATGAATTACACATATTATTTTCCATTTTTTAATCTCCTGAATGAATTTTGGTCGTGCCTATTTTTTTTTTCGGTGGGAAGGAGCTGAATGTTCCTTATTTTCAAATACTTTGGGTAATCAATACTTGAATCAGTTCAGAAAGTACCATCTGTGCATGTAGAGCAGCTATGCAAGTAAATGTTATCTTCACATGTTGTGAGACCACGAGTAAAACACTAAGGAAAATAAACCTCTTTATCCCATTCTTCAGTACGTTTATACACAATGAAGAGATTTATCCTGACAAGAAATCCAAAAATTTCTTGTCGGGGTTCTGGAAAACAGTCAGAGTTGACAGATGGTGTACCGAGCTTCAGATGTGGATATAGACAAAGGGAATCCACTTTATCTCAGGCAGGGGGGAGCAAATGGGATTAAAGAACTGCCCAGAAACAAAATTTGTTTTCTGTGAAATGGAATGATTCATTTTCTTTAATGTATTTTTTTTTATTCGTGTGTTCTTCAAACGTCTGCTCAGGCAAAAGTAGAAATTCAAAAGGCCCTGAGACAGGCAGTTCTGCCTGTGTTGTCTTGGCTCGGTTAAAGCTAGAAACTCTGAAGAAAAACTCCCCAGTCCAGAGCTGCAGCATTCGTGGTTGCCAGCTATCACTATTTGGAACATTTTCCCCTTTCTCAGCCCCACTCTCAACTTTCCACTACCTGCTTTTTCTGCTCCAGTGTTGCTTATTGTTAGCCAGTCTTGAAAACAGCTTTAACTGGTGATTTTTTTTTTAACAGCACCATGCCACTCACTGATGAGGGATAGTGGTAATAAAGGGCAATGTATCTTCTGTAAATGAATCAAGGTAACTGACCCACATAATGTTGATGAAATATTAGCTGGTTATTCTGATGTTAATGACGTTGCAAGATGAGCGTTGGGGTCTCTGACATCTTCATGTTTGTCAAAATATTTTAGATTTATGCATTTGGATTGCTATATTGTCTAATTTATTTTTATTAATGAAATGTTAAATAGAAGCCTGTATTTCTCACATTAGCTTCTGTCTTTATGGAGATTGGTTTTGAATGTCACTCAGAAAAAGCATCACCATTGAAGTTTAATGAAAATGAATAAGCAAAAAATGGTTATTACTTTTGCGATACTTACTAACACAGATGTCTTTTCTATCACATTTATTTAGTATAATGACATTGAGTACTTGAGATTTCAAGTTTTTGTTACAGCTTTATTCGCAAGAACAAAAAGATTTGATACATGCAGGTCCTAACACCCATAATGCAACTGTACGGTGGAGATTGCAATTTTCCCCTGTTCTAAGAAAACAGCACTTGGCTTATGTACTAGAATTAAGTGAAGTTTTGTCTGTATAACACAATTATGTGACAAATACTTGAAGACTTGAGTTGCCCCATAGGTACCTGTTTAGGAAAAACTGACAAGATCCTCTTCAGTTCTGCATTCCTTATGTATTTATTTCTTGCAGGGGTGAAGGAGATAAAGAATGGAAATAGTTTCAGTTTCAGATTTTCAAAGTTATTACATGCTGTCAGGTATATAATAAGAGAAATGAGGCTTTGAGAGATGCTCGGTGTTTTTAGCTCCTGCTGTACGCCACAAGCAGCAGTAATTTCTGTTGAGGATCAGGCCACGTCATTTGGGTCCGCTGAAGAGGTCTCTCAATCTTCAGAATTATGGGATAGTGAAAGTATATGTTTTAATCTAACAGATTTGAGAAATAAATTATCTCTTTGCATTTTTGTTCCACTGCCTCCACAATTCCACTATTTTTCTCTTATGATATTACCGCTTTTGATATTTTATAGTATTATGATATTTATTATATTATCTCTTTCAATATTTTCAGTTTTCTTCCAGTTTCTTATATAGTCTGACCCATCTTTATTTCTTACCATTCTGCCCAACTCTTCCTCTGAAAATTGTAGGATAGTGGTATATTTGCTTCACTTTCTGCTTGCTTTTGTGTATTTCTTTTTGCTGATGATTTTCTAGAGATCTTTACAACGTGCTCAATCCCAAACTGCAGATTTATAACCTGGAGTCTTCTTGAGATAGCCTGTCTGGATCACTGCGTCGGTGGGGAACTTCCTTCGCTTTCCTTCAGCTGACTCTTTCTTCCTGTTCCTTGCCACTGTGACTGGGACATGATTTAGTATACAAACTGCCAAGACTCTGGAGTACATGGGAATAAACAACTTGATTAGCAGAATGAATAAATGACAACAAACACCCTACAAGGCTTGTGTTTCTAGATAAAATTCCATGTTTCAGCCCGTGCCTTTGAGCGCTTACCCTTAATGCTCTGAAAAAAATCTGTAGTTGAAATTAAAATGCAAGACCTGAGACAAGAACTTCTAAAATTACATATTTGTCTTTATACTTATTTCATTTCCACTACTGTGATATCCAGGCACTCAGCAGTCTTGTCGTCAGCACGTATTCCAGAGAAGTAGGTGTTATTGCTAGGAGGTAGGTGTTTTCATTCCTATTTTACACATAGTTACTGAGTATAAAGCAATTTAGGTGGCAGAAGCTGCAAAAAAAATGTTTAAATGACCTTAAAATTCTAGCTTACAACCACAGAAGTGTCAGAACAATAAATCAATTTCATGATCTCAGGTTTCATGTGCTTGGGTCGAAGTCTAAGGTGTTGGATTATCTTTTTCATCATAATGAACCAGCACAATTGTATTTGTGCTGTTACTTTCACCTTACTCAGATAAAATGTATTAAAGAGGAAGGCAGGATATAGAGTAATATGGTGAGGGTAATGGGTAGACTCCCTGTGAACAAAACAAAAAAAACTTCAGTGCTCAGTTTCCAGTCAGCGTTTCTGTAGGCTGAGTTCTTAAAGCAGTATAAAATTACTTTTTACTCAAAAAAAACTGATCTTGAATTTATGGGAATTGGATCTGAGTCGACTTTGTTGAACAGTGTGCTGGAAAGGACACTGAAACCTTGACCTGAGAATTTTGGCACTTCCTTCTGTTTGTCAGGCTGAAAACACCATGTGAAGAGCTGTCTTTACAACCTCCTGTCCCTTTTCTTTAAATGTAAAACTAAGGGGAAAAGGACGGAAGGTTAGCAGTTGGGTTGTTTTAACTTGATTAGGCTTTGTGTGATTGTTCAGGTCAAAATTTAAGTGGTTCGTATGATTTACCCAATCTCTGCTTTTTGTCAGTGATGTTTCATCTGATCCTGATCACATTCCCATAGAAGCAGCTGTCTGCTTACTCCTTGTGCTCCTGGCTTGAGCTCTCTTGAGCAACTGTATGGAAATTGCTTCTTGGGGAAAAGAGGAAAGGGTCTACTCATCAATTCCTGTTGTGCCTCTGTTGTGTTTTGCTCTCTTATTGCTGTGATAAACCTTATGTAGTTTCCTTTATAGTCATTACAATTACATTTGTTCTAACTCTAGAGAGATTATAAACTCAGAGATATTTCCTCTCTTTATAAAAGGAAAGCCTCTAGAATTAGACTTCCATTTTTTGAATGGGTCTGTTGTACCTTTCAGTAAAATTCATGTTGGATATATACTTGTGTATATACGCAAGTACCAACATGTCTGCTGTTGAACTAAGCATACATACTTTCAAAAGAACGAGCTGGGTTTTGCTACAGAATGGAACAATTGTGAAAAATACAGAGAAAGGAAAATATTACAACACATTAAAAATGCACACAGTAAGAGAATTTTTTCTTTGCTAAATAAATTCTTAAGCTGAGTTGATGCTGCCTCTTGCTTGTCAGCACAAGGTCATGTCAAGTTGAAGAGATGTCCGTGAATTGAGCATAAGGGCAGAGATGGGTATTCATCTAGTCTCCAGCTTGTGGCAAGACACATTTGCAAGAAACCATGATTCCTAAATGAAACAGGAATTAGACTCTATGTTCACTGTCTTCCAAATTACTGACTTGAGAGAACTTTGTATGTTAGTGGTTTTAAAGGCTAAGTTGGGATTGTTGGCTAGAATAATTAAAAGGCCGGACAAGGTGAAATGAAGGGAACAGAAGCTTTGTCTAGAGGCAAATACAGTGAAAAGAACTTAGGAAAGTTGGCAAAACCCAGGTTGTACAATTTTGATGGACTTCTTGTGGGTCCCTTCCAACTCAGGATGTTCTGTGATTATTCTATTCTATTCTATTCTATTCTATTCTATTCTATTCTATTCTATTCTATTCTATTCTATTCTATTCTATTCTATTCTATTCTATTCTATTCTATTCTATTCTATTCTATTCTATTCTAGTTAATAAAATAGTGAAAAGATACGTTTTGAGGAAGAAGATGGGCTCATGTTAGCAACATACCATCACATCAGTGCTTTTCCTTTTTTTATTTTTTTTCTCAAATATCCCACTGAACAAATTGATTTTTTGTTTCCTCCTAGACGTGCATCAGAACTAAGAAGAGTGCAGAAATGTTATCTGTTTCAACAGTGGATTATGAATTTTTTTTTTTTTAATCTTATTTGGTTTTGCAGTGCTTGCCTTGTGCTAGTAACTTATTACCAAACAGCATTTTGTGCAAAAAGAGTAAATCGTACTTCACAGATAGCTCCTCTGGGGGTGGAGGACAGGAGCCTATTTTGATCCATTTATCAAATAGCTTGTAGCTTTCATTTCAAGGCAAAAACAAATTACTGAGAAAAGAAAGCACATTTTCACCTAGAGATCTATTTAGCAAATAAAAATGAAAAAAGTTCTACAGGCTTGCTCTTGTTAACAAGGATTACTTTCCCTTTAGCAAGCAATTGTTAGATAGACATATTTTCTTGCTGTTTGAGAAGATCCATCAAAGTTCATTCCTTTATTCTTGTGTTCACAGAAATGTATCTGTGGATTTTTCTGAGAAGTTTCTTTTCTATTTCTTCTATCATTAGGAAGAGCAGCAAAAAGCACTTTTTACGTCTTCCTCAGATACTAATTGTCTGTTTCGTTCCTCAAATTGGTTTTACGTACTTCATTGACATCTGCAAAAGTACTCCTGATTTACACAATTATAAGAGAGATGTGAATTAGAGCCTAGGGAAATAGATTTTTGAAGCTGGGGAGAGTTGTGATACAGCAATTAAATTCAGTCATTTAAAATTTTAATTAAAATGTTGACTTTTATATTATTCATTGTCTTGGCTACTTGACAAGTCAATTAATTTCCATGTGTTCCCCCCCACCATTTTTACAGTCATAAGAATGTTCCTAATATGTCCACTTACCATATAGAATCATTATCAAGATTAATTTTTCTACAGCAATTATTTTAATTAATTTCTAACTCAATTTTTAAGAGGTATTATGCTGCCTTTCCTCTGTTTCGTTTTCCTACGGGTGAACATTGGAAATAGAATGTCAGAAGCAGGTTACCAGCTGAGCAAAAGGGACTACTCTTACTTCAACACTGTAATATACCCACTTCTATTAGCCCACTACTCCCAAGTTACCAATGCATCTCTTCTCACTGTGCCACAGGTCAGGGAATTTTCATGATTTCCCGTCTGTTGAGCATTACTGGGGATTTCTCTTTAGGCTGTCCTTTACAGCTGGTTCTGTGCAGTTGCAGAGATTGCTCTAGTATCCTGAAGGATGGACCTGTAGAATTACAATTCAATTTTACTTGGTGATTTTGTTTCACTGAATACATAAATGAAAAAAGCATGAGCCATTGCTGTGCTATAAGCCCGAAGGCATTGAGCAGTATGCAATGGTATAGCCGACTGCTCATTAGCTGATGTGTATGCTTCATGCAGTGCCAGTCACCATGCTATTAAGAGAGCTTTGAAAATGAAAGTGTCTTTTATTTCCACTAGTCCCTGCAATTAATCAGGGGCTGTTCTGAAAATGCTAAAAGCTTTGCTCTTGCAGTTTTACTTTTGCACTTCCCACTTCTCCCTCTGCCTCCTTCTCCAGCTCCCAGCAGCTACATAGGGAGTGAGGTCTGCTGAGAAGAAGTGAGTCATTTCTCTCAGCAAGTGAAATATGCCTCCCATTTCTCCCAGTCTTGTGTTGAAGGATTTATTTTCTATTTCAGCAGGCAGCTGCCAAACTTGAGAACCTTTGGTTTCCAACTGAGGCAGGGGTCTAGAAGGGCTCACTGCAGTCTAAGCTTGAGTATGGCAGAGCTTTAAAAAGTGATCTAAGAGGAGGCTGATGAAGTTAAAATGATAAAATTTCCTTTTTTTTTTTTTTTTTTTTTTAACAAGCAAGGCAAACTGCAAATCCAAAACCTGCCTTCGGCTGCAGATTTAATCTAGTAAATGTCACTCAAAGCAGCATTTCCTATTTTGCATCAAAGAGGGGCTATGGTGAAAAAGAACCAACTTTTCTCATGCCAGCTTTCATGGCATCAGAGGAAGGCTCTTCCTCAGTCTCAGGGGTCCATATAGCTGGGGGACCAGGACAGGGAGTAGCTGAGGGAAGTGCCACAGGTGTAAACAGCTGCTGGTCTCTCACCCTTCCTGCCCATGGGTGGTGGGAATGCTGGTCTTGTGTCTTTGGGGCCAGAGCGTCTAAGAGGTCTTAGTTCTTGATGCTTTTAGGGAAAAAGATAAATCTAGGCAGAGTGTGAAACTGGTATAAAACCCCTATTAGCCCTTCCCTGCTCTTTAGTAGTATGTGAGAGCCTTGAATTTGTGAGAGTGAGGGGTCTTGTGAGGAGTCAATTGACTGTGAGGAAGAGGGGTTTGGACAGGATGAAGTTTTATGCACCGGCAACCAGTCAGCTGCAATGGTATGAACTAGTGGAGAACGGCCTGAAAAATGTGGGATTTGGTAACTGTGGTGACTGTCAGAGTTACTTAAAGCAGTAGATTTCCTTCTGTCGTATGACATTCATACAGTGTTATGCCCTAGCCATGCCTCTCCTCCACTGTTATCTGGGGATCTAAGTGATACAAGGAGTTCCAGAAGGAAACCTTGAAGTTTGAAGCACAGTGCCAAACCTACCATCTTTTTGTTGACGTAATATATGATCCAGGTGCTTCACTAGCAGCAGTTCTGGGAGAACAGGCACATTATGTAGCTGACTCTGTGAGAATAGTGGATGGTGTAGATCCCAGTGCAGAAATTACACTAGCTCTGCATCTAATTATATAGAGGGAGATATTTTTGAGCTCCAGTCAGTTACTTATCAAACATATTAGTTACCCCTTTTGTAATCAGTTCTTGAGTATATTCATAACGAATTCTTGCTCGTTGCTGAAGATCTTGTTAGGTTGGTTTGCTCTGATTTCCGTTTGAGAAGGATCAGTCATGGAATGTGTTGTATTTCTGAAAATAAAAGGGGCATGAAGATACTTCCAAATGTCCAGACTTCAGAGCCTGCTCCTCCTCTCTGGCTGCTTTTTCAAAGATTTTTAGATGGTCCTGTTGTTCCCTCCACACTGTCAGATTGGTCCATCAGGTGTCATGCTCTAAGTTTGCAGTCAACAGAGTACACACTGACTTGTCCGTCGACTAGACCATCAACTGGCTGGCACTACAGGTATTTGAGGAGTTTCAGTAGCTGACCAGCTTTATTCTATACAGCTCACAAAGTTCAATGCCCAGAACCCTCAGGTTACTAATACCAGTGTTTTATATCTTGCTGCAGTCATCTCTGTGAAGGAAATCTTTTTTAGACTAAAGATACAGTCATGGTGTCAGAATCAGTGTTCAGTATCACAGTGGAGGGAATTTATTCTTCTGAGAGCTAGTGAACTTCGCATCAGTGATGATGGCTTTTGTGTTGCAGCTGCCTTGTCACTGGATATTACAGTTTGAGACTCATATATCCTAGAGTTCACTTGACATGAAATTTATATCTGTTAATTCTTGAGGAAGCATAGGTTACTGGAGTGCACAGTAAGAGTTGGGTATTACGAGTTGCGTAAGTAAGAGTTTACATTTAATGGTTGTTAGTGCTGTCACAGGCTAGATTACCACTCAACTTCTGCTCAAGCACTTTTTTTATTAAAAAAGCCCAACAAGACAAAATCAACACAAACCTCAAACATAGCAAGGAGTTAATAATGTTACCCTGAAACAGCTAATTCCTTAGTAATGCTAACGAAGTCTGGTCTCTCTGCAGCAGAGGGAATGAGGGGATCCACATTCTGTATTTTTAAGATTATTAAAATCACCTTTGTACTGCATGATTCTGTCATGTTACCTGTTAAGGGAGGTGCGGAGATTTCTTTTAAAATACAAAGTTTCTAATTTTTTTCATATTTTTTTATTAAGATGTGTCCTAATGAAAGATTCCTTGCTTAAAAGTCTCAGAAAGAGGTAAAAAGATTTATTTTGGGGTTTGTTTTCAATTCTGGGACCTGGTCCTTGACCCAAGAAAGTCACTTGCATACTCTTCAGTGTGTGGAAGATGGACTCACAAGCACCATCTCATTGAGGCCAGTGGCTGCCTCATGTTTCCATGCCTATGCACCCTCCTGGGTCAGGGTCAGCAGGGGCCAAACAGCCTTGGAAGGTGAAGGATTCATTCATCAGGCAAGGGAACTCCAACAGGAAGCAAATGGGGGCCAATTAGTGGTAAGTCTGCTCTACCACATGATGAGTAGTACCAAGCTATTGGCTGGACTTAAACCACATCTAACAGCAGCGTATATGAAGACTTTTTTTTTCACCTTTCCCTTTTTTTTTTTTTTCTTTCTGCAATGAATTGTTGATTTTTGTCCAAAACATCACAAGTGGATGGGAAATATGAAAACAAGTATCTCTTTAAGAAAGATATTTCTATAGAATTTAGAGAAAGAAAAAGAACTGTTAGGCTAAATCTGTGCTCACACTTTCCTTAATCTGGTGTTTTCAGTGGTGTCCTTCTGTTCTCTGATGATTTGTGGAATAAACAGTGTTTCATGTTGGGGATAACTCCAGCTCAAAGCTGGGACATGCTGGTTTTAATAAAATGCATCTAATCCTTAGAGCCATTTAACATCTGGGAAGCAAGTTGTTAAAAACATAAAGCACATCTAATCCTGTGAGCTGCTCAGAGCCTGGAAGAGGAGCTTTTTCTTTATGGAGTGCTTTAAAGCCACAGCTAGGACATGAACTGCTGAGACATTTAGTCTGGTGAGCTATTCAGGGTGTCGTGGTTGTCTGCCAGGTGCCAGATGAAAAATTATGATAGCATTGCCTATCACCTTCTTCATCTAATGTATGCATAACTAATATATATAGAGAGAGAGAGACAGAGAGTGCCAATGAGCAAGAATATATAAGCTTTCTTTTTAAGAATGTGTAAATCTAAATGCAGGAATATAAGAACACGTACAATTAAGATGTTCCCTGTATGTGTGTTATTCTCCTGGTGAATGAAAAGCACCTTGATCTTCTCAGCCACATACTGGTAATCTGTGGATTCAAGAAAACTGTAGTTGGCTGGCATGGTATTTTTTATTCTAACTCTAGCAAACAGCTAAAAATGTTAAAGCACTTTGATTTGGCTTTGTTAATCAGCAGAACGAATAGATTGCTGTTTCTTTTTTTTTTTTCTTCATCAAATAGTGGTAGAAGTGAAATAACATTTTGTTACATCACTAGCCTGTGCTTATACATATGTTGTTGTATTGGGCTGGTATTTCCCTGAAATGTGCATATGAGAACCAGAATGACATGAAAGATTTTTTTAAAAAGCTGTATTACCAAAATGTTCTCGTGAGCTCAGACTCCTTTAAGCTACCGACAGTCAAACTGGCAAGCTCAAATATGTAAGTCCTACCCCAGGCTTTTGCAAAGTGTCTGTGGTTTTGCAATATCACCTCATTAAATCTTTACAAGAGAAACTGCCATATTCAGAGTTCTGAGTATGTTCACACAGAACCCACTGGTGTGATTTCAGTGCAGTACAGAGATATTTGAAGCATTTCTCACCAGACTTGAAACCCAAAGAAACTGAACAAATACTTGGGCAGGTTCTCCAGCGGGTTTTAAAAGATGAGCTCTCTGTCACGGTGGTTAAAGGGACACTGATGTCAGGGATAGATTGTGCAGGCATTGCCCTACATCGTTATAACCACAGCAGCAATGCCAGCATGGCTAATCTGAGTTTTATTGTCTACCCAGTGGCAGAGAGCTGAGGATGTCTTGACAGGTAATGAAGAGAGACACTTGTAGAGATGGTTTTTTAGTCCTATTTTAGCTGCACAAAGTGGTCCATGGGCTTAAAATCTTTCTCCATCACGAGCAAAGGGAGTGTTAAAGAAAGAAAGCTCACAGTTCAGGAGACTCTGTAGTGTCCCTGAAGTAGGTAGAAGGAACGTAACCCATAGAGATCAGTGAAGTGGCATCAGCCACATCAACTGCAGCAGGCTTAACTTACATAGGAATTAGGGCCCACTGGATAATCACAAATACCTCCTCTTTCCCACTCTCTTGCCATCTTCTTTCCAGTGATAATTTTTCCTTACTTCTCTTGGACCTTGAAGTTATCATGTTTTCATCTCTGCTGGCAGCGGTATTGGTGGATTAGAAAGTACATTAATGTTTGTTTCATTAGACTGTGCAAATAAGATATTAAATAATGTGCTCTATTAAACCTAGTTATTAGCAAAAGCTTGCTGTAGTTATTAATTTAATCAAATCTGTTAGGAATTTGTGTTCTTGTTTGTCCAAACAGTCTCAGACAATCTGATCAGAAAGTCAATTAATGAGCATTTGCTCCATTATAAGACAGCCTTTCTTCATTTTTAAAAAAACAAATCACTTTGTGTCAGAATGATTTTTGAAATGTGGTCGTGACAATGGAGTTTTCTAGAATGAGAGACTAGAGGGGATATTCTGAGCTTGACATCATTTTTGCCATTGATTTGCTTGGTGACCTTAGGCAAGTTGCTTTTCTCTGGGAAGCATCTCTAAAGACGGTGCTGTCAAATCTATGGTTGTCTCAAAGATTTATGTACCATATGTCCTATCAAATAGAGAAAATAGTTTATCCATCAGTCCTGGAAATTCAGCCTCGGTTCTGAAATTCAAGCAGGATCTGAGTTGTTGCTGGTAGTTAAGCTTCTGCGGGATGATTTAAACCCCTATTCATATCATTCCAACAACATCAATTACAGAGACCTTTGTACACAGGTAATGATTGTGAGTATCCGAGAAAACAGAGAGAAGGACTGTTCGTCTTTTCTCTTTCATTTTTTGACTCTTTAGAAATTACAGGAAAACTGTAACTACGTGTATATGTGAAAAGGTTTGACCAAAGTCAATGCAAGTGTTGCTGTTACTCATATACTAGAGCTGTGAAGACAGACACTATCATGGAGATGGTTGAGAGGGAAGATGATTTATATACCCTCCCCTTTCAGCACTGAAGCACATCTTCCATTTACCAGCTGTTTAGCTTTGTCAGTAGTAAGATGTTTCTAAGACTATCTGAGAGTGTTTTAAGCTTAGTATTTAGAAATGCAATATGAGTTCGAAGGTTGTATGAAGTTTTGTGTGGTGCTGAAGGACACAAGCTTGAGACATGTCAATAGGCAACAAAATGCACAGCAAGGTGTACGGAGCAAATTTTTCTTTTTTGCTGTCTTGTATGTTTCCATGACTGTTTTGAATTGCACACTGGCAAGAGCTTAAATTCTTTCTGTCACACTCCTCTCTCATTCTGTGAACAGGTGGTACAGCTGAATTTGAAATAAAAAAAATCAATTTTTCTATCATTTTTATGGGTCGGATAAAATTCTGAGTTTACATAAAACTATATCCTAAGCATAAAAAAAAATAATGAAATTCCTCTGATATTATGGCCTAATTTCCACTTCTTATTGAGAGATGGGGGTTAAATTAGCATAGAAAGAAGCTGCTGTGTACTGGAAAACCAGAAAGAATTAATGAGATGTTTGTTTTGGCTGAATTTCTTTGTCTAGTCCTTAGCTTGTCACCATTCATCTGAATATCTGCAAGCATATGTACATTTTGTGATGAGACTCGTACCTTATCCTGATTTCAGCTGGGTTTTAGGTAAAGATGTTCCCACTTCTTCAATTAGTCTTACCATGCACTATGAATTGGCAATTCAAGAAGTGATCATATGAGATAAAGGACCAGAGACAGTCTTTTGTTAGTGTATGGCATACTAGCTGCCCACAAGTCAGTTTAGTTCTTTCTGCTCATATTGTACGTGTTCTATATATAAACATATGCTGGCAATTTCCAGGTCTTCCTGCATGATAACTTTGGCTAGATCTAAAATCAAACCTAACAAAAGCAAAAAGGGCAAAACTGAGCTCACATCACCATTTTTAACATATATAGCTCTAAGCTGGAAATTTTATTCTTGCCTCCTTGAAGGAATAACTTACTTTGCTTCCTCTGGCAGATGATGATATATTGCATACTCGCAGTGAAATATTGCTCTCAATTACCCAGCCCAGAGGTATCTGAAAATTGCACCAAATAAAGTGGTAGGCAAAATCAAACTGAAATGCATTTTCTTTGGGTGCTGTAAGGCTGTCCTTTAGCAGCCACATTGATGGGAATTCTGCACTGCAAAAATGTTGACTCTCTGCTACAGCAGTGTTTAAACTGAGTAAAGTTTTTTGGCCCAGCTGAAGACTAATGTCTCTTCCTCTAGAAGTGATTAGCCTCAGATTTTGTGCTGCATATCTTCAGAGGGCTTTAAGGGTTCTCCCAATTAGAAGGTTCAGCACCTATTCTTTCAAAGCCCAAGCACTTTATTGATTAAATCCTCCAACAAAATGGAAGTGCTCAAAATCCTAATCCCTTCCTGACAATGAAACTGTGTTTTGCTTTATAAACTGGAATTTTTAAAAATGTGGGAAACTTCCTTTATAATAAAGCTTTTGTGTGGGAGTCTTGAAAAGCAGGAAATAAGTAAGCAACCTTTCAGTTGGTTTCAGTGGGTTAATTTCAAATATAAGGTTTTGAAAGAACATGTATGCATCTTTTTTTTCATCATCTTCAGTCAACACTGGCTTGTTTGCATTTTTTTCCCCCATTCCCACACTTACAGGTGCTGCGGGAGGATAAACGAGAATTCTAAAATGCACTGGGTATTTCAGTGTAACAAAAACATTTTAACCTGTTTTATTGAAAAAACAGGTATTACATCTTTAAGCCTCTCTTTAAATCCACCAGTGAGCTGATGAGTCTGTCCCACCCAGCAAATTTTTGAATTTGAAAGTGAGTTTCGGTCACGTTTAATATATTGGGTTGCGACCACATGTGGCCTGAGGAGTGTGCAAAGGCCTCAGTGCCATCACTCTGGTCTGCTGTGAAATGCTGGGCCAGAAGCCAAGCACTGGTGAGGCAGTTTCCTCTGCACATGATCTGCCATGGCAGAATAAGTCCCTTTCCTGGCCTGCACACCAAACTGAAGGAGGCAGAGCACATGGACAAAACAAAGGGTTTTTACAGTGGACCTGCCTCTAACAGACAACAAAGGCATAACAAAACTAGTATATAAGACTTTATAAAAGCCAGCACTTGGGTTTACTGGGTTTCCTTGTGGGATGTAGAGGACACTGATTGAAGCATACACTTCCAGAGGTGTTGCATCTTACTGTCATTGCAGAAGAGAAGGTGATATAAGACTGTTGAGTGCCTTCCAGTGTCCACGTTTTGTGAACATTAATCAGAAATGGGTGACAGGATAATGTGAGTTTTGTGTGAGAGGCCATAGCATTTTTGCAGTGCAAACCAGTGTTTCAAAGGATTTTTTAAATTTATATATTTTTTTTTAATTTTCAAATCATGGGCATGTGCCACAACCATATGTGCCTTCTGAAGAAGGTAACATTCTGCAGGTTTCTAGTTGCTTTTCCTCAGGGTACTCCAAAACCATCTGAAATGACTTGGTGTGCACTACTGACAGTGAAGGCTAAAAGCAAGCTAACAAGTGATTTTGGTTTCAAAGTGGAGGAATTCTGTTTCAAAGAGGCTGAGGAGCAATAGTCTGCTGGAAAGAGGGGGGAGGAAAGATCTTGCACACAAATTGTTCTTTGTATTGAAACCTTTGTGGAATAAAAGAGAGGCAACACCTGTGTCCTGCTCTTGTGAAGTTAGAGTTTATGTATGCATACCATAAAGGAACAGTTTTCCCTGTGTGATGGTGTCCTTAAGGGAACCGTGTAATAGGAAAAGCAGGCAAGAGTTTATCTCTCCCAGTTTTTAATTTTATTTAGCAGGGTCAATCCTCAGAGCACCATGACAATCGTGGGGATTAAGAGCAGATTTCCCCTGGCCCCCAATCACATTGGATTTCTGTGCCCGTGGGGGTACTTTTCCAATTGCTCTGCTGACACGCTTTGCTCTCAGTACTTCAGCATGTGTTCAGCTTCATAAGAAAGCTTCTGGCAAAGATTTCTGAGCAATGTGTTGCTTCTCCTGACAAGGATATAAGGAAATCTTAAGCACATCAGGAGAATAATGTATCAGTACGGTTGTGTTTTATGTCATTAAAGCAATATAAAACGTTGCCCCCTCATGGGTATCATATTCATAGGCACCTATACTGATGTTTAGCATGAAAAAAACAGAAAACAAGATCTTAAAATAATAATGTGGCCCAGTAAGTATGTCATTTAGTATTCAAATATACCCAAATCTGTGTCTTACAACCATAGACCATTTAGTAGGGATCTTAGAGCGGGGTGTGTGCGCTGCCTCAGTTTTGAAAATAGGTAGTTTGGAAGTCTTGTCAGAATTCATGAATAAGGCCTGGAGTGATTACAACTCTATTCACTTCCCATTTCACCCAGGGTTTGCCTCTTTCATGCAGACCAAGACAGTCAGTCTGGTCTTAAATCCCAGCTCTCCACATTTAAAATGAGTTTAATGACCTCATCATAGGATAGCAATAAAAATCCTCCAATGTTTGTTTGAGGTGCTTGTATCTACTGGTCATGAAGGCTATTGAAGGGTGTGACTGAAAGAAAGTTCATGTAAGTCATGCATTTTAATACCTCTAGGCAGTGTATTTTCTTTGGGCAGAAGGTCTATAATCAGTTTATGTTCCAGTGAAGGCAAGACACCTCATAGTTTTTGTAGTTGCCATCTTAAGCTAGATACTTGTGGTTGAGTATTTCAAACTTAGGGGATGCTTGTGGATAATGTCAGTGTTCGAAAAGCTACTAGCCCGAACGTGTTTGACTCTGCTCCTTCTTCCCACCTCGGACAGACGCATTTTAGTTAGAAATTTCTTTTCATGTAGCGTAGCTGATTGCATTTAGGTGGATAAATGATGTTTTGTCTGCCAAAAACAACGTGTGGACTTTCTTGAACAGTCATTTTCTCTTGTGCTCTGGAAAATAAAATGTTTCCATTGTTAGATCAAGTTGAGAGTTACCGCCAGTTCCAATAAGTGCTGCCAGACACCAAGTCTAGAGCATCGTGTGACTGAACCTTGGCTCCACCAGAAACAAAAATGCTCATTCCCGCCGTTGGACCAGCTTCTAGTATTTTTATGTAGACCAGTTCCTGACGTTGAAGGCCAACCCAAACAGTAAATGAAAACTCACAGTTCATAGCTTGTTTGGGTAGAAACTGGACTGAGAGCAACACAGTTTTATTGTCTCTTGGCCTAAAACCAACTTCTTGTTCTGAACTGTAGTTGCTGATGACAGACAGATTTACCAGTCCCCTCCAAGCTCATTTGACAAAATTAGTAAGCAAACAGCTTCAAGTGCTTTCTTGATCTAAAGAACAATGAGTATATAGTAAGTTTAAAAGTTTCCTTTTCAGAAAATTGTTTTGATTATTTACACAAATACGTCAGGCTTGGAAAAAAAAATCTGTTAATTAATATAATCACAATGATGTGCTCATTTACATTAAGCAATCAAGACTGGCTCAAATGGATCATAGTTTCTTGGGTTTTGTGTGTGTGGTGTTTTTTTTTTAAAACCCTCTTGCTTTCCATGAAATCATTGTGATTATTTTTAAAACAATGCAATTAGGCCTCTAGATAGGGTATTTGAATATTTATTCTGTTGATCTGAATTATTGAAAGCATCCTTTCTCTGAAGCATAAATTTTCATTATCTTCAGTGGTGGTGTATCTTTAATAAGTGCTCCAGCTGAGACATGCAATTATCCCATACAAGAGTTGCAGTGAAGTTTTTGTTGTTAGTGATGCCTTGCTAAAACTGTTTGGCTAACTGTTACATTCCATCTGCAGGCTGCTTTGTCTTAAGGTCCAGAAAAATGATTCATGCTAGGCTAAAATGTAGAGAGATGAAATGGGCCAGCAGGTTTATTTGGGGTCTGAAAGTTAGAGTCTTCAGCCAAATGTGTGGTTAGTTAGGGTGGCCATAAGCAGTAGCTCTGTAAAAGGGAAAGGGTGGAGGTGAGATGTTTCACTCCATGCTACCTTTTGACTTGGAGCTTACAGGCTTAGTTGTCTAATTGCAGTGGAGTTGGGCTGGTCTGACCATAAAAGCCCTTTGTGGTGAGCCTGCGCAGAAGCTTAAACCCGATTGTATTGAAGTCTGGATGTTAGGAGATAGCAGACCCATCTCAAAACGCTGCCTGTTTCAGCAGTGTGGTAAGTTTCTTCTCAGAAATGCAGTGATTGATCAGTTTCTTGAAAAACCTTGGCCTAACAGATATAGTGTGAGGTTTTCCCCAAGCATCCTATCTCTTTATCATCACACACCCACTGTAAAGTGTTGAGGGCCCGCTGTCCTATCCCTGCTCCCTGTTGGCTGAAATGTCTCCTTGCGTGGCCTCATGCCTTCACCTCGCTTCCTTGAGTGACGGCTTCTCGTGGGTTTCCAGGGGCGGTGACTTGTCTTTCCAGTCTCATCGGTATTTGCCCTGTTGCCTGTGGTGGACATGAATTAAATCGCATAAACTTTATTCATCAACAGGCTTATGGCGTCATTGTGTAAGCTTCCAGATGAAATGCCTAAATCCCTCACATGAAATGCAGTAATCTAAGGTAATATTGCTTAGATTTTTTTTCTTGTCCTGATTTACCAATAATTTTTTTTTTCCTTTAGATTTTAAGGTGGTATATTGAGTTGTTATAACAATTATTTAGGTTTAATAGTCTTTTTGACTTAGCTGCAGTACGCTTTGATTCTCGAGCATTCAGCAACTGGAGTATTTCTAGGTGGAATCAATCATAGTCTGTGGAGATGCCCAAAAGTGTACATGGCTGCTTGTGTGTGCACATACACGCACACTCTAACACTTGTGGAAACATGAGACAAGATGTCATTTATCAGTGATGAAACTGGTATGGTTCTGTAGAACTTATTCTGTGAAACTAAAACCTTACATGATTAACGATTTCATACATTTTTACTATTAGCTGTAGCACAACTGTACGATTCTCTGTTGTACACCAACAGGCTACCATCAAGAAGCTGTCAGTTCCTGCATGGTTCTGATAAAAAAAGATAATAATGTAATGAAAGAATAATTTAGGCTGGAAAGGACCTCCAGGGTCAGTTTGTCCATCCTCCTGCTGAGCGCAAGGCTAACTTCATAGTTAGGCCAGCTTGCTCAGGGTCCTGTGCTGCTGGCTTTCAGAAGTCTCCAAAAATGGATATTCCACAACTGATCCAGTGCTTAACCACCCTCACTGTAAACAGTCTTCCCTTTGGTTGGAACAGGAACGTTGCATATAAACGGGTCATGAATAAATTTAGATAGGAAATCAGATTACTTCAGTGATGTTCTGGAACAGTGCTCTGATAGGATTTGTGGGAGGAGAATGTGTCCTCTTGAGCCCAGGATGCATATTTGTCTGATAGTTATATCATATCATCACTTTTACAATCTCGGATAGCAAAGGACTTGACTCAGTGACCCATTTCAGATCTGAAACCTTGATACTTTTACCAGTGATGGTGCTGAATTTGCTGCTCGCACTTGAAATGGTCACCTTTCTTCTGCTTCCCTATATTTATATAGAATTGTAAACATCATACATTTCTTATTGTGCCCTTTTCTGGTTATATTTCTGTAGGGAGCAGGAGCAATCTTTCTCGTTGAATTAATGAAGCTGAGTGTCTCTTGAGAAATTCAAGAACAGAATGGGCATGGTAATAGAGCTTAATATCTAATTTACCAGAGGGGCAATATTATTCACAGTTACTCATTTTGTCCCTTCTCTGGGTAGAGAGGACACCTCATACTCCACGTCTATTAGTACAGTATCTTTTTCAGACAATTAGTTCCCAGGCACTCTATTGTGGTTTAATCCAGCAGGCAACTAAACACCACACAGCCATTTGTTCCTCCCTCACACCAATGGAATGTGAGAGAGAATCAGAAAAAAAAACCGTAAAACTTACAGATGAAGATCAAGACAGTTTAAAGGGGCAGAAAGGGCAAGCAGTAATAATAATATAATAAGGATAATAATAATATAATAAGGATATACAAAACAAGGGATGCACAAAGCAATTGCTCACCATCCACTGACTGATGCCCAGCCCGTCTCCAAGCAGCAATCATATTCCCTGGCCAACTCCCTCAAGTTTATATACTGAGCATGACATCATATGGTATGGAATATTCCTTTGGCCAGTTTGGGTAGCTGTCCTGCCTGGTTATGTGTCCTCCCAGTGTCTTGTGCACCCTCCGCCTTCTTTGTTGGCAAGGCCAGTATGAGAAGCTGAGAAGTGCTTGACTGCTTAGCAACAACTAAAACATCAATGTGTTATCAATATTATTCTCATTCTAAATCCAAAACACAGCACTATAACAGCTACTAGAAAGAAAATTAACTCTATGTCAGCTGAAACCAGGACACACATATATAAAAAGTCAATATTTTACCTCAAGCATTTTTCTTCTGTAATTATCAAATGACATTTCTTTTCTGTTACCTTGCACCATTGTATGAATGAAAAAGTCATTCAAGTCACTATGAAATCCACCTGTGTTTTGTTTCTGGATGCTGATCTAAGTTGGAAGACCGAGACGGGATTTGGATCATGAAAGCATTTTCATTTTTACTTTAGTGGTGACGAGCCCAGGTGGGCTGTGAGGGAGTGGACTGAAGCCCTAGGCCCGTTGTGTGAAATGTGAGGAATTGTGCGAATTTATGGAGACACTTACGGGGGGTGAGGACGAAGTAGAAAGGGCAGAAGCCCCTGCATTAACATTGCTTTCCATCTGCACCGCTGTGGTGCCTTGCCCGTGTCTGCACCTGTTGCACTGTCTGGCTCTGCAGATACTCATACGTGTGCGCATAGGATACATTTACCTTTTACTCAAAAGCTCATTCTTCAAAGGGAGGACGGTGAATTACTGCTTTAGGTCCCCAGTAATTTGTAGTGATTTAATGACCTTATAAGGAACATTTAACTGTAGTATGAAGCAGAAATTTCTGTTCTCTCCATTATGATCAACATGCATTATATTTTAAATAGAGCTGTTAGGGGAAAGGATTATTTGCTTGTGTTGTAGGAAAGGTAGAATTGCATTGAATGAGCTTGTTTTCAATTTTTAGTAATGTATATTGCCATTAAATTCAGTGATTTTAAATATTAAACATAGTAATTACACTTTGCTGCATTTAATTTAAACTTGGTATGATGGAATAATTTTTCTTGCAGAGCGTCAAATTGCCATCAATTCACTTTCTAAATAGGTTGTTGAGTTTTAGAAGAAATATATGCTGGAGTAAAGTTATGAGCTGTTTATAATATGGGTATACTACTACAAAATATTCCTCAGAAATTAGTTTAAAAATTATGTGATATGTAGTCAATATGGTTTTTACTGCATCTTTAAAAGGTAGTGTATTTAAGAATACACTTTACCAGAAGAGCTGCTCTGATTGTGTAAGAAGTTTGGGAGCAAGACAAATTAAATGCCTTGAAAGAAGATAAACTTAGGTTTTCTAACCAAGTTGTCAAAGCACTGAGGATTCAGCTATTCTCAGGGAATTTAAAAACTCACAGTAGGTGCTAATATTTTGGAAACACTTAATTCAAGGGTTCCAGAGCCTTAGTTACACAATTCCTGAAAATATTCTTGTCTTTATAGGCTCTTACAAAGCCCTTCCACAAAAGTATCTGTGCTTTCCAGCAGCATATTAAATGGCATCACTAATGTTTTTAAAAGTTGCAGTAATAGTTATATAACAACTATAATATCTATAATCAGTTTTATGTAACGCAAAGGCAACAATGCACCAATATTCTAGCAGTGGTTAAATTTGGGACAGAAATAGTGTGTTGTTTTTTCTATAGACTTTAAAGCAGTTATAAACCTGCTGAAGTGTTGAGGGTTAAGATTGTGGAGTGACAATAAAACCCTGGCAGATGTATTGTTAACCCCCTCTTCCCCCCCCCACTTCCCCTTTTTTGCCCCTCCCTCTCCCCCCTTCCCACTCAGGACAGGCGATCGGGAGGGAAAGAAGGACAGAGAGAAGAGAGTTGGAAAAATTAAAGATGTTTTACTAATGCTACTAATAAGAATAGAGAAAATAATACAAAATATACAAAACCAGTCTTGAAAGTCTCAGCAACTGCAGAGCCGGCAACCAAAGTCCTGGATTAGACTCTGCAGCCAACCGGGGCTGGATTCAGTCTCTCACTAGGCCTCAGTTCTCAGGGATGACCAGCAAGATCCTCTCCTAAGGTCGGCCATAAGCAGAAGGGCAAAAAGGGAAAAAGGCAAAAGGGACGAGATCCTTGTGATCTCCCACTTTTATATGAAGTATTCACGTGAATGGAATGTTATACACAGTTGGTCAGTTTCTTGGTCACTTGTTTCTCGTCGCCCCTCTCGCGAGATGTCCATCCATGCTTATCAATATGTTTGCATTCCATTGCTAGGTTTACCAAACCATGTGTCTGGTTCTCCAGGAAAATGCAGTTAATATGAAGGCTTTAGCTGACAGGCAAAATTCACTGAAAGAGAAACTTGTTTTTAACAAAACCAGGACAGTTCAACCAAGTTGGTCACCAGGAAGGTTTCAAGACAGGAAGGTCTGACCTGGCAGGGTAGGAATATGTATTATTTTTTCTGAATCTTTGACTCTGGAAATATGCTAGAGAAAATGAAAGAAAGATTACTTCGAAGAAATATTGGTTTGGTTAGTTTAGTATGGAAAATACTTTTTGAATTATTATTTCTTTTCTTTTTTTTTCTGTTTGAGGGAACAAAAAATATTTATCAGTCACTGATAATGAAATATGTCTTCAAATGGGCCTTTCTTCAACCTAGGCAAAATGAGTCTTTTCCAACTTAAAAGTCATCAGTCTTTCTATATGTAATAGAAAATTTCTGTCCTCTGGGAAAACTCAAACATTAGCTCAGAGGAGGTTAATTATTAGCTGTGGGTGTGTTACTGTTTTAATTTTAAGGCTTCGTCAGCAGGAGGGGAGGCTGGAGACAAAGTGCAATTGAAAAAATTGCACGTCAAGGAGTGTTTCCTCCTGTCTTTAACCCCGGCTTCTCTGTAGTGACAAATAGCCATGACCTTGGGCTTCAGATGTTACAAAGGCATGGCAACAATTGCCTGTCATTGTCATGTCTGTCAGTCCCAGTGTCTGTACTATAAACTCAGGATTTAGGAAGAAACTGGGTGCTAAAGGGAACTTCTGTAGCTTTTAGACTCATTTCAATAGAAACCAAAGTGTTTGACATCTGAAGATTATTCTTTCAAGTGTTCGTATTTCCTTGCTAAAACTATTCAGAGACATTGGTTTGACTTTTCATGAGGAGTTTAATAAATAACATAAAACCATTTTCCAGGACAAAAAGGAGTAAAACTGCTGGTGAGTGTCCTTCCCTCTGCTTACAGAGTCCTTCTTGGCATCTGATTGCTCTGCTAATGGTTATGTGAGGCATCAGTTATGTGAGGCATCACTTGTGTGCCTAAGCAATAACCCATTCAATAGGTACATTTTTTTTTCTGTTGTCATTGTCCAAGCTGTCATCACGTTTGCTTACCTTCTTCCTTGATCTTTCTCGTGCTGATTATTCTATTAAAAATGTGTATAATTTTTAATGATTAAAGCCCCTAGCTATCTATAATGATAGTTTCTGTTAACGCTGCCCTTCAGATTCCTTGACTGTGCATCGGTAAGTTAGGAACATGTTTAAAATTAGACACACGCTCTGCTCACATGTAGCTGATTATCTTTGTCTATTGCATTCATCCTCCTTGATGACTCTAGCAGTAACTTAATGCTTTTGTCCATACTGACTTCTATGGATATTATAAGATTTCTTTTATAGTAACTTTTTCAATGTGTATCATGCCCTAAGTTATGAACAATATTTGGTATGAGTTCTTATTCTTCTGGGAGGAAAGTCAATGTTGAATTTCAGAAGAAATTAGCTTCACCAAGTGGAAAGTGTCAACCTCGAGAAGGAGTACAGAGTCCTGCTGCTACTGTCCTTCACAGAAGTGCTCTGACTTCTTCTTGTGTTAGGTTTCATTAGCAGATTCATTTCTGCTGACTGATCTTAATCCTTTATTTTAACACGTATATTCTTAGACCATATGACAACCTGTCTGATAGTGAAAAGAGGCTTATGCTCATGATTCTGGAATAGAAAGCCAGATGGATCGAAGGGTCATTTTTCCCAAAAGTTGACTGTTGCAAGATGATGCTCTCAACATTACACGGCAATTGCGTTGACTCTTTAGCGTTGTTTGTACACTGTAGCTCAGAAAATTACAGTTGTGCTGTATGTCTGTTCACTTACACTGGTAATCGAGTGTATATTTATTCCTCTAGGCAGAGAAATGGGCTGTTTATTAGTATATCCAGAATACATGCTTATTCTTTTCCTTTCTGTATTATTTGAAGGCCTAATTTGTGTAAATACTTCTTTTACACCCAGCCTTAAGTGGTTAGGATAGATTCACTCCTTTTGAATGCACACACTTTAATATGCTGTTGTGGTTGTAGTCTTAATTAGTAAAGGCTCAAAAGCTTTGCCTACATAAAAGATAATGGGGAATGTTACTTACAAAATGAGCCATTGCTAAATGTCCTTGACAAATGAGATAGTTTTGTTTCCAAAGCATTTATTTTGCTCAAGGGGTTTCTAATTCTTCTGTCCTCTTGCATTATCATGGACAATTTGAAAGAATTGCAATGGCAAACAAGAATCAATCTGGCACCAGCTATGTCTCAGTTTGAACCTGGCCCTTTTAACTTATTTGACAAAGTTAAGTCCAACTTCTATCTGAGCCAGCACTAGTAACACAAGTCAGAGAGTAGGGGTCAGGCACGTTTCAGCTTTCATGCTGTGCTGGTGGGATGGGCTCTGATTCACTACCTGTGTTTTTCTGAAGTCAGAGAAAAGTTCTTTGTCTTCCCTGGTGGCAGAATTAGTCCAGCTCTGAGCATGGCAAAAAGTTTTTGCATTTTTGGGGAAGCCAACACTAAGACTCAGGCTGTCACATGGGCGATGTCACTCAGGTTTGCCTGGTGCTCTGGGCACTCTGGGTTTGTGCTTTTGCATCTTGGGCCAATTCCAAAGTTTTGCTTTCTCCTTCCTGAAACAAATAATAATTTCTATTAGACAAAGCAATTAGCCATTTAGCCCAAGTCTCAAATATTTTAATGAACCCTAACACTATCTGATGTAACTGCATGATTGAGTAATTTTTCACATAATTGTTCCGATATCTCACTGCTTATAAAATGTTAATAGTGTGGTTGAAAAACGTTCAGTGAACAAGGCAGACTTGGGGATTTTTCTGAAGACATATGAAAGAATTTTTTTTGCAGTTTGCCGTTACACTGAAATGTGCTGAAGTTATCAAATCAAAATTGTCCGGGTTCCTTCAGGATGTGCACACAACGTATTGTAATAGGGACAGAGAGTGCTGTGGCCCCTCCAGGCACATGTTAGGTGTTGATGGGATAGTACCTGCTCCAGAATCATGTTGCTTGTCCAGGGTAAATGGTCAAATCCCTTGCTTCCAGCTATCAGGTCAGTGCTTATGATACTAAGCCCATTTTTATGTATGTTTTTAATGAAACATATGTGAATATTACTAAAGTTATAACCTCTAAATTATCATTTTCAGAATAGGAGCTTGAAATCAATCTACTGTCTGGAGAGAAGAAATATGAAAATGGCTAGGAATAAGAACTCTAATCGCAATATAGTCAGTGTGGTTTAGGCTTAAATAACATAAGCCAAGCTATAACTGTTTTTAATGATTATTGCATAGCTATGTGATGCCCTATTTTCATGTAAGGAGCAGGCTACCAAATTCATGACAACGAAGTTCTATGAGGTGTTATGATACTGTGGTGTACTGCAGTATAAGAATATTGGTTTTGTTTTTTTTTTAGTATATTTATTATTTTAATGCAAAACTAAGATTCTTTTTCTTCAAGTCCGAGAGAAGAAAGTGGACTATTTTGTAAAAGCCTGAACGGATCCTGCACATGTTTATGCTTGTGCTTGGCTTTACTCATGAGCAGTGTTGTGCATCTGTATTAAGCAGAAGGTTTCAAGATCAGACCTTAATTTAAGAAGACATAATGATAGGGCTATCAAACAGGAGAAAGACAAGGGATATAGCAAAATGTCTAACTAAACGACATAAGGGCACTATATGAAGAGCAACCTGTAGGTTTACATTCAAGATATTGTTTTCTTGTTTTTCCTTATTATATTAAATTTAAGCCCTGATCCTGGGACATTCTAGAAGAGCCTGTGCATACTAAGGTCACTGGGAACTAATGAGGCAAAGAACTTTGCAAATCAGTCCTTTAGGCATGCTTTTAATTTTTATTATTTCCCTCTCACTTTAAGAATAGTTCAAATTTGCTTTTTTTTTATTACTTATCAAAGAATATTTTTAAAGGAGTTCTGGGTCTTAACCATTTAGTCCTTCCACTGATTACATTTGCTTTACTATTCCATAACGGAATTGTTCATTAGTTTTGCTGTGCTCACGATCTGTCTCCAGAAGCTTTCAGTATCCTACTGTCTGCTCATGAACCCTCACTGACAACATAGTTATGGTTCTTTCATTTCATCTTTTCCAGCACTAGAGGGGACAGGATGCTGTGGTAATGGGCATATGTATTTCAGAAGAACATACGAGTCTCTTGTTATCTCAGAGGTTATAGTGAGAAGCAGCATGAGCTATAGGGTAGGTTACTGATTACTAACTGGGAGACTAAAGTAGTTGAATGAAATGTGGATAAAATGGAAGTTACCGGGGGTTTTTAATTCCTGGAAATCAATCCGAGACAGTGAAAGTTTACAACATTGTAGATTTGAGGTAAAATGGTGTAGGGTGACCTGCATGTTTTGTGAAAATGGTCTCTCTTATCTGAAGGATATATAAACCGAGTTTACATAATGTTAATCATTTTAGCTTAATGAAGTGCATTTACACCAAAGCTTTGTTGTTTTTGTCGGTGGCTGTTAGACTGTGTTACTCGTCCATGGAAAGTAGCTAGAAAGATTCCTGTTGCTTCTCGTTTGTTTGTGGAGTCACTGGGAAAAAAGTTGATCCCTTCATTGCATATTTGAGAGGTTGGAGCACAAAGTTTGCCACACCTTCTCTCAAATCCCTCCCAAATTTCAGAAACTTGGCAAGAATAAGTGGGGTCTATTGTTATATTTTAGATTTTTCACATAGTTTAAAGTTAAGATGAGAGCAAAAGGCTCTGATATTTAAATGCAATTTAAATCAGAGTTATCGTGCACAAGTTTTTTAGTAGGCTTGTTTATGGAGCCAGGACATTACAGTGTATTCTGTGAAGTTGTCTGTTATCATCTGATTTGGAACATAATGCTTATGGACTCATAAGTCTGATTCATTTTCTCTTATATTGACATGAATTTGTTTTAAAGAGAAGAAAAACATCTGCATTAATAATTTTCATCAAAGGTTGTAGAAGTATCATGAATTGCTTAAGAAAAAAATACGAATGAGTATCTCCAGAAGGACTATAATTTATGTCTGGAGGGAAGAATTACCTGTAATAGTAACATAAGGAACGTATTATACATGTTGGTTTTAATTCACTGACTTTTAGCAGAAGTGGCCTAACTCTCATATAGCTTACAGAAGACCTAAAAAACCTAACATAAAAATTCAAATGAAAGATCTGCAGGTGTGGTTGAAGTTGGTGGAACATCTGCCCAGAGGTGAAAAACAGCAGCTCAAAGTCACAGGAGTGAATCCCAGTGTGATTGTGGGCTGTGCCGGGGGAATGAGCAGAGACAGGAGCGCACAGGGAGCAAGGCTGTGAGGGTGGGTCACCACGTTTCTCCACGCTTGGGAGCCAGGAGGTTGGGTTTGTGGAGAGCTTACCTAGTGACATCGAGCCGCCATCCCTCCTACGAGTTGCTGGGATGGGTGTTCCGGAAAACGTGAGACACGCATCTTGCAGTTTTCTTCATCTAACCTGTGGTTCAGGCTGCTTATGTGGATAAATGCTGCAGGGTTTGACCCAATGCAGTATGTACCTACAGGTAGTTCACCTCTGAGAGACATTGATTCTCATGAGCGAGCATCTCTGAAATACAGTCACCACTGCTGCAGGATTTCTGAATGATGAATGTTTGGGTGTTGGTCTTTGCTCCTTCTTTGGGCTCTGGCCCAAGTCAAGGCCCTTTGGCCAGCAACCAGGTTTATCTCTCATCGGTGTAATCAAATGGCACAAGACAGTGAAGTAATTAGAAGCTGTGTGTGAGAGACTGCAGGTAATTCCTTCAAACTGGGCTGCTTTGTGACAAACCTGTGTGACACATTGGAGGTTTTTTGGAAGGACTTAAGAGACGCATGACAGCAGTTTAAAGATCTAGATCTACATCTTTGCTGTAATTTGTGTATATCCATTACGTTTTTATATGAGGGTGTGTAGATGGAAAGCAGGTGGGTTATATCATCTGTGGCTGTTGTGCAGAAAGTAGGTCAAATTTTAAGAAGTATCACTAACTGCTCTCATATTTACTGAAAAAGAGCTATGGTGCTGTTATGCCCTCAGAAATGTATATACAGAGAAACATTAATGTGCTCAGTGTTGTATAAATATAGCCTTTGGTTTTCCTTTTTACTCCGTTAAATCCAGAATTACCTAAACAATAGCTTCCAATTAAACTAACTTTTCTTCAGTCCCCAAAATGCTCCCCCTAAGGGAATATGTTTTAGTGTGTTTGTCTAGGTATTGACTTTTTTACCACTTCTTACCTCATTCTGAAGAATAAGTAAACTCTGTGCTTGATTTAATTTAAAAAAAACAAAACAAAAACCCCACACAAAACAGAACTAGTTGTCAGAAAGAGATACATCTTTTTTTTTTCAGGTCCATGTAGATATCTAATATTCACCCTGTTCTTTAAGATTTGCTGACAACAAATATAACATATCTGTTTACAAAACATACATTTCCTTAAAGTAATTTCATTAAATAGTACAATTTTGGGCATGGAATGAGGCAGGAGGCTGTCTTTGAGCCATTTAAAAGTGACTGGAGAAATGTTTAATGTCAAGATTGTTTATGTTGCTGAATATTATAACTGGAGCACTTAAAAGTCATTAAAGCGTGAAAATGCTTGGTCAACTATTGTCAGTGTTTTAAAGTGTATCATTCATTATTTCATGCAGTTCTAGCTCAACAGTGTGGAACACAAGTTCTTATGTTTCAAGGAAGTAAAAGAGGAGTAAAAAACAACTTTATATAAATGAATTAATGTGTGGAAACCTAAAATGTAAGATTAAAAAGAAGGAACAGTATCCTACAATGTAACAATGAATACACATGGGTCCACATGTATAAATTCTTGCATAAGCATTGCTTGGAAGACTTAGAAGTGTTTCTTTCCCGAAGTTACCAGTCACCAAGCACAGAAAGAATAAGCTTTAATCTTTGTGGAAAAAACTAAAGCATTAAAGCCAGTTCATCATGGCCATACACAGTTAAAAATGTGACATCTTTTTCACTCACTGAAAAGAAGATATGGTCATTTTATTAGTGCTTCAGTTAATTACCAACCCTAAAAGGGCTTGAGTTATTGGACTATGATAGCGTGATATTTTTAGATGTGGAGAAGTTATTTTTAGGAACTTTAATAGCTCCTTCTGCTCTGCAAAACTAATCTCAAGGCGCTTCTATGGAATGTCTATTAGAAGTCATCCCAATAAATTAGTTTAAAACTCCTGTAGCTGAAGCAGCTTTTCTGTTTTCTTATGGCATAGCCAGCAAATTTCATCACACAGTGTATTGATTAAGACTGTAGGAACAAGCAAGTCAGGCTCCACAGTGCCCATCTGCCAGAAGCCTGGCTCTGAGCTGGACACCAGTGCATGGGGATGGTTTGTAGGTTGTCATTACTCTTGAGGCTTTTTTACAGGGTAAGTTCCTAGAACATTCAAAGATCTCAGCACTCTGCTTTTCAAAAAACAAAAACAACCAACCAACCAAAAGCAACAAAACCCACCACCACCGCAACAATGCAAACGAAAAAAACCCCACCACCACCCCATTTCAACCCATTTTTGCTTCTTATTTACATCATGGCCTAACAGTGAGAGCACGAGTATAGGGAATACTGAGATTTTGTCTGCAAGGCCCTCCTCCTCAAGAGGGGATTTACATGAGGTTGCCAGGAGAGTGCCTTGACCTCCACAGGCTGAGGTGGCAGGATTGGGAGGTCTCCAACCCAAAGAAATGTCAGATTTGTGAGGCCACATGGAAAGAAAGCAAGAGGAAATCCTAGTGGTTAGCGTTGAAAGGAGGATTTCTGGATGCCAAGTCTCAGCTGCGTAGTTTGTTTATACATTTTACCCACCTCTTTAGGAAAACGGTAATCTTTTGCAATAAGGCTGCACAAAGCGGTACTTTTGCAGCTGTGTCAACTGACAGATAGTTTTGCACTTCATTTTTTAACCTGTAACCTAAAGTTGCCAGTCAAAATATCCTGTCTAGTTTCAGAGATACTTAAAAGCAGGAATTTGAAGACCTAAGTGTGAATTGGCTCTTCTGGGAATGAAGTCATCCACCATGGATGTGTGTGTCCTGTTTCCTTGGCTTAGAAGTGGGATGGAAAGCAAACAGAGAAATCTCAGTTGTGGCATTCCAGTCAAGTCACCTGCCTGTCAGGGAACTGATCTTAAACCTCTCATCACTGTCTAGGCGCTCGGGGAGGATTCCTCTTCCAGGTTTGGAAACATGGGGTCAAAGGGATTAGTGTTGAGTTAATAAAAACTTGAATTCAATATGTGAATTCTCTTGAGGTGCCTGATCCTGCAAAATACTGCAGCTTCCCTTAAATTAATGTGTACCAAAGGTCATTTTGATTTGGGAGATCAACGTCAAAACCTCTCTTTTGTCCAACCTCTGTTCATCTTGAAAAACTAATATTGCAAGGTAGGATTACAGAAAAGGAGAGGGAAAGGGACAACACCAAGTCATTTTAATTATAATTGATTTTCGAGTCAAATTCTATGCCTGTGAGCACAGCGAACTCTAGCTGAAGTGTGTGCCTGTTTGCTGATAGACTCAGTGTAGTCAGTGCCCATCCGATTAAGATAGGGCTTGTGCAAGGAGGATTGATGTGAACTTATACAGCTGAATTTCATAGGATCGTTCATCACAGCACTGTAAAGAGGGATAGGAATATCCTGGAAAAAAATACTTATTTTCAAAGAATTGGTCAGATTCTTCTTATCTCTTCTCAATTAAAAACAAAATCAAAAACCAAAAAAAGACCAAACCCCAAAACAACCAACCCACCAAAACCAAACCAAAACCAAGCCACCACCACCCCCCCGACACACACACACACAGACAACCAAAGAAACCACAAGAAAACAAAACCCAGTTTTCACTGTATGTATTTTAAGAATATTGTTGCTTCCATTTGCACTCTGGAAGCAGAGACAAATCATGCTGTGTATTTCTGTGAGTCAGAAATAATTTTTGTCCTATGAAAATAGTAGTTGATATCTGCTTCTGCTCTGTTTTTTGTCTGGAAAATGGTTGATCAAAGCTGTGGGGTGCCTCTTTGTGGTTTTTTCCTTCACAAATGACCCTTTGCAATCTAAAGGTGGGAAGTGATTGCCCTGAAATGGTCAGGCAGTTGAACTACTTGATTGTTGTAGGTCCCTTCCAACTGAACTGCTCTATCCTATCCTATCCTATCCTATCCTATCCTATCCTATCCTATCCTATCCTATCCTATCCTATCCTATCCTATCCTATCCTATCCTATCCTATCCAAAAAAAACAAAAGCATCAGAAATCAAGTAGTGTCGTTCATGTTGAGAAAGTAAAATGGAGTATATTTATCATTATTATTAATATGCATTAAGGCAGGAGTGTCAAACTACTCCTACATTTATACAGTCCTAAAATTACATTTTGCCCTTTGAAGGCAAATGCGGGGCCGATGTGGCCTCCGGTGAAAATGAGTTTGGCACCCCTGCATTAAGGAGTTAATACTGCCTGCAGTCTTACACTGAAACAAGTAGAATCAATGATCTTAAAGGTCTTCTCTAACCTAAATGATTCGATGGACCCATTGTACTGGTCCAGACAGAAGATACGTTCAGTTGTGTGGCTCCCTCATCACACACAGATGCTAGAGGTGTGACTGGCTGCTTTTAGGACATTGGAACACCATGGTCTATGAGTTCCAGACCTCTGAGGTGGGTCAAACATCTGTTTAGTCTCTGTTTTGTTCATAATGGGAAGGATTTAATTCAATTGTATTGTGCAAATTTGGGGAAGACAACTTCATTTAAATCTAACCTTTTTTGAGATTGATCGACAGAGGCAATTTACACTTCTAGAGTAGATTTGTCTTTAAAACCTTTTAAATAATTTATAGTGATTTCTCGTCATTGTTTATTTTGTTGTCCCCAGTGTTGTATAAACACTGTGTAGAAATTCAGTTTCAACTCCTTGCTCCAGACAAATAGATATAAAAGATATAAGAAATAACCTTTCCTGACATAGCTAACATTCAGAAATGGCTGACTGGTTTAATAAATGTTTATCAGTATATGCTTTTAACTTTAATACTCCACAGTGCTATTGCATTACTGAAAATACCTTGGATTGGTTGATTATTGATACACCATCTCAAGCCTTTAGAGTAGTTGTATTCATTTAAGCTTTACAGGTTCTGTAAGCAGAATTATTCTTCAACCTTCACTCTCCTCTATTTAAGAAAATAGTACATGTCTAGAGAGGCAAGAATGGGAGATGTCTTGTAGTAAACATATTTTCAGTATTTTCACATATCCTTTATTTATGGGTGAATAATATCTGTGCTTTGTGTGGTGTGGTACAAAGTGGGACTCCTGAAAGATCAAGCCTGTTGTCAGAATGAGCTGGGGGACATCTGCAACCAGGAGAGGTGGCAAGGTCTCTTGAATATGCTTTCTGTATCTTGGTGATCTCAGCAGCACTGAGGTGGAGGATGCGATGCACCTCACGCAGCCCTCTAGTGGTGGTTTCTACTCTCCAGAAATGGGAGTGTTCCTGGTGTTTTGAAAAAGCTGTATGTAACCTCATTTAGGGTGGGATTGCCATCTGTCTTTCAGATCAGTGTGGAAATATTATATCTGGTGACCCTCAGAGTTTGGAGAACACCTGGGTCCTGCCTTCATTAGAAGTTCTACAGCGCTAATAAGCGCACTGCAACAGTCTCTGGAGGCATTTTAACATGGTAAAGGAGGTGTTAAATAAGCCAGGGTTTCCCCAACAGTAGCCAGCTAAATTGAGGCAGTAAGTGTCACGGTGCACAAGGTGTGCAAAAGGGTGCAGGTCAGATGATTTGTGTTGGGTAACTATAGCTGTTTTCCTTAGACACATTCACTGTATTCCAATATATGGCAGTACTTTGATTAAATTACGTCATTAAGTTACACAACAATGTAAGTTACATAACAATGTAAGTTACATCGTTGTAACTTAAATTACACAACGATGTAGCTAGGCTACTGAATATTCACTAGAAAGTAATATGATGTGAATTAGTTGTACTGGAATCTCAGGTATCTAATAAATAGAACGCTGCCATCTCTCCCAATTTTGGCTTCCTTAAGTGCCCTTTCCCAGCTATGTGGCTTTCCGCCTCCAATACTATAGACAGCTTTGCACCTTTGAAACCATTGGGTTGGTTGTGCGTATGATACCTGCTTGACAACTGCAGGGAATTATTTTGGCCCAGATAAAAAGTGCTCAGGTTTGAAACTGAACGCTTTCCTTTCAGATTGATTGTAGCATGTAGAACCTTTCCTTGCTTTGACTGCTTAAACCAGGAAAAATAAAAACAGCATGTTGGTAGATGGAAATGCTGCCTGCCCTGTTCTTGCTGGGATGTCAGCCTACAGTGTATCTTTTTAAGGTAGCTGAATAACATCCAGGCACTTTGCAGTGTATAGAAATTGATCCATGGACATGAGTGATGGATGCATACTGAGACCTGTGAATTTCCAAACTGGATGAACTTCCCTACATCTAGACTTAAATGTATAGTGATGTTTCTGCATCTCATTGTACCCTCAATGATTATTGAAGAAAGAGAGTTTGAGAGATTATTACACTTCCTTTGTAAAGAGGATGAGATAATATATCACCTTTTTTATTGTTACAATAATTGTAAAATCAATCACATTATATATTATTGTTATATCTTCAGCTTTTATATTCATAAGACAGAGAAACACTGCGAAGTTAATGCAGCAAACATTCATCAATGCAAGCTTTCATTCTCATGACAGTTTATTTCCTGGAGATGAGAAAGGGATAACAAACAACCCACAAGCTCTAAAAAACCTGGAGAAAATATCAACCACAAGTTCCACAGCTGTATCAGAAGCTTCTTGCCTTAGTGCCTCCCCCCCCCCTGCCCCGGCCAGTATTTTCAGTGATATTTTTCTTTCCTTTTCAACCCGGTATTTTCTCCATTCTGTGCATTGCTCTGTCCTGCTTTTCCTAAGTGTCTGATGTACATATGTTTGGAGAAGTGAAACTTCCACCTTGTCAGGTGTCAAAGGTGGAAGACAATGACTCAAAATCGTGAACCAGCAAAAATATTTAATGGCAGTGAGGCACAGATTCAGATGGTTGGCATTTGCAGTGGTAAAGAATTGAGTCCAGTAGCTGCTCATGCGCAACTTTGCCTTTGTTCTCTCTTTGCGGACTACTGTCAGGACTTTTTTGGCCTGTGGACCCAAGTACAGTTGTGTTGAGGCACTGCTGACTTGAGTCACACAGCCAGTCCCCAGGTTATGTTGTAGCTCTCTCCTTAGGCACAAGAACACTCAGCATTTGCAAGAAATGTTTGGCCCTTTCCTGAAGCATTTCAGTCTGCTGGGACACTGAAACAGTGACAGCACCACCAAGCTCCCACAGGTTGGTGCACACTGGTTTCCATGTTTTTCTCCATCAAAGGCCCTTTGGCCTCATATTTGGCTCATACTTCTTAAGCGTGTGCTTTAGCGGCCCGAACAGGGTGTGTGGACTATTTGACTTCTGGTCATTTCTGCTCTGCTGATGATATAAAGCAGACAATATGGTGGGAGAGGAACTGGAGAGGAATTGAAGGCTGAGAAGAAAAATTACAAGATCCCTGTCTAGATGCAGTGCCTCTAGGCTATTGATTCAAGTGGCAACAAGCAGTAGAAGAGACCAGCAGGAAGCTCATCCATCCTGCAGCTGAAGAAAATGCACTTGTAAGAGATCAATGGAAGAAAAGAGGGATTTGTACTTCTTTAGGCAGTGCAGTGTTTTAAAATGCCTTCTTTACATCAAGATGTAAAGCTTTATGCTTAAAGCTTTGCCAGATTGCTGCCTATCCACTCCTAGATTTACCATACAGAACATATATCTTAATGGTTCTTTCCCTTTCACAGTGTCCCTTCAGCTACATTGAAGTAAAAGAATATATCTGAAGTAATTTCACGTTGTCTCAACTCTCAGAAAAGGCAGCTACCCTGCAGCTTCCATCTCTCTCTGTTTTGTCTGTGGCATTCCCTGAATCAATACCCCCAACTTCTATTTATAAACCCGTGCTTCTTCCCAGAACTTGTGTGTTTCAAAAATGATCTCTAACGTTGCTTTTACCAACCCACCTTTGAGGAAGCAGATGGTGTCCTCTGAGGGCTCCGCAGAATCGTGTACAGCTGAACCCGTCTGGCACTGGAGAATGCTGTCCTGTATTGTTTACTCAGGGCAGTTAGCAAGCAGAATTTCTGGGGGTATCACCATCAAATATTTCTCCTCTTTCTTCCTTTACCAACGTATTCAAACTCTATACAATCAGTGCGGCAAGATATAAACGATATTCAAAGCAAATTCCTTGCCCATTGAGGAACAGAAAGGACGTATGCCCTGCTGAAATAACCAGTATTGCAGTAGGACCCACTGTGGCACAAAAATACAAAAGAAAGCATCCTAGAATGCAATTTCGCAAAGGTTTTCTCCAGATTTCAGAGTTTGAAACACTACCTTAGCATGCTACATGCTGCTCCCTACTGGCCTGTAGCTAATTAACTTAAATATTTATTAACAGCTGGTGATTCTCTTAGCCTGTAGCCACAAGGCTGAGATGAGATACCTAATCTGCCTGGGCTAGTGCCTACACAGGAGCCTCTATTTTGTGTTTTTCAGTACCACTGCACTCCTGGCAGGAAAAAAGGGGAGTTTTTTGCCAAAGATTATCAGGTAGCACTAACTTAACATGGTGAAATAAAGACAAAGGTTGCATCCCTTTGTTTTTTGGAATAGAGTGTCCTGGTTTTCCTGAGAAGAACCAAACACTTTCTCCCTTGAAAATTTTTGTGTTATGTGCAGGGAAAAATTTATTCTTACTATAATCAGCACTGACAGTGAACCTGAATCCCAAACAGGCTCTGTTGGAGTGTGTTTGTACTGAAGTAAGCTAATGCCCTATACAAATTCAGCAGACTCACAAGGGCCTTTTGTAAATTGAAGTAAAATATTGTAGCTGGACTTTTCCATGTGTAAGAACCGGTTATGAATGAACTCATCTGAATGGACGCCAGAACTAGGGCAGAAACTTTTTTAAGTAAAGAAACTGAGATTTGTGTCTAGCTTGTGATTTCATCAATTCATTCTAGGCTTCCACTCGTAGTTTTGCTGCCACTTTTCAGATTGTTTTGGGAATGGCATGAGTACAGTTTCGGTCTCTTCCTTCCCAAAAACACTTGAGAGAGGTCTCTTTAGACCTCCTCCCTTGAATCTAAGGTAATGTTTTCTCAGGTGCTTGCTTTTCACACACCCCTGATGCTGACAACAGTGTAAGGCTAAATATTTACAACAAAGAGCTTTTTCTTGACTAGTTGCCTCCTAAAACTTGAACAGTGTTTTATTTTACTTCTCTACCCTTTTCAGTGATGAGCAACTTGTGTAAATGTCCTGGTTTTGTTGCTCATCGCTGAAAAGGGTAGAGAAGTATTACAAGTTTGTGTAAATTTGCTAAAGTTTGTTGCTTTGTTTTTATTCACTTTTTCCCCGTTTTTCTCCTCAACATTTATTTAATGTAAATTATTATGGGGATAGCTCTCTTTCTGCTTCAGAGTTTGCATTCCTGTGCGTATCTTCTTATGCAATTTTAGAAGTAGTGTCAAAGACAGGAAAACATTGCAAATGTAACTTTGTACTTTTATGATCTGAAAAATGAGTAATGTTTACATAGGAAAGAAACTACAGGACCTTGTATTGTTCATTTAGTGTTGGTTGAAGCTGAGGAATACCATACGAAATTGAATATTTTTGGTATATTTTCAGAGCATCAGTTACGACCAGACCTGTGTAAATCCTAAGTCAAAACAACACAATGTTCAAAATTAGGCAATTTTTATGACAGCAGAACTTTTGTTGGCATTTCCCAGCCTTTCTGCTTGTCAATGGCAATTTTAGAGTCAGCTTTTTAAAACAAATTTCCAAATACAGGGGAAAGTTATCCACTGTTCTTTTTCTTTTTTTTTTTCAAATGGTTGAATCAGGCATATTGTGGGGGACTACGGTGGGTCCGTGGATTCCCTGATGGAGGGCATGGGAACAGAAATTAGCCTTGAAGATATTAAGGCCTACCTGTGAGAAAGATGGGAGTAAACGAGTATCTGGAGATGTTAAGGATGTACCCATGAGAGAGAAGGGAGTAGAAGAGTAACATTGATGATAGCAAAAATAGCCAATGAGATGTTACTGCTGTAACTTGTAACCAATAGTGAAGAGACACATGAATTGGTAAAACTGTATAAAAATGCATTTGTGGCAATAAATGGCATCTACTACTTTCATCCTGGAAGAACTTGGTCTGTGTCGTTTGTTGGTCTCAACCGTGACACATATACATTCAGCTGGGTAGTCTGGTTTTATTCAGTTGCAGAGAGGGATGAAGGGGCTGTAGTACTATACTCTCACTGAACTTTTCAACATGGCGAGTATATCACTCATAAAGCCTGTTTTCTTCTGTGACAGAGCTGAGGCTAATAGTAGTGTTGTCTGAGAACAGTGGAGCAGTTATGCTGCTGTGATTTCCTCAATGGAGGTTCAGTCATGTGCATTGGCCATTTCTTGTCGTGTGATGTGTACAAACTTAGTGTTTTAGGAAGCACTTTGATATTTTTTGAAACTGACTGGTAGTTTCATTGGTCTCTAGAGATGGACAGACAGTTTGAATCAGCCTCATTTTCTTTAGCAACTAGGTTTAAAAGATATAACTTAGGCTAGAACTAATAATCTATTTTGCTTTATTATTGTTCTTCCCTCAAAAGTTCTTTTAATATCCTGTGAATTCACTAGTTACTCAGAATTACTGTCAAGGCGAAATCAAACAAGAATGGTTTTTTTTGAGGTCCTTTTAGATCCAGTTAATTCTATACAAGAATATTACTCTGCTGTTAAGGTTAAGGATTTTTGAGGCATGTGTGAAGTCTGCTGGGAAGCATCAGGGTTTTCATACCCCAAACCTATAAATTCTTCCTGTTCTGGTGGGAGACCAGCATCTTCTCCTGACAGTACTGCTGCAGTCTGGAGCCCAGCTCATGTTAACTCCTGGTTACAAAAATGCCTTTGTAGGCTGAAAGTCATGTGATAATGATGTGTGTTCCCTCCACTTGCCATTCCAGGTTCAAAATGCATGTTTGAGTTCTTAAAACTTAAGTTTTAACTTTTCTTATGTTCTTTTCTTGGCTGCTTAGAATAGTTCTTAGCTTGCAGTGATTTGTATCACTATCACTGCATTTAACCAGTGCTTGACTAAACTATTTTATTCTCACTGAGTTGAGTGTTGGCTTAATTTACAGTGTTTTGTGTTCTGATTTGCCACAAATTCAGATGTGGTATTTTTGCATTGCTGTGCAATCTACTCTAGGTGAACCTGCTTTAGCAGGTGGGTTGGACTAGATGATCTCCAGAGGTCCCTTCCAACCCCAGCCATTCTGTGATTCTGTGAGTTTGTTGTGTAAAACAAATACAGACAGACTCTACATGGCTTTGGCTATAGTTGTGTTTATGTGCTGTACAATGGGACAGACTGTATAAATATAATTCCAGATGCTCATTCAAACTTTACTGAAAAACTGTAGGAGAGTGGATCCTGTTCAGGTCTGCCATTGCCACCTCTGCCTTGAGGTGTTAATGATTTGGCGTGCTTAGCATGTGGTGTGGCTTGGAGGTTGGATTGATGACCACAGGTGGCATACACTGGACAGAGCAGGGTTAAGAGAGGCTGGATATGCCTTCAAAGGTTTTGGTCTGTTAGATGAAGGTTAAAAAGTTTTTGGTAATTTAGCAACTTGCACAAGTTTCTTATTCACTGTAATGCTCAGTATGATTGTTTTGAAACTCATTGATTGTTTTGACCTCATTAATGTTTATAAATTTGTAAAGGGTGAGTGTCACAAGGATGGAGCCAGGCTCTTCTCGGTGACAGCCAATGGTAAGACAAGGGGTAATGGGTTCAAACTGGAACACAGGAGGTTCCACTTCAGTATGAGAAGAAACTTCTCAGTGAGGGTGACAGAGCACTGGACCAGGCTGCCCAGGGAGGTTGTGGAGTCTCCTTCTCTGGAGACATTCAAAACCCACCTGGACACATTCCTGTGTAGCCTCATCTAGGTGCTCCTGCTCCATCGGTGGGATTGGACTGGATGATCTTTTGAGGTCCCTTCCAATCCCTAACATTCTGTGAAACAACCGGCTGTCCCAATACACATCCCTTCCCTTTCCCTTACCATTCCTCTGATGCTACCATGCTGTTGCCATTTGAAACAGTATTTGTGAAGCTTTCCCTCTTCATTACCGAGCAGAAGGTCCTCAGAAGCTTTTTAGCTAGAGTGCGCCTTCAGCATCGGTGCTGTGGCCATTTAAGTGCTATGTCACTTAAGGAAGTGAATGGCAAAATAAAACAGCTCTGGAAAGCTTCAGTATCTGTTTGTCCCCTTTTGCATTATTGATGCTGTTGTGGAATCTTATTAACGTAATGCAGAAACGGGTCTTAGGAAGGTCAAGCAAAGCAAATCACCGAGATGCTGCTAGTGAAATTTCAACTAGTCGTGGTGGAGCAGGAACTGAGGGTGGGGGAAGAAAATTGGAAGGAAGGGGAAGTAAAGGCAGAAACAAGATAGTATTTGTTCTAAGACTTAAAGCTAATCTATTATGTCTAATTAGCAATATTTGAGGAATGAAAACTTACCAAGAAAAATATGAAACCATTTATCTACAAAAGGAGTGTTTGGGAGCTAATATTTCCTTCAGCCAGAGCCTGAGCAGGAGGTTATTTGGGTGTTGCAGTAGTGAGTACAGCTGAAGTGCTCAGTGCCTGTACATCAGGAAAGCAAAACTAATTAGTCTGCAGATATCTACAGCCCGATGACACTCCTGCATGGCGTGTGGAGTCCAACAGTGCATGGAATGGAGATACACCCTTGTAAACACACTAATAATATGCATAAGAAGTTTATTTTAATAAAGGGTCATTACAAGTTTCCTGTTGTTCTTTGTTGCATCTTTTTCCTATTATCACTATTCAAAGACATTTCTAGTGCTGCTCCTCTTTCTAACCTTGGGTTATTTCAAACAGATGTTTTTGAAGTGCTTTGTTTGTGTTCCATTGAGTGCGTGCAGGAAATCTCAGGCGATTTTTTTTTCCCTTTTTACACGAACAGCCATGAATGAAGTGTTTCCTACAATTTACCATTTTGTCAGCTGCACAGAGTTTTCTTTTCACAATTTTTAAGGCAAACACTGCATTGTTTCGTCTCTACCCACTAATCTATCTTGTAGTACAATGACCAAGCCATCAATTTCAAAAGTTTCTTTTCTCCCAAGAGGTCATTTCCCAATCACACTCTCCAAATTTGGGTAATTGCACTTTTGACCCATCAGGTTGCTCAATATGTCTTTCATAGAATCTCTAGGTTTTTCCATAACATTTGCAACTGATAATTTGTAGCAGCTGGTGCAGCCATTCTGACTCCTTTCATATGGCTCAGTAAGGTAGAGGTGAGTCCATGCAATTAAAAGAAGGAGGCAAGTTTCCATGAAGTAAAAGTGTGTGATATATTCTTAGGGTGGACTTCTTGGGATGCTTGTATAGCCTTTTTGAGTTAGTCTCTAAAGAGGACGTGTAGTCTTGGAGAAATGAGCGTGACCCAGAAACTTGCTTTTGCCTGAACTTACTTTAACCCTCAGTGCTGCAGTTGTCAGATTATGGTTTTGGGATAAGACCAGTTCCTGTGCACATTATCAAGCATACAGGTTTGAAAGGCTGGTAGTGGTTAGCCATGGTACACCTGAATCTATTAACCAGGCTGGTAATCAGAGTAGATGAATCAGTCTGCAGTGTGAAGTCCAAACTACCAGGATATCAGTAAAGACCACCGTGTGGAGAACTATTCTGAATTATTTGCATTCCAAAAAAAACACGACTGGGACCCTATCTGAACCATTTTTGTTACAATTTGTGGCTTGGCAACCTCCAGCTTTCATTTTGTAACTGCCTCTTCTTGCCATTTCTCTCCAAAGACTGTGGTGCTCCTGATAGTGCCCAGGTTGTTAAAAGTTCCTGGCATGGCAGATACCTAGCTCAGCAACTTCATCATGTGCAGCTAAAAGCTGGCAACATCCTTGGTTTTCCAGCCTTCAGCAAAAGACAAGGGAATGTTTACTGCTGACATAGGGAATGTTTCCCTCGATATAAAGATAATTAAGGGTGGCAAGAATGGGCTTGTTTTGTGGAATTATAGAGTGGCCGATGGGTAGCCACCAAAAGCAAATTATTTTGCAGTTTAATATAAACTTTGCGGGCTTTAGGAGAACAACAGCTTTCTTTTAACAATATTTGTCAAAAGAGTAAATTGTGTATTGAGAAAAGCCATGTTAAGGATCACAGCCAAAAAATGCACATGCTAGTATTACCAGAGAAGCATGATGAACTCCTGAACTTTCAGAGTGATTTCTTCAGCCTACAAAAAGTGCATAGTGGAGCTTTAATATGGTGATAAGTAAAATTTTAGTATTGACTCAGCTCATTTTTCTGATTTTTTGAACTAGTGAATCAACTGCATAAATAATGTGGATTGATTAGCTCTGTAGTATTCCTAAGAAGTATGTTGTCCTGAGTGGAAATCAGAGGCAGAGAAGTGAGGATCCACATCTTACACATGCCTAAAAGCCTCAGTGCCTGGGTACCCAGAATCTACCAAGGAAAGGGTATAAGCCTTTAAATAAAAAGGAAATGGTTGAAGGTGCTAACAATAAATCTGAGTATTTGCCACTTATGTCAATTTAGAATAAAACAAAATCTTATATGTTTTATCAATGGGGTACCTCTGACCACAGCAAAAATAAAAGTTAGTAGCTGTGTAAAATGTATCATTTGTGAGAAAATACTTTATAAATCCGGGTTTATATGCAGCACAAAATCTTCAGCTATAATAATAGCAGCTGCCTGGCCAATGGCATCCTGGGGTGTATTAGAAGGGGGGTGGTTAGCAGGTCAAGAGGTGTTCTCCAGCCCCTCTACTCTCCCCTGGTGAGACCACATCTGGAATATTGTGTCCAGTTCTGGGCCCCTCAGTTCCATAAGGACAGGGAACTGCTGGAGAGGGTCCAGCGCAGGGCAACAAAGATGAGTAAGGGAGTGGAGCATCTCCCATTATGAGGAAAGGCTGAGGTAGCTGGGTCTCTTTAGCTTGGAGAAGAGGAGACTGAGGGGTGACCTTATTAATGTTTATAAATATATAAAGGGTGAGTGTCACGAGGATGGAGCCAGGCTCTTCTTGGTGATAACCAATGATAAAACAACGGGTAATGGGTACAAACTGGAACACAGGAGGTTCCACTTAAATTTGAGAAAAAACTTCTTCACAGTGAGGGTGACAGAGCACTGGAACAGGCTGCCCAGGGGGGTTGTGGAGTCTCCTTCTCTGGAGACATTCAAAACCCACCTGGACACATTCCTGTGTAACCTCATCAAGGTGTTCCTGCTCCAGCAGGGGGATGGGACTAGATGGGTCCCTTCCAATCCCTAACATTCTGTGATTCTGTGATTTTGTCTCTAGTGGGGTCAGTGATGATGACTTCAAGAACACGCAGCTGCCTTAGACATCTAGAGGAACATAGGGGTCCATCAGAGTAAGCAGAAGTTTCCCAAACCCAGCAAGGAGCTTTGAGGTCATACAGGAGATCGATGTTGATCTGTGCCTTTCTTGCCATAGCGGGTGGGATATAAGTGAGATGTACCTTTGTCCGAGTCTTGTGAAGTGCTGATGGCTGAAGGTGGTCTGAAAGGAAGGAGCCTGGGAACCCGTTCTTCTGCCTTGGCTTACTGGTCATTTCTGAAGATGAGGCAGGGACATATTCGTGCTTGAGCTTCACGCTGCATGTAGACTCTGATCTGCACTTGCCTAACTGCCCTGGGGGTTCCTACAAGCTGCTCTGGAATGTAATTGATTTTAGGAACTGGAAAGAATATGATAATTGCAGAGTTTCTGCCTGTGGATATTTTAATGGTAACAGATGGGGGACAACTAAGATTACAATGAATTTTTTTGAAATTATGTGTTGAACTTCCTGATCTCTGCAGTGAGCATTAAGTAAGGAGTCAGCATGGAGCTCTGACATTCAAATCTGCACAAAGCAATCTGCCAGCGTTATTTGGAAGAATGACTTTGTTCAGGGACCCAGAAATGTGATAATTGTGGTTTCAAAGAAAAAGATTCCATCTGTATAAAACAAAGGGGAGTGCGTCATTAGATGCATCAATGCTGAACTGACAGTATATGTTAGTTGCCTTGAATGCAAATTTAGATAGTTCAGTTCAGGTACCTATTTTTAAAGATGGAAATTAAAAATTGTCAGGTTTGTGGCTGACATAACTGAGATCAGTTTTTATAAAAGGTGCCAATGATTTGGAAAGGCTTAATTCTGGGAGACTTCGTTTGCTGTCTTTGGATCTTATTTTCAACAGATGCAGTGATCTTAAGTTTCCTCACAAATCTAGTTTATGCCAGCGTCCCAAAAAGTAGTCTGCCAAAAGGAAAGCTTACTTTGGGAAACACCAGTTAGAAGATGGCGAGTTGTGAAGACAGAATATAGCAGCCTTTCCTTCTCTCCCACATCTCAAATTTACCCTCGTTCAGCTCTCAGTTTATTCAATAGAAAGTGTCATCTCATCTCAGCTGTCTGAAACCACAATGACTGCCTAACTCGTCTTTTAGCTCATTTCTGTCATTAGTGGGGAAGGCAGGCACTTCAGAAAGGCAGTGCACCCTTGCCTGAGGAAATACATGAGGCACAGCTTTTTGAAGGTGACTCATCCTGGTTGTCCCTCTCCGATGACTTCCATGTGCATTGATATGCCTGATATCTATGGAAGGTTAGTGCCAGGTGAGGTTGTTGACTTGAATGAAAAAACCCCATGACCAAGTCTTCTAATGACATCATCACCAAAGACTCTGACATCATTTTTTTGCCCAAATGAAGGCTTTTAACTGCTTATATTTTCTGACTCAGCTCCTGAAGTTCAGAACCTGATAATGTTTAGTGTGTTTGCACATAAGAAGAGGGTTTGCACATAAGAAGACGTTTCGCACATAAGAAGAGAGTACATAGAAGTCTCCAGCAGCAGGAGATGGAGACAAGGGTAATTCATAGGACTTGGTGCTGAGGAATTGCTTAGGCTGTTGTTTTATGGAAAGTTTGCTAATGTTTTGGGCACGTCTTCTCTTCCTGTAATAGCCATGAAATGATTTATGACTGTGAGGTGAAAATATAAACTATATGTGATTTCATTTACAGTTGGCTAATGTGGTCAAAAGATTATTTCACTTAAGGTGAGTTGAAACAGGCCATTCACTGTCTGTCAAGGCCACTGAACTTATCATTGTTACATTTTCATGCTTCTAAAGAATACAAAATTAATTTCCCCCTCCCCCCCCCCCCCCGCAAAGGAAGAAAGATATTTCAGGAAACATGAGGAAGGCAAAACAATTACTTGGGAAATTGCTTGTAATTTCTTCTGATGAAAAATGCCAGTGTAGCGATGCTCTGTGTTTCAGTGATTGCTCCTTGCAAACATGTTTTTTCTTCCTCTGGATGCTATCAATTGCATTTTTCTGTTCAAAAGCAGTGCCAGAAGATAACTATCCAGCCTAATACAAATCCTTTGGGTCACAGGCTACCAGTTACTCGATTTTTGGTTGTGTTTTAAGGTTTACTGCTGGAGCTGACTTTCTAGGTCGTGTCTTTTCCTCAGTGGTTCACACATGCTGTATTTGCAGAGCCTTAGACTAAGATGTGGCAGACTGTGGGATGACTCATACCTGCTGACTGTTGTGAAAAGACATGGTGAGCTCCTGAATGACTTTCTGTGTGTGCTATACCCCTCCCACCAACCCACTGTTTGAATGGAGTGTCAAAGGGTCTGCTGTGCAAACTAAACTATGGAGGCATCTGCCACATAAGCGCATGCAGTCTGCCCTGGGGATACTTTTGGGCAGTGTTAAATATCCTGTGCATTTACTTTGCAGTTTCTTTACATCCTGGCAGGCAGTTGGATGCTGTCACGGGGCATCTGGCAGACTTTCCATGCGCTCGCTCGTTGCGTAGCTGGTCTGCACATGCTCTTTAACTATGGGTATGTCCCTGGAATATCAGATCTATTGAGTTTGTACATTATAGTGAGATAGCAGATGCACACCTATTTCTGTGTAGCAATTCTTAAATTTAGTTCGCTGCACAGGAACATCTGTTTCTCAAACTTATTCATGAATTTCCTACCAGTAATTATGGTGTTTTTCTAGAGAGGGGTAAGGAATGCACTGTAGATCAGAAGGCAGGGTTTTGTCTTTCAGTTCAGCAGATGTTTGTCTTTCCAGCCTGTAGCGGCGACACTTGGTCTTTTTCTGTGTGTAAACTGAAATTTATGCAGTCAGGACTACTTCTGATTATTCTTGTGTTAATTTCTAAAGCTTGTGGTTGTTTTCATTTATTTATTCGTTTTTATTTTTTTAGAAAAGAAATTTGAGCAGGCTATCAAAAGAAAGTTATCGCAAATGAGTTGTTTTTGAAATCTGTTCTCTTGGGTTTTCATTCCATAATGGTAATTTGATTAACAAAAGCCACATAAACACAGACTGATAGCACAAGGTACCACTTATTCATGCCCCCAGAGTCAGAGTGACAAGGATTTGCTGAAGCTGAAAGTGTTCCTCACTGGTGTCTAATTGTATTGACGTTCTTTTTGTCTACAGAAAACTAATGAGTGACCTTATTGTAACTGAGATCAATCTCATTGTGTACCAGTTTTGCTTGTGAACCTCTGTGATGAACAGGACTGTGAACAGAGTATCCCATACTGAAGTTAATGCTGGCAACATTGGGGGGAAAAAAATGTGTATCTAAGCATTAATCATGTCAACATTTATTAGAGATGATTTCTTATATGGACGTGGCAGATTGCATTGTTACCTAATACACAGTTGCAACACCTTCTACAACTATGCCCACTTCCATTGAAAGCTGGGGACATTTCAGACTGAAGCACCTGAACAGCACAAAGGTACTTTACATGAATAGGGAGAGTCCATGAGAGCAAACCTGATTTCTTACAGAAAGTTTTACAGGATCCTTTAGGCTTACAGGGAACCCCCAAACTGTTTGGTCATGGAGTGTAGTGTCAGAATTACACTGAATGCAATGGGATATTGTCTGCTTAAGGAAACTTTGAAAGGAGGTTTTAAAAGTTGATAAAGCTTTGGAAACTTGAGGAGTAGCAGGAACAGAGTCTTTCCTGGTATATGAAACCAGCATTCAGGATATGAAGCCTGATGTTTTGTTGCTATATATACCCATTTTTGTCAAGTGTCTATAAAATTTGGTTCTCTGTACAAAACTTTCTTGTACCGTATGTTCTTGGTACATCAGTAAAACTCTCACGAAGGAGTAGAGAAGGGACATTCTCATGTATAGGTGTAGCTGTGGAATGACTAAAGAGTTGTGAAAAGGTTGGTTTGTGTGTATGAACTACAAACATCTTTGAAAGGAAGTGAGAATGAGACATCTTTTCTTGGGCTGTTGCAGCAGGAAGCTGGGAACTCATTTCAGCCAACTGTGTCATTATCAGTGAGGGTAGAAGTTCTAATGTTGTTCAAATCGAGTTTTCCAGAACATTTTCATAGTTTACAGAAAGATAAATGAAAAGCCTTTTTTGGTGTTATGTGGACGACATGTACCTTCTTCTCCTCCTCCTCCTCAGATATGAGAAAGGAAACTTGGAATAATTTCTTCCAAACCATATCTGTAGCAAACTTTTGAACTCACAACCCCAGCAAATAATTCACTCATGAGGATTTTCTGGTCTAGGGTACAAGTCCTTTCTTCCACTGAGCTGTTCTTTAGGATTGGCGTATCACAGATGATTCCCTCCGTTCCTGAGCCCTGAGATCTCCAGTTTGAGTGTGTGTTGAAAGAGCCCAAGCAGCAATCACTTCAGACCAGGGTTCCCCTTGCTTATGAGCACCTTTGCTACATCGACAGGGCTCAGTTTTGATAAGAAATTCAACTGCAAGATTTCTTAAACTTGTATCAGACTTAGCAGAGACTTGTGAATAGCTTTTGCTCTCAAAGAATTAGTGATGATTGATGAAAGAACATTGTCTCAAGAGAGTACATAGCCAGATCTAGCAGTGCTGTGCTTGCCCTCTTTTCCTAGCTATAATAAAAAAAATCCCTCTGCTTTCTACACACTTCACCTGTCAGGTGGTAGGCTGTCGTTGAAAAAAACATTAATCAGGTTCAGCTGTCAATATCAAACTATTTAGCTGTTAATATCAAGAGTAAAGCAGGGATAAATATTAAATCATTGGTAATCTGTAATGATGGTACATTTTTTTTTTTAAATTTTGCATGTGTATTCAAAATAGATTTTTCCTCAACTGGCCCAATGGTATGAGAGTGATTCTTGGAGGAAAGGATTGAGTTGTACTGTTGAAAATGTGTGGTGAGTCACAATCATAAAGCTTTGAAAAGAAATGTTGAGACCAGCCATGCAGCTTTGTAGACTTTGCACCAGTAGAAGGAGCTTGCCCCAAGTATTCAGACAATAAGTGTGCTTTGCATGTTAATTGAAGCTGACTGGTACCCAGACTACAGTGGTGTTAATCTTCTCTGCAGTGATATGTAATGCTATTTAAAAAAAAAATAAAGACAGTATAAAAGCAAGCCCTCTAGCTAAGGAGATAAATATTTGTACACAGATACTGTTTTATTTATAACAGAGAGGAGAATGCTTGAAGCGGTTACTCAGAAATTCTACATTTCAAGAACATGCTTTAAACAGCTTCACTTTTTCCTGTTATTCAGCTTGGATCTAGAGTGGCTTTGGGTCTGAGCTGCGTAATATCACGGGCTGAGTTCACTTGCCCAGTTTCTAGTAATTTGTTTTCTGTCTCCCTGAATCTTACAATAGCTGGTACTTTAGGAAAACAGTAAAAAGACCCAGAGCATGGCTTTGGACAACTTCTTACCTTCACTGAGGACACAACCCATCTGCTTTACAGAAATGTATTGCTCTGCTGAATTCAGTGGGAGTGTTTGCAGATGCTCTTAGGGCTTTTCCAAGATTTCACACCTACTTGAGCTCCCTGTGGGGTCGGAGGAAATGAAAATACATAGGATAGTTCAGGACTAGGCTTTTCCTTCGGGCAGTCAAGGGATTATTCCAAGGACTAAAATGTGAAATAACTGTGCATAGAACAAAGGTTCTCAGATGTTTTCCTGTAATATTTGGCACATGTTCACAGAGAATTTGCAGGCCAGAGGAATAGCTTCCCTTGGAAATCTCATTAAGAAAGGCATTAGCTGTGTCTTAACATAATTAAACAACTGGATTTAGAGCTAATATTCTGTGACAAACCAGTTCTTGGTAAGTGCTGTGCTGATGACCGTAATCTGAGAAACTCTTGGCTGACCTGCAGCCTGGCTCACTTGTAGCATGTGCCATGGGCTTAAAACAGCTTAACATTAGAAATGGTTAATACCTCCCTTCTGGCCTGGGATCTCCTTGTGCACAGGAATTGGCTCCTCCAACTAGCTCACTGGGACCTACTGGAACTGTGTCTGGTAGATCTGTGCAAATTTTTAGTTCTGAAGTTGAAAGGAAAAGAAGGAAAAAAAAAAAAAACACAGTGAAAATTTAGGTTGGGTCAGTCTATAATAATTTTTTTAGAACAGAACAAAACATGCTTTGGTTGAAAAAAAGCATTTTGTTTGTGGAAAACAGACAGTTAAAATAAAAGAAAGTAAATGATGAACTGGGTTCCTTAAATTGACTGTGATAATTGTATCAGGTTGTTTCTTTTAGTGGGTAGCCTGACACACTCAGCATTTTTGTGTGATGTGGTACATGTGACTGAATCCTACTCCCTTGCTGCAGTGACTGGTCTACGGGGTAAACATGGAAAGTCAGCATCTTGCTGTCTGCTTCCATTGCTTTAATACAAGCTCCTAAAAATAAAACATGTTAAAATTTTGCAGAGATGTTTTTATTTCAGTCAGAATAGTTTGGTGAATTTGATGGAATTCTGGAATTACTTCAGCCACTCCAAAACAGTATTTTTCAGCTAATAAATTTGCCTGAATGTCTTTCAGTGGGACAGCCTAGCCTTAACTTTATGGTTGCATTTAAGGCTACTTCAAAAAAACAGAGATACATGGAATGCATTAAAGACAAATTATAGTTGGGCTCTTACTTAGTAAAGGTAACTAGCAACAGCTGCTGTGACTCAATGACTCAGAAATAGTTATAGATAATAGATGGTAAGGCAAAGACAATGTAATTTTTTTTCACGAGAGTGGCTGATCGTGTGACAAGCTTTTATTATAACAACTGTACTTCTGTTTTTCCAAATGATTGATGCACACAGTACTCTGCATAATCTTCTTCGATGATGAATGTTGGTGCCATGAAGCAACTGTTACTCACTGTGCTATTACTGAACATGAATTTTGAATGACTTGTGGCACAGAGCTGCTGGGTACTTAAATCAATGAAATAAAAGTCAGGAGGAGCCAAAGATAACGTTCTTCTTGCAATATTAACTCCTGTGGCTTGTGTACAAACAGTGTTTCTGGTAACTAGTTAAAGGGTCCCTCTGGACTGCTCGTAGATGGAATGAAGGAAGGAGGAGGCATATGAGCCAATGCTTGCTGTTTGGATGTGAAAGTTGTTCTTTTTTTTCCTATTACTCCCCTTCTGCATTGGCAAGGAAAGTTGGGAATGCGTAGAAGGGATCAATTGTTTGACTCTAGGGAGGAAGTGAATTCATCTTACACGTGTGCTGCCCAAAGCTGGAATCAACCTGAAGGCTGGGGGAGCATCTCTCCTAGCTCTACTCATCAAACACAACATGTTTACTGCTCACACCTGGTGGCGTGGTTACACAGAAGAGGGGTATGGGAGCACCGACCCTTTGTTTCTTGTCCATGGAGCTGTGGTTGCTCCATGGATTCCCTGAGCTGGGTTCCAGGGTTTGAGGGAAATGTGCTGGCATAGTTGGATCCTCTCCACCTGCCTTACAGAGATGAGAAGAATTGCATTCAGTGTATCTGTATGTCACTGACCTTCTCATGTCAATTCTCACACCAGGAATGAGGTATTGAATAATACTTTTGTTTTGCAACTGCCAACAAGCAGATGAGTTAATCCTGGAGACTGAGGGTCCACACCTTGCTCAAGATTCTTTGTAAAGATAAATATGTAGCTGTGCATCAGCAGTACTGCTGTCAGTAGGAGTGGCATTTATGTGACCTAGCCAGAGGAATAAGCGATATTTTTTTATGATTTTTGTTCTCTGCAACCTCACTGTTTATGTGGGGAAGTGGGGGAAGGAAACCTAACTGGAAAGAGCTAGTGGTGCAGTGCACACAGGCAGACTGACTGCTCCTCAGCTCTGCCATGAAATACAGCCCTACAGAGACTTGATTTCTCCTGAAAACACTGGTGCCACAGAGGCACTGTGCTAGCAAGGGAATACAGATACTCAAGTTATTTCAAGAACTTCATGTACATGTCTATTGTAGAAGGTTGGGCTCCCACTACATTTAATAAAGTGCGAGCAGGCACCTGTATTGAGCTCTGGCTCTGAATTACCTTGTGGAGGAAGAGTAGTCCTACATAGAAGAAAAATTTTAGATGACATGACTGCTCCTCTACATTTTTGCATCTTGAACAGGACAAATTTACAATTTGTGATTTCTGCTACACTATTAAATGTATATCTGAATGTCTATTTAACTGCTGTTTAACAAGGATTAAGACATTCACAAAAACATTTCAACGTGTCAAATCTTTGTCCCACTGTCCTTTTAAAGGAATGATAATTTTATTCTTCTAATTGCAAGCATGTATATTCATGGATTGTTTAAAATATTTAGATTTTACTCTTTACATTTACATTTTCTTCTCCTCTTTCTTCCCTTTTTTGTTTTTCTAATTTGCAACAGAAAGTGGAGTGAAGGAGAGGAAAAGACAAAAGAAAATTGCACAAATATATTAATTGTCTTTGATGAAAGAGACACCTTCTGCATGAATTTCTGTTTTTAGAAAGTCTGTTCCACCTCCTGATAATAATAATAACCTGATAAAAAAACTTCCATGAATTCTGTTTAATATAGATCACAGAATCACGGAATCGACTGGGTTGGAAAAGACCTCAGAGATCATCAAGTCCAACCCTTGGTCCAACTTCAGTCCATTTACTAGATCATGGCACTAAGTGCCATGTCCAATCTCAGTTTAAAAAACTCCAGGGACGGTGAGTCCACCACCTCCCTGGGCAGGCCGTTCCAATGCCTGATCACTCTGTCCGTAAAGAATTTCTTTCTAATATCCAGCCTAAATTTCCCCTGGCAGATTTTAAGCCCATGCCCCCTTGTCCTATTGCTGACTGCCTGGGAGAAGAGACCAATCCCCACCTGGCTATAACTTCCCTTCAGGTAGTTATAGAGAGTGATGAGGTCACCTCTAAGCCTCCTCTTCTCCAGACTAAACAACCCCGGCTCCCTCTCCCCATAGGTCTTGTGTTCAAGTCCCTTCCCCAGTCGTGTTGCTCTTCTCTGGACCTGCTCCAGCACTTCAATGTCTTTCCTGAACTGAGGGGCCCAGAATTGAACACAATACTCCAGGTGTGGCCTCACCAATGCAGAGTACAGGGGGAGGATCGCTTCCCTTGTCCCGCTGACCACACTATTTTTGATACAGGACAGGATACCATTGGCCTTCTTGGCCACCTGGGCACACTGATGGCTCATGTTGAGCTTCCTGTCAATTAGTCCCCCCAGGTCCCTTTCTGCCTGACTGCTCTCCAGCCACTCTGTGTCCAGCCTGGAGCACTGCAGGGGTTTGTTGTGACCAAAGTGCAGCACCCGGCACTTGGCCTTGTTGAACTTCATCCCATTGGAATCAGCCCATTTTTCCAGTATAAGGGTGACCTCTTGATCTAATGAAAATTATAGCAATTCCTAACCTTGTATAGTAGTTCTGCAATGGTATTTCTAAATATACTCTAATAAAATTTTGCATGTGTGTACACCAGTCATCATAAATGGCTGACATTTGCTAGCAGATACTACTCAAGAAATTACTTCCTTTCTTATAGCTGGAATGAAATTGCCCTCTCCTAGCTCCTGTATTAAATTCCAAGTGATTTCCATTTTAACTTACGTCAGTATAAATAGGGGACAGCCATAACTTGCAGACTTATTTGAGCCTAAATATATTGTGATGTTTGCCTGGCATCATTGTGCCTAACCTTTGAAAAGTGATTTTTGTTGGTTTCTTTTATATAGCTTAAAGAACCTCATAGACTTCCAAAAATTTTCACCTGCCAATCACGTATGCTAAGTCTCATGCCGGATCCAGTTTTGAACTGATGCTCACTCTCAAACCTATATCTCTTTGTACTGATCAGATTTCTGTTTTCATTTTCTCTAGGTTACGGTCCTTGGTAAAGCAGTTAGAGAGAGGGGAAGCTTCAGTTGTAGACTTAAAGAAGAATTTGGAATATGCTGCAACTGTTCTTGAGTCAGTATACATTGACGAAACCAGGTGAGTTAACTACAGACATCAGTACTCTTCCAATGACATGAAATTGTAATTTATACGTAAGTTGGGAAGGTTGTTTTAGCCAAGATTTATTACTTACAGACATTGTTTTTAATCATTCAAATATTGTATTCTGTGTAGAGCAGATCTTCAGTCCTTGATCTAAAAGCTTCTTTAAGTTTTGTGGGGCAGGTGAGGAGATCAAAAGCCATCATAAATGTAGTATATATTCTCTTGGAGAAATGTTTTCATAATGATGGTGTCCCACTTTTTCTGAAGGTTTCTGAATTCCTACTCCTCTGTTCCTTTTGCACAGTGTTAAATATTTTCACTTGTATGAAGTCTTTAAAATAAAATTTAAAAAAATTACTCCAGGTCATTATAGAGGTAGACTGCTAACATGTTGCAGAAGAGTTCCCCTCTCTGTTACGTGTAATTTCCCCAGCGCTAAATGAACTTGTGGAGTTACCTCAGATGACCAGAATGGGAAAAGAGAGGATACTAACTGGGAAGTTAGACATGACCATAAATGAGCTCTGAAGGGCAGATGAATCAGGAATATTATTGAACTCAAGATGAGAAGTCAGTGGATGATTACGTAGTTGTGCTTCAAAGACTGAAACTTCTTGTTTGTCGGCCTTGTAGTGAGTTTCACAATCTGACATTTAACTGTACAAGAAAATAAACAATCTGTTGAAGACTTGTACAATTGTGTTCTATTAGGGCTGACAAACTAAACACTTTCAACAACTGCTTTCATTACAATATACATTAATTTCTTTTTTGTTAATAATGTTGCAATGCTCTCCAAGGGAGTCTGTTTACCCATCTTCCTCTCCCTTCTAGGCGTTTACTGGACACAGAAGATGAGCTCAGTGACATCCAGTCTGACTCTGTGCCCTCAGAGGTCCGGGACTGGTTGGCTTCCACCTTCACGCGGCAAATGGGGATGATGCTCAAAAGGACAGAGGAAAAACCACGTTTCAGGAGTATTGTCCATGCAGTACAAGCTGGGATATTTGTGGAAAGGTAAAGGAGCATGTAATTACATTGTTGTAGTAGCTGCCCAGATATGTGATGACACAGTGACAGGAGATGGAGGAGAGCACTTTAGGCCAGAAGACCTCAAAAAACTAGGAGATGACTCGATTGAATGAAAAATACTTTAATATGCTTCTAATGATGCTTCTGCACAGATCTGGATCGCAGCTCAAAACCTGGGATTAAGTAATAGATTGCAGCCTGAAACAGCACACACTGATCTTTTCTTAGTAAAAACCAGATGTAATAGCACGGCTGGAATAATTTTGACAGAGAACATGCACCTTTGCATAGCCCTAGGTCAAGAATGACAGATTTTAAAATTTGGTCAGACCAGGCCTCCTCTCCGTGGTCTATTATTTTTTATGAGGAACTGCTAAGAAACAGAAGAAAATCCTGTATCGTAGTATTACTGGAATGAACTGTAGACCAAGACTGATATGAAAACTTTGGAGCTCAGGGAGGATTTCAAAAATGCCATTGAGTCCTCTCAGCCTTGTCTGTTGTGATTTACATCAGAACCTACTGATAAAACTGATTTCACTTTCTGAACCCTTTTCTTTCAATTTGGACTCACTTCCAATCTTACCTTTTGTTATCAAGTAACCACTCTTCACTGACTTTCTTTTGTCAAGCTAGAAGGAGGGCTGGCATGTGGAACTGTCAGCAGACTTTAGGCAGCGTGCAAGACAGCAGGTCCCAGGTCTCTTCAGCAAAACTCAAGTCAGGAATGGAAGAGCAGAGCACCTTTCACTGCTCATCAGAACTGCAGTGACGTCTTGCCAGCAGAAGGCTGGGCTTATCAGACAATGGACCACAAGCCAGGCAGACACACGGAAGCCTCCTCTGGCACGTCTTTAGCTGATTTTTCTCTATCTGTGTAACACAGTTACGGTACATTTGTTAAGAGTGGCAGCAAATTGTGATAAGACTAAACCTGTAATTTCTCCTTGGAAAAGGGTTCCCCTAAGTTTGAATTAACGCTAACTCTCAGTGGGAGACTTGCTCAACAAGAAAGTAAATGGCTGCAGGAAGCTGTTTTCCAGCTGAGCTGAATTACTGTGGCCCAAAGGAGGGAGTGTTCAGATACGGTATGGCACCGGAGAGGAGGGTTGTGGCTGTCCTGAGCTAAGGCAGAGAGTCTCTGAATTGTCACTTAAGGCGATGGAGCTCCTGACTGCAGGGAGGAGGGGGTAAGAAATTCTGTAATTTGGGGAATGGGTGAATTTAATTGTCCAAAGGAGGCAGACTTTTTTTTCGGGTCTGAGTGCAGAACATGACAAAGAAAAAAGGAATAGAAGGAAGGCTTCACACTGGATCATTTCAGATGGGAGGACAGAACTTTCCATCATCTCCTTTTAGATGGAGGGTTGCCTAGGTGCAAAAATGGGTGACCTGTGGAAAGGCATTTTAACTATGACAGTGTTTTTGCACTCACCAAGCCTGTTAAACACAGTGTGGCCTGCAAACAAGTTTAAAATCTGGTACATACTTCAGTGCTTTCCTTAGTATGGTTGCAGATGTTGATTATTGCCCTATTCTCTCTCTCTCTCCCTCAAACACACACACATGGCGAAAACCCAAAAGATTTTATACCAATCTTATAAAAATGCAGACAAAAGTAACAGCTGTACAAAACTGGATTTGATTCATTGACGACAACAAATGATTTCTGGAGTACATTCAGAATTAGCTTGCATGTGGACCAGCAAGGACTGAGGGAACTGAAAGAGCAGTAGTTTTGTCAGCAGTGGAAAATGGCGAACATTTTTTTGAGTGTAGCCTTTCCCTCTGATGAAGACCTGATATTGGCAGGTTCTACGAGATACTGGGGAGTGTATAGCCTCAAGTTAGGTTGTACGGTAAGAATAGTATAGAGAATATTGTGCAAGTTAGCAGCAAGAAATAAGAAAAAACCTGAAACTGCAGTTAGAGTTTCCTGGGCTACATAAGGTCTCCTGTAATGGTCTATTTCTTTATGATTTTTGGTTGGTTGGTTTGTTTTGTTTAATTCTATTTATGTATTACCTTATCTATTTTATCTTGGTAGAATGTACAGACGGACTTCAAATATGGTCGGTTTGAGCTACCCACCAGCTGTAATTGGAGTGCTAAAGGTAATCCAAATAAAAAGGTGTTGGGGGTGGTTCTGTGCAAAGCATCAAGATAACACTGCAATATTTGACTTGGTAAAGGGGTCTTAGTACTTGCCCTTTCCTTCCCTCCAGTATTTAGTTTGGTTCACATACATTAATCGTTTACTGGCTTAAGAGAGTGTCTTTTCATTAAAGGAAAGAATGGAGTTCAAGGCTATGTCCATTTTCAGGTTGTGAAGGTTACAGCGCTGTTCTAGATGACAGTGATTAAACTCAGGATTTAGTTACATGCCGGAATCAATCACAACCTCCCACAGTGAAGAAAAGAAAACACAGATGAACAGACATGGAGAAGTACAAGGAACAGTTGCTGTGAGAGAAGGGAATTTCTTGTATTGTTTAGCTCCAGGTCTTCAAGGTGACAATCAGTTTAGGAATAATGATACTTTTACGAGTTTTGAGGTTTCAGAGGAAAACTGATTAGTCAGAAATAGTCTGGGGGGAAAAAAAAAAAAGGTTCAGTCCATGGAACAATTGCAAGATTCCTGTCTTAGGCAGGAATTGTCAGGACTCCAAACACAAGTTAGCAACCTACTACCTACACAGCAACTTTGCAGATTTCATGTTGCATATAGTTCAACCATGACATGCAATGGTGAAAAAAAGACAGTAGTGTGGGGCAATAGACAGAGACATGACGTGTAAAGCTTATGAAGCAATCTTTCTGCTCTACTCCACACTGGAAGGACCTACAGTTAGGATACCGAATCCTTTTTGTTTTCACGTACAGAATCAAAGCATCCATCCACACCTTTTTCCAACTGCAGGCTGACGACTGTTAGCTTCACTCCTGCAAATGGGATCTGAAGTCTTTGTTCTTTTAGAACTATACCCCATAGCCACCTTATGAGGGAACATAGCTATGACGGTACCTCTTCTCCTGAGTTCCTCCAAGACCCATCATCTACTCTCAACTGACTTGAACTTTACAGAATGCATCTCCTCTTTTGATGTTCTTAAATAATTAAGGGTCATGAAGAGAACTGATCATGCTTGAATAAATTAAAACATCTCAATGACAACAAAAGCATTGACTAATTTTGCTCAGGGTGAAATAACGCCTGCTTGGCCACTGTGCACTCTAGGGTGTATTTTTTTCCAAAACTATTTTGAGAACACGTCTTTGCCTGGATGGCCTTGGGGTTGGTAGTGGATGTGGTTGAAATGGGAGTTACATGATTTGAAGAAGTCCTCTGTCTTTGAAATAATACTACTTCTTAAATTTCTGTTTACCTGAATGGAATATAGTACATTTTGTTCCTTGCTTCAGTCCAGTAAAGCCAAGTAAAAAAACCTTACAACTACCTGACTGCTTGACATGCTCTGTAAAATGAGCTGATGGTTTAGGCATGGAAAAGGGTGTAGGAGTGTACCACACACATCTCTTCAGCAGTTCTGGATTGCTGTAATCAGAGTCATGGTGATAAGGACAAGGATTGACATGACATGGAATCAAAACCAGCTTGTCTTTTAACTATGTGCTCTGCTTTGTGCTGCTGTGGCCAACGGGACATCTGCACTGAGTAACACAAAGCTGTGGAATCAGCTTGGCAAAATCAGGTTTGTTTTAATAAAACAGTGAAATACTGCAGTTTCTGCAAAAAATGCAGAGGGCGTGGTAGCAGTGCAAGTCCTAGGTGCATAACCTCTCTCTCATTTTTTTAGTGGGTGAGAAGTTATTTTTTTTTTAACATAATCTCTTTCCATATATATTGGATACTGATTTTTCTACGGCAGTAGCCTATTGCCTTTCTGCATGACATGGGCGTGATTATGCAAGACCTGTTGCCACAAAAGGGATGATCAGCCTTGTCTCTCATTTGAATAGTGACCATACATAGCATTCATACAGACGTTTGAATGAGTATGTTAATTTACCCAGTAAGTTGTGGTGATCTGCTGTTCAGCAGCATAGTCCTAGAGACAGAACTTCATATTAACTAGGTTCTGAAGTAGCTACCTGCTTTAGAAGTGAATTTTTCAGCCTGTTCTGATGCCCGTGCTGTCACGGCAATATTTTCTGGGCTAGCTAATACACAGGGATTGAACACAGAACCTGTACTCACAGTATCTGCAGCATGGACTCCTGCTTGTCTATGGCTACAAAAAGTCAGACCTTCCAGTAATGCTGAGCAAAATAACATCTATCCCTGAATCTGCTCGTTGGCTTAAAAAACAAACCAAGTCTCCGAGGTTAAGGACAGACAGACATGAAATTGAGCATTTAGGAAGAATTGGTGTTTCACTTCTTCTCTAGATTCCCCCAAGAAGTGGAGTAGTAGCCAGCTAATAAGGACACAGAACTGAGAAGTAAGACACCTTGGATCTATCTGCAATTACACCGCAGTGGGTGTATGTGGCATTAGAGCAGCTTATGACGCTCCAGCTGAGGCTACAGGGCCAGCAACCCAGAGATGTGTGTAGTACAGAAAGTTTCCCATCCCTCAATTCTCCTGCTTTCCTTAGGGAGAAAAAACAGTATTTCTCCTTCATCACAAGACATCTGTGAAGCTCTGCCTCTCTTTAGATTTCTCCCTGGTATAAGGGTCACTTCTGTGTTAGAATTTTTTTTAAGGTCATAAAATCCACTCATTTTCAAAGCATTACTGGTGTTGCTGCAAGCCTCTAAGCCAGCTGTGACACTTTCATGTTTGTGTTAAGAGGATTTCCCCGCTAGTTGTTCAGGGTACAATGTTGCTGCTGTGATCATTGTCAATAGCATAACTTCTGTGGACTTGACAAAAGCAAGGATTTCTCCCTCACTAAGATCTAAATAGCTCTACTGTGAAACTCATCATCTATCTGGTTGACCATTATTTTGTGCAAAAGAACAATTCTGATGTACTGTTCTGCAGTTTCACAATTTGGTAGATTTTATCTGCTGTAAGAGCACAACATTAGCTCTTTTAGAAACAAAGCTCATTAGAAACAAAGCCCTTTTATTTTTAGAAGATAAGAAGAAGAAGAAAAGATTGCCTTCCAGTGAACTAAATTGCAGCATAGTTGAGACATTATTTTCAATGCCATAAGACCCAAGATAAATTATTATATACATGCTAATGTTAAATTAATTTGCTTCATTGACTAAATAATTACAAAATAAAAACACTGAAAGAACAGGAAAACACTTAAAATTAACTGAGTGGATGCTTTGGGCATTGTTTTTCTTGGCCATTTTCTAAGTCTGCTCAAGGGCTTCAGTTTTCTTGGTGGAACTTTTTCCTCTCTTGGTTGTTCTGTCTCTCCGATGCCTACTGACAGTGTTGAAAAGCTGCAATTTATGATTGCTCTTCTGTGACTTGGGCCACAAATCTCTGAAGCAGCTCGATCCTACCTTCAGTGTGTGAGCTCCACACAGCTTGTAAAATCAGCTGCTCAGCAAGCAAGTGATTTACTGGCACAGGTGGCCGCAGAGCTGCATCTTTGTTATTCACTCACTAAATTAACTTCTTCATGGACTGTACTTCCACAAGAGGCACACTCAGCAGCGTGTAATCAACACTGTGCAAGTAGCAAGGTTGTCAAGATCAGCCCATACTGGAGAGACCTGGTACCAAATTAAATTGGTCTTGTTCAGAATGTAAGAAATCCTGTACCTACGAAATGTATGGGTGACCAACCACAAGGCAGTTGAAGATCACTGCCATTTGCATTTGACTCAAAGTCAAGTCCTTACCTGGAACATGATTATGACAACAAACAACAAAGACGGAGTGGGCTTTAAGAGCTTGGCAGATAAATGTAATTTAACATTTTTAGTATTGCTAGAAAAAAATGTCAGGTTTTTAGATGAACTCTAATCCTTAACAGTACACAACATTATGTTTAGCCAGCCTTCATTTCTGCACTGAGAGCAGCTGTGCACATGTGTGTGTGAAATGTGGTCATCTTTCTTTCTTAGTGAAAGTGCCACAAGGCAATGGGAGGTAACCTGCCACAGAGTTTGAAAGTGGGGGAAAATGGCAACGTACAGATGTCCATCTTTAATATATGGTTTAAGGGGAGTCATTTGGATAAATCCCTGTGGGAAGTACATCAAAGTTCTCAGCAGGCAAGAGAGCATGAGAGCTGGTCCTGTGCCAGAGGCAGCTGCATGGTCAATCTGTAGATCATTCTTCTATCTGTAACTCCTTCTGCACCTTTCCTTGTTGTTGCTAGGAGGAGGAGAGGAGGCTTCATAGGGTCTCAGGTACATCCAATTCTGAGATCAAGGAGCTTTATCTTGCTCGATAATGAGTGCTGTCAGCTCCCATGGCCTTCCCTAAGAGTTGAGATTTGAACTCAACCTTCTGCAAGAAGGTTTATACGTTATACTTCAGCTTTATGAGGTGGGAAGTGAACTTTCCCTCCTCAGTCTCCTGACTAACCACACTGCAGCATTAATATATCATTTATGGCTAACTGAAGCTTTCCCAACTGGAATTAGATATTTACTCTTCTGTTATAAAGGTTGTTTCTTATATCATAGTTAGCACTTAATGTAACATTACTTTGATTTTCTACTGTTCTGTAGTTTCCTGAAAGCCCCAGTGGACTCACTTATCTTTACAAAAAAATTAGGGTAGTGCTGGTTTTGGACAATCTAAGCTGCAATAATCACCATTCAGGTTTAATACTAAAATCAGAAGGAACTAAGTTGCTCTTTGGGTATAGCAAGTTAGTTTTAGTTAGTTAGTATTTTGGCTGATTGATCAGTAAGTGGTAAAAATATGGCCACAGGTGCCTGTGGTTTTTTTTAACTGCAGAAAAAGTTACCACCTTTTTCTGTTTTAAGCATCAGAGAAGCATCAGAATGCTTTGCTCACACCACAAAGTCTGAAAAACTCTATAGGGACAGCAAAATCCAGAGGCTTAAATACAATTAAAAAGCATATCTTTGTTACTCCTGTTTCCTTCAAAGTGAATATTATTTTTCATAGATGTAACACATGGGTAGGGAACATAGAAGGGTAAAATCAGCCACAATAGGGCCGTCCCAATGGTTCAGGTACTAAAGCAAACCAGGATTCTTATGGTTTTGGGTTCAGCCTTTGCAGGTAAAATTCTGGTGAGGAGAATTGCTATGTTTAGAATAAATAAACAGCATACCTGTTTGAAATGGAAACTTCTTAAATTCGAGTCATACAGTACTGGTGAATAAATTTGACTCCTCATTGGTTAAACAGAATTAAAGAAGTTAAAAAAAGCTTTACATTGCCACTCTAATTCTCTGTTTATAGATGTAAAGTGATAAAAATGGAACTATCATTGTAAAAGGGATGACCATATTAACTGCTTTTTCTACCCACTCTTGCAGAATGTAGACAAGTGGTCCTTTGATGTATTTGCACTAAATGATGCCAGTGGGGATCATGCACTGAAATTCATTTTCTATGAACTTCTCACCCGCTATGATCTGATCAACCGTTTCAAGGTTAGTAGTTAGAAGATGGGTGTCTTCTTCCATCTTGGATTTTGTTCAACTTCCTTCTCATCCTTCTTTCTCCCATTCAAAATATAACTTTAGCACTACGTGAAGTCCTTGTGGGCACTGCACTTTGCCAAGTGAACAAGATCAAATATCATTTAAGGAGTACTTTTAATTGCAGTGGCACACCATGAAGTAGGTGACATTCCAAACAGGCTTCCTCATGAAATCTGTGAGAAATTTGTGGGAATGATGGTGTAATTCTCCTGAGATACGTAAGACTCTCAGTCATGCAGGCAAAGAAAGAGAGCTTGGTTTCAAATTCAAATTAATCAAAAGGAGCTTGGCCAGCAGGTTGAGGGAGGTGATTCTGCCCTCAAGTCCACTCTGGTGAGTCCCCACCTGGTGTATGGTGTCCAGCCTCTGGGGTCCTAACACATGGACCTATTGGAAAGGGGCCAGAGGAGGCCACAAAAATGATCAAACGGCTGGAACAGCTCTGCTGCAAGGACAGGCTGAGAGAGTTGGGGCTGTTCAGCCTGGGGAAGAGAAGGCTCCAGGGAGGCCTTATTGTGGCCTTTTAGTACTTAAAAGGGCCCCACAAGAAGGATGGGGACAGACTTTTTAGTAAGGTCTGTTGTGATAGGACAAGGGGTAGTGGTTTTAAACTTAAAAGAAGGTAGATTTAGACTAGATACAAGGAAGAATACTAGCACAGGTTTCTTGGAGAGGTGGTAGATACCCCATCCCTGGAGACATTCCAAGCCAGGCTGGACGGGGCGCTGAGCAACCTGATCTAGTTGAAGATGGATGTCCCTGCTCATTGCAGGGGGATTGGTCTAGATGGGCTTCGAAGGTCCCTTCCAACCCAAACTGTTCTATGATTCTATGACTTGTTACAGAGTTTTGCAGATAAAATGCTACTTCCAGTTTTGAACAGGTTTAAATTTGGGTGGCAGAAACATTGCGCTCAGATCTTGGTCAGTCTCCCCACCAAACAGTCCACGGTCCCTTCTGCTGTTGACACTTCCACTCCCTGGGGTCACCACTTACTTTGGCTGGAAAGGGTTTACAGATCTGGCTCCTGCACTTCTTTGGGAACTGCCCATGCCTGATGAGAAATATTTGAAGAAGGTAACTGGTTAGAACTCTATCTACATACCCAAGAGGAGAACAGCAATCCTCTTCTAACTATGGAAATATGAACACTTTAGAGTATTTGCTGTTTGAACAGATGAAACTGGAGAACCCGTGTCGCCAGTTGCCTGTTTTGCAGCTGACACTACCTGTGTACTCTCCTCTATAGAAATCCTCTGAACTACGTTTTATTGAGTGTGCACAGTTCTACTCTTGGAATCAAAAAAACATGGCAAACCTGTAGGATGGGCAGGCTGGACTTCACTGTGAAAAGCCAGAGGCCTGATAAATGATACTCCTCTTCGTAGAGTATCTCAGACTTGCTGTATGATGTGTTTCATTAGAAAAACTTGAATGTGAATAGCAAAGCAGAGATATATTCCATGGGGTTGTGAGGGGAACAGAGAGATGTTTGTGGCCAAATTAGAAATATTTTTCCAGGGGCAATCAATCAAGTGCTCTCTGTTACTTTTCAGACTCCATGTGTCTTCCAGATGGCATTTCATAGTAAACTCACTTGTGTGTGTTTATGTGTGGGAATAGAATCATCCGTAATGTAATTAGGGATGGGAAAGCCAGTTTGTGAAAATAACCTGGATTCACTTTCTCTTGAATGCCTGTTTCAGATGTTTTTGTCGGTTATTTATTTGTAAAGTACAAACTGCTCTTTGGGACCTCATACCAAAATGCTCCCTTCCAAATGCTAGCAATTAAAGGTGATTATTTTGTTTTTAAGTCTGTGCTGCTTTCCTTAGATCCCCATTTCTGCCCTGGTGTCCTTTGTGGAAGCTCTGGAGGTTGGCTACAGTAAACACAAAAATCCTTATCACAACCTAATGCATGCTGCAGATGTGACGCAGACGGTCCATTACCTCCTTTTCAAGACAGGCATAGCGGTAAGTACAGGACTTGGCATCCTGAACACATAATGAGATTACAACAGTTTTGGCTTGTTAAGGAGATTATGATTATCCACAGCAGAACCCGTTTGCACTGTAGACAAACTGCATTTCACATGGCTGTAGTAATGAAAGTATAGACATAAGATCATTTAGAAATAGAAGGTAGGTGAAGTATGGATAACTCTAAAAGAGGATAAATGAGAAAACCAGGCTCAGATTTTCACTCTGCCACAGATCTCCTGAGTGATTCTGCCAATTCACTTTTGTTGGAAATCATTCTACATAATGTGAAGAAGCAAAGTGTTCATTCCACTTACTAGAGAATGACAGGAGCTATGCTCCGGAGATGCTGATCTCCATCCAGTCTCTACAGCAAAACCAGCTGAACTGGCTCACATGGAAACTTACAGACAGCTAAAGTCTGACAACAGTGACAGGAATGGTTAGAAGGCTTAAAGAAAAATACTGAGCACACAATATGTTCCCAGAGTGATTGTCAAGACAAACAACTAAAATATGTTTGAAAATGGGTTGGACAAATTGCAGGCAGATTCCAGACTGATGATCAGTCAGTGCAGTTTGGGTTCAGCTGTAAGCTCAGAAAGTTTCTGGCCCACTCAGTGGTGAGAATAAATGGTAGGGAAGGCTCAACATGTACAGGATACATGTTTATCTCATTCTCTTCCTCTTCTCAATCCTGGTTACTGATGCAGACAGAAAAGGGAACAAAATGACTTTTAGTCTGATCCTGTGTGGCAGCTCTTTCCCACCTCTTGTTGCTTCACCTTTTCCCATTTGGCCGTGGCCCTTGCATTTCCAGAAGCGCAGAGACAAAGGTATCAGTGAAAGGGAGGTTCATCTGTTCATAATTTTGCACTGTTCTCCTTACACCATGGCCTTTCACTGGTTGCTCTCTTTGTGGCTGGTACTTGAATGCATGCAATTTTATTACATTGTGCTTAATGTCACTGAGGTCCCTTCTCTGACAGCTGTGCAGAAGCAGCCAAGGGAAGCCCTTCCAGGTGCAGGGAGTCTCTGCAGTGCAGAGCACACACATGAACCCCTATCAGTAGAAGCCGAGGCTCTTGCTGCAGCTTCTGCCTTCTTGAACACTCCCCAATCATTCCAAGCTCTGTAACTGGGAACTGTTGAAGAGAAGGATAAGGGAAACCCATGGTTGCACGTGACTGGGCCCAACCAAATGCCAATGCTGTTTCTGATACCATGAGTGCTTTACATAGGCTACACAAAATAGAAGTTGGCGTTACTGTGGCAATACTTGTGTTTCCCACTGTCTGTTGATGACTCCTTTTTTCTGCATAGCTTGGTGAGAAACATGAAGAAAAGCTGTTGCCAGCATGTAGGGTGTGATGGACCATAGGACAGAGAGGTTCAAGCTAAAAAGGTGTAGCACAGCTCCTGCTGTGTCTTTCAGGCCAGTTTCAACAACTATAGAGCTGCTTATGCTTGGGAAGAACCTTCTGTGTATACAGCCTGCTTTTCTGCAGTCGCCTGATTGCCACAGTAATGTTGCTTTCAGTTCTGAGGCTTGGTTGCTCTTCCCCAAGGAGTAATGTGCTCCAGTGCCTCCTGTAAATATGTCCCAAGTCTCCTGCGTTGAGTGTACACTGCACCTGTGAATTGCAATGTTTACTAAAGACATCTTTGGAAGAAATCAGGCCCTGCCTATCTGAAGCCCTGATGCAGACGGTCCAGTTCTGATTGCAGGTGTGTCAGTTGCTCCTGATTGTGTCGGAAGTAAATAGGAATAAGGTAAAATTAGCAACTAATGCAGATGCATCCTCAACACCTCCTGGGAGTGTCCTTTGGTCTCCGACAGTCTTCAGTGGTGTCCTTTGGTCTTCAGCGGTGTCCTTTGGTCTCCAGTGGTGTCCAGCAGTGTCCTGTGGTCTCCTGTGTTATTGTGTGGTCTCTGGCAGTTTCCAGCACTGTCCTTTGGTCTCCTATGGTCTCTGAGGGAGTCTTGTGGTCTGCAGTTGACTCCAAGGGACTCATCCTGGTGCTCTGGGGCTGCTGGCCAGAAGATGGCAGCCCCTCTCCTTTCCTCTTCCCCAAGGCTCAGGGCAGAAGATATGACCTGGCATGAGGGCTGGGGATAGGAGGTGGGAAGCCAGGCTCACCTGTGGCTCAACAGTGGCTGATCCTCTTGCCCAGCCCGCTGGAGGTCGGTGTGATGCCACCTCCAGCTGCAGGGGTGGTGTCGCTTGTTGTGAGGCAGATGTACGGGGCGTCCCTGAGAGCCCCTGATCGTCCTGCAGTGCTTTGGGCACAATGGTGCTGGAGGCAGCCCGACCATGGTGCTCTAGAGCCCCAGCAGCCCTGCCTGAGGTGGATCCATCTCCATGTGCTTGTCCTTCTCTCAAGGTGGATCCACTTCCATGGGCTCCTCTTCTTACTGGGGAGGGTCCACCTCCATGGGCTCCTCTTGTGTGTGGGAGCTGTTCCTGCTCCTGACAGGCAGCTGCCGTTTTCTGTGCGGTGGAGGGATTTTCAGAGGTTCCCCGAACCTCCTCTTGCTTTTCCCACTCAACGTGGGCACTGGCTTCACCGGGCTCTCCTCTCCAAGCACAATCTGACCCTGCGGCAGCTGGCAGAGCTGTGGTCAAGCCACGGGGGTGCCAGCTGCTGTAATTGAAGCACCTGCCCCTGTGTGCCCGGGGCTCCAGCCCCCTCCTGGTGCCAGGCCTGGGGTCCCAGCAGGGGACTGCGGCCACAGTGTCCCAGGAGGGTTGGGGGGTCTCCGTGACCCTCCAGCCGCTCGGCTCCCTGCCTGTGGTGTCATCCCCGCAGCCGGCAGGAGCCCAGAGAGGCAAAGGGGCGGAGAGGGCCTGGCGTCCTCGGGCTGCTGCGCAGGGGCAGAGGGGGGAGTCCATTGCGGGCTATCCAGGTCCTTGGGGCCAGGAGGTGGGGTTTGCAGTCTGAGGAGGGAAAGGCCCACGGGGGATTGTGGTGTCTGTGGTTAGTTCTTACCTCAGCTACTGAACGGGCGGTGGGAGATGAAGCCAGACCTGCCCTGTCATTGCACAAAGAGTAGCTGCAGATGAGCCTCTAAACAAGAATCTTGGTGACTGTGGTTGAAAGAAGGAAAACTAAGCTGGCAGTAAAGCTGTTTCTGGTGATGGCTTGCTGTGCCTGTGCCACCCCAGTGACAGCAGACGCCAGCATGGTCCTTTTTTCTGTGATGTTCCAGTTCTCTGCTTTTGTGCCTTGTAGAGGTAGAGAAGGCTATACTGTTGTCATGGGGGAATGTGTCATCTCGCAAGTGTTTCATAGTTTCCTGTGTCCCTTTGGCTCGAGCTTTTTTGTCAAGGCCACTGTGCAGACCACATCCTGAGAGGATTGTTTGTCTCTTCTTTGGGTTAGATTTTTACTAGCTTATACGTGACAGAGAGATGGTGCAGGGGGGAAGGAGGTGCTGAGGAGCACTGTCATTGTCACGTAGTGCAAACTGTTGAGGATGATGGAGATGTCAGGACACCTTTTCTGTATTCCTACCATCCTTGCTGCCATGATGCCTCATGACCAGAAACAGTACAGGAGACAGGGTTCGCTTGTCATGGTCAGAGGGCAGATCATCTCCAGGATGTTTCCTTGGCCTGAGTTGACAAGCAAGTTATCAGTATTGGAGAATGTTCTGCTCTGACCATGCTTGTGAATATTTAGCCCGGTGCAACCGTGGCTCCCTGGAAGAGATGCACTCAAGGGCGTGTCTGCCTATATCAGCTTAACATTGGTGATAGAGGTATAATCTTCCTTTCTTTTTCATCAGTTTTCATTATTTCTTCTGGGGTACAATTTTAGGTTACCTGTTTTTTTAAGACTTACATAATTTGTCTTGAGTCAAAGTATTTAGGAAATCACTGAGGTCAGTTCCTGTTGGAGTGAATTAACTTTGGTTCTTCATAAGCTTCTTCCAGAATACAAAACTGGGTTTGATTCCTTGGGAATAAAGGAGAAGATATTGCAGAAATAGCAGGGGGTTCTCTGACGTTCTAATCCCACTGGTAACACTGGAAGTGAGAGCTGAATTTCTCTGCCTCTTCACCGTATGTCAAAAATAGTAATATTTATAAAGCACCAAGTGCTATATTTCTAGAGAGTTTCACAGCAACATGTAGACATTTGAAAGTAGTGCATCCTCTTCTCTTATGTCATTTCTTCTTTGAGGTTGTAAAATACATTTTCTGAAAGGTAAAGAAGGTGTAATTATCTCAGTTGTCTTGCTTTTCCTCTGCCTTTATATACCTGCTTCTCTGCTACAAGGGTGGGTGGTTAGCCCAGAGGAAAGTCAGATCGCTCTGAAGGTATTTCATGTAAAATGTTGTCAGGCTTGCATGTGTTAGTTGCATCATTAACTATAATCTGGTGATACCTTGGTGGAAACAGCTCTTGCAAAGTTTCTGGGGACTGTTTGGCCAGGGCTGCGATGCAGAGTGCAGCACTGTAACATGTTGTGTAGACTTTGAAGACAGTTGCAGAAACAAGGTGCTGTAGCTGGTCAGAGCAAAAGGTAACAGCTATGTGTGTCCCCAGCTCCCATCTGACTGAGAAGCAAAACCCAGAAATGGAAAAATGTCTATCTTTGGTTCTCTCTGTGATGTGTTTCAGCCTTTTCTCAATCTGGCAACAAATGCACAAATCCATCATCCTCTGCATTTGACTTCTGAGGTGTTTCTCTCATGCATTACTGATGTCCAGTAAATTATGTACATCCGCATGTCTTTCCAAGTCACCTGCCGTTGTGATGCCTGATGTTTGGAGTGACAATTAAGAAGTCCTCAGTACTAAAATACTTTACTAATGTTTCTGAATTATTTTTCCTCTCCATTTCAGAGAAAATGATGTTCTGAAATATGTGCAGATGTCATAGAATGTGCATATGCCAGATTTACATCTACAAAAGGGAAACTAGAATGTGTGTGCTTGTGAGCATATGTACATGGCTGGCACTGAAGTCAGTGCCTGATTTGCCTGAGTTGAGCCCTTTGCTTTTGCGTTCCTACTGTAATAAGCTGTGCACAATGTATCCCATGCAGACTGTTGTGATGGAGATGCACTGCAGAGGATGTAGTGAAGTGTCTGCTGTTCCTCAGGAATAATCCCCAACGCTATTGTTCTCACATCCGAATATGTGGCATTTGGTTTAGGATCTAACATAGCAAAACAAGAAATGATCTTCTGCTACCAGGTTTAATGGGCATCGCAACACTGCATGCCTGCAGTGACATTTCAGCTTTGCTTCCCTTGTTAGAATGCTTTTTTTGAACTTCGTTATTTCTTTATTTTTTTCCTTTTTCTTCGTTTCCCCCCTGCCTCCCCTGCAGGCTACAACCGTACTCAATGTGCATAGGTGAACTAGAATATTGAAAATTAGGTCATTGATGCCAACCTCCTGCTCACAGCAGGGCTGGCTTCTATTGTGAATAGTATGTTCACTCATGGCAAAGAAAGGTAGAGGACATTTCCGTGTTTCCAGAGTTTGCTCACATCAATATCTTATACTTACTCCATGTATATAATTGTCCAGTTCATCACTTTCACAGTATTTATGCCAGGAACTTGGAGATGCTGGAAAGTAAGGCTTTGGTTTCGCAGGGCGTTTTGGGGTCATTTGTTTAATTCTTCACTGGGATGAAGACAAAGACTTGCGAAAAAAATTGTACAATAAAACAGAAAAAAAAAAACCCTCACCTTGTTAACTAGTTATCTGTAATGTGTAAAATTACTTTGTTTCAAATTCAAGTAGTTTGTGTAGTGGTAATTTGTTCGTCTCAAAAGGAAGAAACATTTACCAGGTTTATCTTTATGGTTCATTTGCCTTTGTCTGCTCCCTGTTATTTACAAGCTCTCTCAACAGTTTTCTTCCAGGCTTCCTTTTTCTTCTATTTCCTTTTCAATTAAAAAATATTCTTTCCCTCTAATCACATTCAGTGCCTGAAATCTCAGGAAGATGGCTTGGAATGAATTCATTATCCTTTACTGTATGAACTACAACATTTTGGTCTCTCTCCTAGACTTAACATTGAAAGAGAATTCGGAATTACTCTGTTTATATTTTAGAGGATTGGTATACAAGCGTGATGTGTAGGAACAACTTTCAAAAGCGGACACACTTTTGCTCATTTCATTCTTTATTTAATTCTTTTGTTCAGCTGCATTTACTACTTTCTTTGTTTTATTTTCTGATTAATCTTTCTTATTAGTAGGAATTACCATATTATTTCTTTGTGAATCCAGACAATGAGGTGCAAATGTTAAAGCTTAAGAGTTCTTTCTCTGATACTGTCAAGAAGTACAGGAGAATATTTCCTGCAGCAGACTTGTCAAACTGCAGAAGTGCAGGACTTCTTTCACATATGTTTGTACCAAAGGGAAGCAAGATTGTTTTCTCCTCTAGACTGTTGTGATTAATAAGCAGATCATCATGAGCTCTGAAAATTATGACCACTTTGGAATAAAAGACCATAAACTCTGAGGAAGGAAAGAAGCTAATTATTGCTGCCTTTGCTTTGTAACATTTTATTGGAAATGCATTCATTTGTTTTGCTAGATTTGGAAACTCTTTCCTCTTCCTTTTTTCTTTCTGTATGCATCAAGCCTTTTGTTTACATGCCAATGACTTGCCTTAGTAGCTAATTCTTCATATTTATTGTATGTTTGTGAAAGACAAATCATTCCTCATTACCCTTTTTGTTTCCACTCTGAAAGTCTATCCTTGTTATTTCATGCCTTCTTCCTCCACCATCCCCCATCCCCTAACATCATAGAAAGTTTCAAGGTCTTTAGAAATTTAAAACATTCACATTTCCTCACTCTTTTAACCTACGACAGTGTCCTGCTGTTTTCTCAATAGTTCTTGATAGCTTTGTTCTTTAAAACTAGCTCTCTGTTCCCAAGATGAAGTCCATCACAGAGGAGTGAAAGGTGGTATCACTGCTTTGATGGAGATTGCATCCATTCTCTGCAGGCTCTTTGCCATCTTGTTTGCTTTTCCTTGCAAGGCTGTAGCAGAAAAAAGGGACTGAAAAGTTCCAATTACTTACCTGCAATTTCCCTCTTATTACTCACAAGCCTGTTTTGATTTTGTGCTACTTATACTGATTTATTGATTACCCACAGTTCACAAGTGTAATCCTAGTCTGTTTTCTGAGTGGTCTTCCTCTAATGCTGTTATGATATTTAATACTGCTCTTCAGATGTATCACACCCTATTTGAAAACCTGCATCACTCAAACTTGTTCAACAAGTGATACTTTGACAGGTCATGCAAGTTAGCACTTTTCCTATATGTGCCTTAAGAGATGAGGTGGGACACCTCAAGCACAGAGCTCATTGCCTTAGTCATACTTTAAGACTTCAGGTCATAAAATCCTCTTGAGTGGGACTTGTGAGATGATGCTCACAATTCTGAAGTGGATGCATTAGACTGGCTGGGTATATCCTTAGTAGTTCTGCATGCATAATGCGGGTTTGCTCTGCTTGTCCCTGAGTGCTTGTGCCTGAGTTTTGTCTATCGTTTACACTCTCTCCTTTTGGGAAATTGCAGAATGAGTTTGAGGAGTTGAAGTTCAGGTCAAGATGTGCAGCCTGGAAACCCTAGTTCCTTCTTTCTTCCCACTGCAATAGCCAGAAGTTGTTGCTTGAAAGTTGAAATTGTGTTCTTCATTGGCTGTAAAGCATTCCTTATTCACAGGTCACACCTGGAAACAAACATCACAGAAGTCTTCACTACCACTGCTGTCTGTTCCTGTCCTGGACCAATTGTGTAGAAATGAGAAAATAGTTTTGTTTCTATGTCTGCTTATTTCTTGATCTCTTCATCCTTGTCTCAGCCTCCCTCAAAAAAAAAAAAAATCAAGAGCTACCTTGATTATGGTCAATGGCATTGTGCAAAGTATCTCTGGCCAATATTTTCAAATTGCATCTTTAATGTAAGGAGATCTTTAACACTGAGACTTGCTTCATTATTCATTGGTTATGCAGAGATGGCTGTGAAAGGCAGGAGAAGAGTTGGGTTCGTCACTGTGTGCAGAGCTCCACAGTTCTCTGTGCTTCCTCTGTACATGGGTAACAGACCAGTGGTGGCCTCTGAGCTGTAGCAGATATCTAGAATAAATTTATGAAACCATACTGCCTTTACTGGGCTTTGAACTAAAAGGTAGTTCATACTGAACGTCTGTCAAAATGTTTGCAGGTTGACAGTGAGCAGTTACAAAAATATTTGGCAACCACAGTGGTAAACGTTTACAGCATTATAGTATCTAGAGCTTTCGTTTCTGATGTGCTTGATGTTAACAGCACTCCTGTGTTCTGCTGGTGGAAAACCAGACATAAAATGATTGATTGACTCTGAGGAAAATTACTAAAAGCATCTGACTCATTTAGAAATCTAAGTCAAAAGTCACTTAAGCATTGAAAAATAGGGCTTTGACTAGGCAATTAGGGAAAAAAAAGCACCTCAGGGCTTTCTCAAATGTTTCTATAAATGATAAATAAATAAGAAACTGTACATCTTGTAAGGTTGTGTTCCCTGTTCTCCTCATGATTCAGTGACTGACGAAGACTTTTAGTTACTGGAAATTAGTCATGATCTTCTGTATTTAAGGCTCTGCTACCCAGGTCAACTGAGCTGAAAATACCCTGGTGGGATGTGCATACCTGCACATGTATCATCAAATTACACTTGAAGAACCTTAGATTCCTGGAGGTTTCCCTCTCTGTCTTCCTCACACATTACTCTTTAAGAAGGGCACGTTTCCCCTTGCTCTGCGTTCAGCCTTATTAGCTCCTGAAATCATTTTGCTCAAGTTCATTTTATTTAGATGAAGCTTGAGGAAAAACACTGCTTTGGCTTTTGTATATCAAGCAGAGAAGTTTTCTTTAAAAGAGCTGGCAGGCTGCAGGGAAAAGGGGATGATGTGTAGCTTTGACTGTCAGCAGGGGATAACTTGCCTTAAAAGACAAAAGCCTTATTGCCTGGGAAAATGACAGCTTATCTGATTGCTCTGTCATCTCTTTTCAGCACTGGCTGACAGAGCTGGAGATCTTCGCTATGATCTTCGCAGCTGCCATCCATGACTATGAACACACTGGAACCACCAACAACTTTCACATCCAGACACGGTGAGGCCACTGTAAATCATGATGAAGTGTGGGGAAGTGGAGGGGAAACCTTTGGAGAATAACAGCACAGCCACCTAGAAAAGTGCAGGAGCTTTTGCTTTCAGCTGTTACAGGACGAAAGTTCACTTCCTTGGGTTGCCTTTAATTTTTTCGTGCTCAACCGTTTACAATGGAATGCATGTATTCTAGCTTCCTGAGCATTGTTTCATATGAATAATCAGGAAAAAGGAAGGTCACAAATTATTTATTTGTAAAGTTACAAAAGACAAATTGCTGTACAGAGTGATGTCTTTTGATGAAGGTATAGTTTTGGAGGAGATACTACAGCTTAGCAATTTTTTTTCTCCTTGTTGAATTTGGAGAATCAAACATTAACCACATAAATCAAGAATTCAACAATATCTGTATTCATCAGTGAACACCGACACTGCACATCTTATTTTTACTTTAGTGGAAAACCACACTTGCAGCAAGGGGATATGTTTTCCATTACCTGTTCAGGGACATAATTTTTTAAAGCTTTGTAAATTGCTAGACAGTAAGTAGCTGATCACAACCTAGACTGGACTGGCGTATTTTCTTAGCTCAGAAACTCCTATAAGGCTTTAGGTTTGGTGGAAGAGAGAAGGAGAAGATGAAGATTGCAGCAAAATTCAGAAGTGTGCAAAGATAGTTGCAGTGATAAGTGGGTATCGGAGGTCTGTGTGTTACTGTGACAATGGGAGTGTACTGGTAGCAATGACAAAATGTCTAGATGTCTTCAACTGGCACAGCACACTTGAGCATTTCTAAGATGCATTGCATCTCACCCTAGCTTAGATGTCTGGAGTATGTTAGCTGAATCATGCTGTATCACAGATATATAAAGGTTGCCAGGATAAATCACACATATGCTCAGGAAAGCCTGGGAATATTGAAAGAAATTTCTGTCTCTGTTCTGGGCCAAGCCACACGCCACTTCTTAGAGCTTCATTCATGCAAGAATTAGGGATCTGCTGTACTTCCCAAATACTTAAAGAAGAATTCGAGGAAGGACAGTTGTAATTTAATTTTGGTAACACTGAACATGGGGGATTGTAGTGTGAGGGGAGGAAAATATATGCTGCTCTCAGGGAAGCAGAACGGAGTGGGGAATGTAACAAATCACACTCACCCTCTGTTGCCATCAACTTCCAGCAAGTAGGTCAGTTTAGCCATTCATCAGTCTCAAATCTATGCCCTGGAGCCTAAAATACGGCATGAATTACCTTTGTTCTTAGCTGTCCACTGGCAATCACCCTTTTGGACAGCACAGTCTGGCGTACAGATGACAGAAAGTGGTTCAGTTATAACTTGCTTACAGCCAGTTTGCTATTCTGGAAACAATACTAGGACACATCTTGCCATTGCTTACTTGGGGACAGTCAGGCTTTAATATGGGGGCAACATACACAGGAGCTGGAAAAGAGCCTTGTGATTCAACTCTAAATTTACGCATCTCTCACAGCTCTCAGCGTTTATTGTTTTAAGTATATAACAAAGAGACTAGGTGAATCTCAGCTGATGAAACAGATTTTGCAGTGAATTTTGATCTTTAGTTTGCTTTTACTGAATAACAGGAGTGAACAAAGTATGACAACTGCTCTTAAAATGCTCACACCTGTGCTATAAAACTAATCTCTATAGATAATCAAAAGAATACTTCTGAATGTGAGACTCTTTAGAGAAGGAAGAAATGTAACCATTCCTATGTGTTCTTTTAAATGCTAGGTCAGACTCAGCCATTCTATATAATGACCGGTCCGTGCTTGAAAATCACCACGTTAGTGCGGCATATCGTCTTTTGCAAGATGATGAAGAGATGAATATTTTATCTAATCTCTCAAAGGATGACTGGAGGTAAAAATTAATGTGGTGGCTGACTAGGAACTATTGTATATTGCATGTTAGTATTTCTATTGCTACAAGAAAAAAAGCAGGAAAAGGTGTTTGTCTTGCTTATTTCTGCTTTGGGTTCTCACCTCTGGTAGTGAGACTAGACTTTGTGACTATTTTGACACTCCCTGCCCAGAAATTGTAAATGGGACTTAATGCAAAAAATAATCCAGCCCAAGGAGCATAAATCAGTGTACTATATATGCCAAGGTGATGTAAGAAGCTGTAATTTAAAATAAGCCTCATGCAACATATGATTTATTTGCCAAATTCAGCCCATGATTTGTTTTCTAATAGCAGACAGTTCAAACTGATGAGAGCTTTCTGGTTTTATGGGGTTTTCTGGACGCCAAGAGGTGGTACTTCAAAAATTGGCTGGTGTGCTAGACAGGAAGAATGGTCTTTCTCACAGGAGGGGAAGCAACTTGTGGGATGTCACATGGCGCATCGTGCTTCCGGCATGCACTTAAATGCGGTACAGGGCTGAGCAGTCAGTTCATCTTACTTTAATACAAACATGGGGAAATGAGCCCTTCTCTGGGGACTGGCTTCTAGCAAGCTGATCAGTGAAGGCTCTTCTTGGTAATCTGTTTAGTTTGAATTTCCTATTTATTTCAACTTGTGGACAGTGATGCGATCCTATAGCTGAATACCAGAAATAAAACTCAAGAACTTACGTGGTTGATTTCAGTCAGTATGAGTGCTGTGGAGGAGTGGCCTGAGACATTCTATCCCCCAGTATAGAAAATAGTCTCATGGTGGGCAGCAAGCAGGAACTTAAAAAAAAAAAAGCTGTATTAAGGTGTTAAAAATCTATTCTATTTTTTTTTTAGCTACAGCTGGTAATGCCTTGCCAAATATTGGCAGCAAATTACTGCTTCCTTTTATGTTGGCAGGGGAAACACGAACTGACTAGAAAAAGCAACCTCAGAGCCACTGTCTGCAAGGAACAGTGGAGCAGCTCGTTGGGTGTCCTGCACTGCATAGAAAACGATCTGCTTTGGAGCTCTAACTGGTTTTGCTTGGATCAAAGCTAGCTGCAGCTATTTCTCATTGGTTCTGTAGTTTCAACATGTGTGTTTTGTTGAGGCAATATGCTTCGACCCAAAGTTTCAAAGATTAATGCATCTCTTTAAGAAATACTGTAACTACTTGAGCAAATATCCTGAGTGGTTTGGATTGGTTTTGTTCTCTCTCAAGTAGGGCTTTATTATTTTGTAGCTGCCAATCAAATAGCAGCTGCAGAAGAAAGGCCATTATCTGGATGTGTTCTAATTCCAAAACATTGTGATTTTTATGTGCTTTTGCTTTTGACTGCCAGTTGGAAATCCCATAGGCAAACATTTGGGAAGCACTGGAAACATCAGACGACTTCAGCAGGACCTGAGGTGTTGAGCTAAAAAAACAATAAGCCCAGAGTTTCCCAGACTTGCACTCAAAAATAGGAGCCTCAGTACTGAAGGATGCTTTAGGAAACTATTAAAGCATGTCCAAGTTTATTTTTCTAGAAATACCTGATAAGTCTCTCTCAGCAAAAGGCCCAAGTGATGGCTTTTGGAAGGCCAATTCTTAAGTGGCTTTTTGAGCTGAGCTGTCACTCCTTTTTTCATATTACTAGTAAAAGAAAATCTGGTGGTCAGTGGATGCTGCAATCCAATCACAGATGTCTATGTGGATTTATGCACTTTTGTGCTATTCAGTGATCTAGTTAGGGAATGTGTTTTCAGGAAAGAAATGTAGAAAATTAGAGCTACATTTTACTGTTGGAAAATAAATGCACACAGGTTTTGCAAGGAAAGCAGATGAGGCTGAAAGAGACCTTCTGGGCTGCAGTCAAGGAGGAAAGAGTTGAATGCCTACTAGTAGTTAGACTAGTTTCTCCATTTAAAAAAAAGTCTGTTTTTTATTTTTATACTGTTAAATATTTGAAAATCAGTTGAGTTGCTTCATTTTGTGAATCCCATTTGTGCAAGTCATCAACAAACAAATGAAGAAACTATAACCAGGTAACAGTCAATTAAGAAAATGAACTGCAAAATGAACAGATGCTTTCCAAGATACTGTTATAGATGTCTTTTCTGGCACTGTATTTCATTGTTAATAATTTCCATGCAGTTTATTGAAACAGAGTATGTTTAGTACAAGCCCTTTGCTGTCATGTGCAGGATTAAAAAGGCATCTGGAAAATGTTTAGCTCCTTAACTCTATATTAGAGTACAACTTTGGGAAGTAACCTTTAATGCAACACTGACTTCGTCAGTAAAACTGCTTGGGGTTTTATTCCTCAAACAATTCTGAGCCCTCCTTGTCAATCAGTGTTATTCCTTTTGAGATTGCAGTGAGAAACCTTGAAATTTTTGACTGAAGTCAACTTTGGTCAGAGCCTTCTTTTGTACTTAATAGCATGTGCATGGTTGCTTAATCACACCCTCTTCTTGTAAAAGTTTGTTTCTGTGCATTCAGGGCAGGCACATGCATATTCTAAGTGTTATACCTTTAGTGAGAATCAGCCATTGAAAATGTTTCCTTGAATGTAGTGTTTTTCCTATTCATTTCCATAAGAATAAAGTGCTGAGACTTCAACTAGACAAAATGAGCAAAATATCTCGCTCCGGGAGATGATACTGTTGGTTCTTAGCATAGGAATTTAGTGATCTAAAATGGCCTTTTTCCTGTCCCTTTCCCATGAGTGCAAGGGGATTTGAGTCCTTTACTGGGATACAGCTCTAAGATGGACACTGATGGAGCAAAGACGCATCCAACAAAATGGTGTAATGTTCTTGGAGGGAAGAAAGGTAAACCATTAAGTACTTATCCTAAAGAGGAAATTAAGATATTTGCTAGACAGATCAATGCAAGGCAAGTATTTAGATACAGAGTCAGTGTCTTATCATAGCAATCAGTGGTAAAGACACCATAAGACTGTGCTTGCTCATGCGACAGTGCCAGCTTCCATGTTTACATGTGAATCATCTGCAGGACAGTTACAGTTACACAGTTACACAACAAAAAATCAAAGCTTTGACACTGACCACAGGACGAGTGATTCTATTGTTCAGCATAAACAAGGAAATTCACTTCAGGTTTTCTTCTTCCTCAGTTAGTTTTCTTGACCCAGTTACCTGAAAACTTGCTCTCTCCACTGAACTGTTCCTTTCCATAATTCTGTAGGGGTTATTGAAAGCCATGGATAGGTTATCTTAGAATTTATTTTCTAATTTCATACCTTTTAACTTTTTCTCAGTGGCAGGTTATAGATGTGAGAATGTGATGTCTCCTTGGCTCCTGGCCTCTGGCCTTAGGGAAGTGTATATTCTACCGTGAGAGAAAACATCTGGAAGTGTAATGAGAAATATTGAAATCCCTAATTATTCAGCCAAGCGGTACAGCCAGGTCTATTAAAAAGATTATGAATTCACAAGGGATCTTCAGTTGAGGAGACCTGCAAGAAAACCCATCCCAAGGCCCTGACAGAGCCATAATATTCTCAGTAGTAACCACTTTGATATGACTGTATTTTTGTTGCACAGTGATCTAAAAGAGGATGACTGAGAAGCCTAGGAACTGTTTTACACTCTGCTGCAGATCTCCTGGGTGATTCTGCCAGCTCGCTTTTGTTGGAATTCATTTAACCTAATGTAAAGAAGCAAGTGCCTAAGCTTTTTTCTGACTTAAGGGAGCAGGGCAGTACCTCCAAAAGATTTTTCTTGAAGAGGGAGAGAAATGATGTTGCAGATAAAAAAGCAAAAAAAACCCACAAAAACCAAAACAACACAAAAACCAAACCCAAAAGCCTCAATGTTTTTACTTAAGCACAGAGAAAACCTGATAATGAAGTCCTTGAGGTGCAGCTAGACTCTCAGTTCAGCATGTTCCCTGGATTGCTATAACAGGGGTGTAACAAAATAATTCACACCAGGGCCTGCTCCCCACTGACTGTGGGTTTAAAGGCCTTAAAGAGGAGAACTTTTGACAGAGGAGCTCACAGAGATATTTTTTCTGTAGAGCCAGTTTTCACAGCAAAGCTCCACTTCCCTGTTTTATTCCTACCCTTAAGATGAAGCTTTTTTTCTCACACATCACATGAACTAGAGATGTGATGCTTTTTCTGTGCACACTGGCAAAGAACAGTCCCCTGTGAATGCTCCTGTCCTGCTGCTTTGATCACTGGGGCTCAGGGAGCAGGGAGGAGAAATGGGCCCATAGCTGGTGTCCTCCCAGAGAGAGCAGGGGTGCAAGTTGGGGAAATCAAGCTCTGTAGTTTTTTTTAGAAGGTCTTTGCTGTTCTGGATACCTGAACTGGCAACAGTGAAGTGTGTGTGGGAGAGCAACAGGATGATTTTCTAGGTATTATTGGGTCAGGAAGGCCATATCCCTATTCTGGAAGATGACCAGCCAGACCCAGCCCTGAGCCTTCTTTCCTCCCAGCTGTGCAGCAGCAGTTCCCTCCGCCTGCCCTTGTGTGCCCTGTACCCATCCCTGAGAGCCACCGGCTGTCCTGCAGCGCTTCGGGCACAACGGTGCTGGAGGCAGCCCAGCCATGGTGCTCTGGAGACCCAGCAGCCCTGTTTGAGGTGGATCCACCTCCATGGGCTTCTCTTCTTGCTGGGGAGGGTCAGCCTCCGTGGGCTCTTCTTGCCTGTGGGAGCTGCTCCTGCTTCCGACAGGCAGCTGCTGTTTTCTGGGCAGCAGAGCCATCTTCAGAGGTTCCCTGAACTTCTTCTTGCTTCTCCAACTCGATGTGGCACTGTCTTTGCTGAACTCTTCTGAGTGCGATCTGACGGTGGCTCAGCTAGCAGAGCTGTGCCCCAACTGCTGTAACGGAGGCTTGTAACATCCCCAAGGGACGCTGCAGTGGCCGGCATGGTGGCCCACAAGGCCATGAAGGCCCCATTGCGGGGCCATTTTGCTCTGCAGACAGAAAGGCTGCCACTCAGGCACCGGGCCTGCCCTGCAGCTGCCCCTGTGTGCCCGGGGCTCCAGCCCCGTCCTGGTGCCAGGCCTGGGGTCCCCTCACGGGACAACAGCCACAGTGTCCCAGGAGGGTTGGGGGGTCTCCATGACCTTCCCAGCTGCTTGGCTCCCTGACAGTGGTGTTGTCCCGGCAGCCGGCAGGAGCCCAGAGGGGCAGGGGGGAGGAGGGGGCCTGGTGTCCTCGGGCTGCTGCGCAGGGACAGAGGGGGGAGTCCATTGCGGGCCATCCAGGTCCTTGGGGCCAGGAGGTGGGGTTTGCAGTCTGAGGAGGGGAAGGCCCATGGGGGATTGTGGTGTCTCTGGTTAGTTCCTGCCTCAGCTACTGAATGGGTGTTGTAAGATGAAACCAGACCTGCCCTGTCACTGCAGAAATCAGTCATGACTTTAGACAAGTATGCAGGAAGGATTTGATCTTGGTTATGGACTGTTCAGGGGAGTGCTCTAATGCAGAGGCCATGTAGATACTTCTCCCCTGTCAGTTGATTCCCATGGACTTAAAACAGTGTAAAAGCTGTTGAGAGCACAACATGAGTTAAGGAGTTCCTCCACAATGACTACATGACAAACAGTCTGCAAAGAGAAAGAAAAAACTGGCTGTGGTTGAAAGAAAGAAAACTAGGCTGGTGGCGAAGCTGTTTCTGGTGAAGGCTTGCTGTGCCTTTGCTGCCCTGGTGACAGCAGACATCAACATGCTACCTTTTCACGTGATGTTCCAGTCATCTGCTTTCCTGGCTTGTAGAGATAGAGAAGGCTATACTGACTTTTAAATTATCAACTGTTGCCGTGGAGGAACGTGTAATCTCGCAGGTGTTTTGTAGTTTCCTTTGTCCCTTTGGCTCGAGCTTTTTTGTCAAGGCCACTGTGCAGACCACATCCTGAGAGGATTGTTTGTCTCTTCTTTGGGTTAGATTTTTACTAGCTTATATGTGACAGAGAGATGGTGCAGGGGGGAAGGAGGTGCTGAGGAGCACTGTCATTGTCACGTAGTGCAAACTGTTGAGGATGATGGAGATGTCAGGACACCTTTTCTGTATTCCTACCATCCTTGCTGCCATGATGCCTCATGACCAGAAACAGTACAGGAGACAGGGTTCGCTTGTCATGGTCAGAGGGCAGATCATCTCCAGGGCGTTTCCTTGGCCTGAGTTGACAGGCAAGTTATCGGTATTGGAGAATGTTCTGCTCTGACCATGCTTGTGAATATTTAGCCCGGTGCAACCGTGGCTCCCTGGAGGAGATTCACTGAAGCGCGTGTCTGCCTACATCAGCTTAACACTGGTGATAGATGATAGAATTATAATCTTCCTTTCTTTTTCATCAGTTTTCATTATTTCTTCTGGGGTACAATTTTAGGTTACCTGTTTTTTTAAGACTTACATAATTTGTCTTGAGTCAAAGTATTCAGGAAATCACTCAGATCAGTTTCTATTTGAGTGAACTAACTTTGGTTCTTCATGAACTTGTTCCTGAATACAGAACTGGGTTTGATTCCTTGGGAATAAAGGAGAAGAAGTTATTGCAGAAATAGCAGGGGGTTCTCTGACATTCTAATCCCACTGGTAACACTGGAAGTGAGAGCTGAATTTCCCTGCCTCTTCACCATATGTCAAAAATAGTAACATTTTTGAAGCCTGTGTATTCATTGCTGTATTTCTAGAGAGTTTCACAGCAACATGTAGACATTTGAAAGTAGTGCAGCCTCTTATGTAATTTCTTCTTTGAGGTTGTAAAATACATTTTCTGAAAGGTAAAGAAGGTGTAACTATCTCAGTTGTCTTGCTTTTCCTCTGCCTTTATATACCTGCTTCTCTGCTACAAGGGTGGGTGGTTAGCCCAGAGGAAAGTCAGATCACTCTGAAGGTATTTCATGTAAAATGTTGTCAGGCTTGCATGTGTTAGTTGCATCATTAACTATAATCTGGTGATACCTTGGTGGAAACAGCTCTTGCAAAGTTTCTGGGGACTGTTTGGCCAGGGCTGTGATGCAGAGTGCAGCACTGTAACATGTTGTGTAGACTTTGAAGACAGTTGCAGAAACAAGGTGCTGTAGCTGGTCAGAGCAAAAGGTAACAGCTATGTGTATCCCCAGCTCCAATCTGACTGAGAAGCAAAACCCAGAAATGGAAAAATGTCTATCTTTGGTTCTCTCTGTGGTGTGTTTCAGCCTTTTCTCAACCTGGCAACAAATGCACAAATCCATCATCCTCTTGCGTTTGACTTCTGAGGTGTTTCTCTCATGCATTACTGATGTCCAGTAAATTATGTACATCCGCATGTCTTTCCAAGTCACCTGCCGTTGTGATGCCTGATGTTTGGAGTGACAATTAAGAAGTCCTCAGTATTAAAATACTTTACTAATGTTTCTGAATTATTTTTCCTCTCCATTTCAGAGAAAATGATGTTCTGAAATATGTGCAGATGTCAGAGAATGTGCATATGCCAGATTTACATCTACAAAAGGGAAACTAGAATGTGTGTGCTTGTGAGCATATGTACATGCTGGCACTGAAGTCAGTGCCTGATTTGCCTGAGTTGAGCCCTTTGCTTTTGCGTTCCTACTGTAATAAGCTGTGCACAATGTATCCCATGCAAACTGTTGTGATGGAGATGCACGGCAGAGGATGTAGTGAAGTGTCTGCTGTTTCCCAGGAATAATCCCCAACACTGTTGTTCCCACAGCCTAGTCACCCTCTTTTCTTCTAAAAGCTTGTTTCTGTGCATTCAAGTTCTCCTGCCCTGCCTCTCTTGCTTGTATTGAGAGAGGTTTGTTCTTCTGGGAATGAACCAGAACAGGGAACTGACCAGGACTGGTGAAAAACACAAGATTGAAAATAATTTAAAATATTATTGTTTTCAGCCACCATATGATTATCTTGAATAGTTTTGGCTATGCAACCGATTGTACATAAGGGCGGTGAGGAGGAGGTGGGTGTCCTGGGAGAAGTGTGAGGCCAGCTGATGCCATTTTAATGTGTGTGTAGAACTCCTGGCTGGGGGACATATTACATGCCACCCATGGGACAGGGTAAGCACAGCAGTCTTGGGTTTCTACACAGTGGTGGCCTGGAGCTGGAACTCAAGCGCAGTCGCCAGAGGCAAGAGAGACATGCTCAAAATAGACCGTGTCCTTCATGAAACATTCATGAAAGGAAGAATGGTAACTTTTATTTTTAAATGGAAGCTGACGCATTTCTGAATCTCCCAAATCCTGGGATGGTGTACTAACCTTGGGCTTTTCTTCCTCTGTTAACCTGTGGGTAGCTGAACTGAGAGAATAAGAAAATAAATTTATATTGTGTGCTAGATCAGAATGTTCTGATATTTTAATATCTCTAGGACATCCATATTGTCTTCAAATGAATTTCAACTGGATCCTAAACAAGTTTGCTTAACAAAAAATCATACAGAAAGAGTTTGAATGAATAATATCAGGGAAGTAATGCACATTCTCAAAGTTCTTAACTGCATATAGCTATCATATCTAGTTGGAGATATTTTTATCATGCTGTTTTACCTTTAATCATATGACTAAACTTTCAACACAGATATCGACCAGTTTTAAACAGTTGGATAGAGATTCAGGTTCAAAATTTTACCTGATTCATGTTGAGGCTTTAAACAGTCTTTTTACTTCCTTCTAAGAATGCCCTATAAAAGAAATCAATTTAAGTGGTTAGTGCTTAATTGAAAAAGGAGTACTAATACTAACGTGCTCTTCAAAAAACATCAGGGATTTCTCTTAGCAAGGATTAGCCACCTGGCTTAGTTTGCAGCCCACCCACTCCTGTGTTTGTGTAGAAAATCATTCACCCTCTTTCCCATCCCTGAAAGAGGGATGATGGAAAGAGTGGCCTACAAAGGCAGAAGTACTGTCAATAATTTGCAGATAGACAGCAAAATAAACTGGTATGTGTCTGACACTGTTGTGTTTTTCTTTCCTTGCTCCTTTCATCGTGATGCCGTCCAAAAGGGAATTCAGAGCTCTAGTGATCGAGATGGTGTTGGCCACTGATATGTCCTGTCACTTCCAGCAAATCAAAGCCATGAAGAATGCTTTGCAGCAGCCAGAAGGGTGAGTCACTCCACAACACTGTGCAGTGAAGAGCTGCATTTCAGCAGGTGCTTTGCCATTGTGTTTGACTTCAAAAGCACCTCTCCAGAGGCCCTCGCTTTCTTTGATGTCCACATCAATTCTCTTTTTGCTGTTGAATTTTAAATGAATTCACTTAGGAGTGGACTGACACCCCCTATAAACACATCTCTATTCCGTGCTGGTGAACCAAAGCTTGCAAAGGTCACCATGTTGGGAAAAGCCTCCCTGTGCACTTCCCTTTGCATATCAGGGTAACATCAAGGACATGATCCAGCTGAGTGACCTCTACAGCTTTAGTGTGACTCAAGGTTATACGATCTGCAGAACACAACTTATGCATTGCCCTTCTGCACATGGTGTCAGCTGCCATCTCTGCAAGAGGCCTGCTGCACAACCAGGGGACAGATGAAAACAACTTGAGGCAAGGACTGTAAAATAACAGATGGAGCAGTATGAGGAAGGCCATTTCTTCTTCCCAGTACGTCACTGGGAGCTGTATTATTTTTGTCCATGGCTCTTCCCCTTAATATTCCTTTTATACTGCAGAAAGCTTTGAGTGAGGGCCATTATTTCACCTTGGACACAGGTCTGTCCAGACCCTCCCAGAATTGTATCACACCAGACTGTGGCTAGCCACTTGGTCCTCTCAGAAGCTACAGTTATCTCTTCCAGTTATCACAGAGTTACAGAATGGTTAGGATTGGAAGGGATCTCTGGAGATCATCTAGTCCAACCCACCTGCTAAAGCAGGTTCACCTAGAGTAGATTGCACAGGAATGTGTCCAGGCGGGTCTTGCATGTCTCTAGACATGTCCATTTCAGACAGTCAAAAGCTGAAATTAAAAAATGAGGCTACTCATCTCAATAAAGCATTTTTTACTGGGTTCTTGGGCTAGCCTCTCAGGTTACGGTTTTAAGAAATTGCCAGCCTATTTTTTTTCTGTGGAACCAGAGGCAAGGATCCCCTGCTGACCTCACACTAGTTTTCTAGCAGTGAAACCTTTATCAGTTACTGTGTAAATTCATCAGTGTCCCTGAGATCATGTTGTAACTCTTTACTACAGTAAAATGATAGGGACTAACTGCTCTCTGAGCTACATAAAATGCAGCCCAGCTGAAATGGGAAGCACAGCAGCTCTTCAAGCCTGCCTCTGTGCACAAACAAGCCTGGAAAGGAGCTCAAAAAGGTTGAGCAAAGTTTCTTTTTGCACATCTTAATGTCTCTTTTACAATAGGAATGGTGTATGTTGGAGAAATTAGACAATCTTTCATAGTTGTCTGTTTTTATGAACACAGAAATCACTCCATTAATATCCTTGCCAAAGATTCTAATGACCTCATTTTCCTGCTTAGGTGCGATTTTTGTCATTCTCCATTGCAAGAGCAGACAATTCATTTGTTTGATTCTTTGGGTTTTCAGAATCGACAAGCCGAAAGCCTTATCACTGTTGTTACATACAGCAGATATCAGTCATCCAGCCAAGGCCTGGGATCTCCACCATCGCTGGACCATGTCTCTGCTAGAGGAGTTCTTCAGACAGGTAAAGCTCAGGAAATTCCTCTGTATTTCTGCAGCACAGAGGGAGTGTGTGCAATTGGGAAGGAAGTAGGGAAATATGAATACAGATGTTCTCCTTTTTCTCTGATTTATACAATAACCTCTTAAATGACACGAAGCTTTCTTGTCTGGCACCAGTACCACTGGCTGTTATGCCTCTTGGGAAATTGGTGTCTGATACACCACGTTATCTATGTAGGAGAAATCATAATTTGGGAAACTAATATGTGTTTCAAATTAGCAAATATAGAATATGTGATGTTCTATTTAGCTGTAGAACCATAGAAACCAGGTTTGAGTAGCTGTACTTTCTAAAACTGTGCTTATATTGTTGAGGTAGATGTGAAAAATACATTACCCTTACTTCAGATGAAGTGAACTGATCTAGCTGATAGCTCACAGTGGGCCACCTGTTGACAGATCCACAAATCTAGACAAATCATTAAGCTCTGTGTGATAGCTGTAAGCTCCCCAAGTGACTAATTAAAAGCATTTAAAGGGCTGTATTAAAAAAAAAAAAAAAAAGGCAAAAAAAAAGCACACTTAGCAATGTTTAGAATACTTTTCACCCGTATGAATTACTAAACTAAGCAGAAAACTGAGGGCTGAGTTTCCCTCCAGAGTTCAATGATTTTGTGCTTTGTAGTAAATCTAAACACAAAAAAGAAAATGCAAAAATATACGACAATTTTTTAAAGTTTTGATATTTTTTTAAATTACATCTGTTTTTAAAGGCATTGTGAGAATCCCTTTTTAATAAGGACATTGCAAGAATTTGCTTTGAAATGAATCCTTTAATTTGTTTTTCAAACCCAGAATGTGTTTACTAGGTAGAAGCAGGTAGATCATACCTGCAGCTGTCTCTGTTGCCACACAGGAGGCTCATGCAAGTAGGATGATTTTCACATACATTTTAGGCAAAATTCTGTGCATATTTATGCTTTTCTAGCTCAAAATTATACTAGATGTGTTAAAATTCACCACTGCTGAGTCCCCTAAAGACTGGTGAGGGAATTAAGATTAGCTAGATATGAGACCACAACAAACCCGAGTTTTGATCTATTTTACACATGTAATAAAGACAAAATTATTATTGTGTTTTTTCATAAGAATAGTTTTATTTCAGCCAACAAATCCAACTTTAGTTCTGAATGACAGATGCATCAACTTTTATCTAAAGCTTTATGTAAAACTTGTATTCTAGTTCCAAATTCCGATGAAGTATTAATTCCCTCTTCAGGCCAACCCTTAAGCTTACCACGAAGCATAGACTTGTGTTCACTGAAGTTATTTAGTACTAATCAATAAAGACATCCCTACCAAACAGCAGAAGAACAACCCACACTCTTCTCACAAGCTGGGAAGTTCCACTAGCCAGAGAGGACCAAGGTGCTAAGAAAATTCCTGGCCTCGGATTAGTTATTTATTTCCTTATGCTCTTCACCTCCAGACCCTCCCCTGTATTTTCCTGTCACGTGCTCTGCAGAGATATAAAGCCTGATGTAACCTGTATCAGTGCAGGTCCTGAGCCATTTTGGTTTCAAAGTATTTTGTGATGTGACACAGATCTTTCTACAACAAGTAACCATGCTGTAGGTGTGAATTATGCTTCTGAGTACAATACTGTTCTTTTACGTTCAGCAGTTAAGATGAGCAACTCTTAAAGCAAACAACTTGCATGAATTAATTTGTTTTACTGATGCACTGTGGCTAGCTGTGAGGGAGCTGCCCAAACAACTTAGAAGTCATCAAGTATCTCTCTGAGCAGTCAGAAAGATAGTTAGGGGTTCCTTCCTAAAGAGAATTCGGCACCGGGATTTTTAGGAGGCATAAGGAGGAAGAGAAGAATGATGGTTAGGTAAGAACTGGCATTGAGAGATGGTGTTCCTGAGATGCAGCAGACAGTAAAGGGATGTTACTTGGAGATGTTTCTGTGTTTCATTTATGTTTTGCCATGATATTTGTATCAGGGAATAGCAGACTCATAGCATAGAGCAGAATTTTTCTACAGTAGAAGAATACTATTGCTTGTTGTTCCACCCAAAACTCTAACAGAACTTGTGCCTCCATTTCATGTATGTTGTATTAACCAAAAGAAGAAGAATTAATCTCTTATGCCTACATAAGTTTTTTTTCTGGTAAGTTTGCTGGCTGTTTTAACTTCCATTTGGCATTAGTCAGTACACTGGCAAAAAGTTCAGCACAGTTGAAGTGAGCTGCTTATTTAAGGAATTGATTCTATAGTATATTTAACAGGTGATTTAAATTTGAATGCTCAGTGGGGAGTATTACAACTATGTCATCCTATCTATCTTCTCAACATAAAGCAATATGTTTTAGAGTGACTGAACCAAGTTAAAGAGCTTTTTGAGAATACACAGCTTGAAAAAAATGGGGTTATAACACTTGATTTTCTGCACCATCTTGTGATGTTAGAAAATAAATTTCAGTTCTGAGGGCTGGAAAGCATGTTTGGACTTTTGTACTTAAACACTGATGTGAAATGTTGACAATGTCAGAATCATAGAATACCAGGCTGAAATGGACCACAAGGATCATCTGATCAAACCTTTCTTGGCAAAAGCACCATCTAGACAAGATGGCCCAGACCTTGTCCAGCTGAATCTTAAAATTGTCCAATGTTGGGGAGTCCACCAGTTCCCTGGGGAGATTATTTCAATGGCTGATTGTTCTCAGCATGAAAAATTTTCTTCTTGTGTCCAATTGGAGTGTCCCCCAAGAGTAGCTTGTACCCATTACACCTCATCTTTTCCATGTGATTCCTTGTAAAAAGAAGCCACCCTTTAAATATTATAACATGGTGATAAAGTCTCGCCTAAGCCTTCTTTTCTCAAGGCTGAAGAAACCCAATTCTCTCAACCTTTCCTCACATGGCATCTTCCCAGTTCCTTCATCATCATTGTGTTGCTTCTCTAGACCCTCTGCAACCTGTCCACATTTTTTTAGTATAGCAGGGACCAAAACTGAACACAGTATTCCAGGTGTGCCCTGGAAAGCATGGGGTAGAGCGGAATAATGACTTCTTTGTCTCTGCTGGTGATGCGCTGCTAGTGCAGCCCAGCATCGTGTTGGCTTTCCTTGCCGCAGCAGCAGCACACTGGTCACTTCTTGTCTAATAGGACCCTCAGGTCCCTTTCCAGAGAGCTGTTCCTCAGCTGGCTAGATCCCAACCTGTGCTGCACTGTTTTCCCAGGTACAAGACCTTACACTTGTTGAGCTTCATAAGGTTCTTCTTGGCCCACTCTTCCAGCCTATCCAGGTCACCCAACAGGGTGGCTCTTCTGATGCATTCATTTCCCCACTTAGTTTGCTGTCACCAACAAACCTCATCAGGGTATGCTTGATCCCATCATCCAGATCACTTTTGAAGACGTTAAGCAGTGTTTGGCCCAATATCGATCCCTGAGGGACCCTGCGTATGACAGGTTTCCAGTTTGAAAAGGAGCTATTTACCACCACCCTCTGGGTGCAACCTTGTCAGCTGGTTCCCCACCCACTGCAGAGACCTCTTTTCTAGAACACAGCACATGAATTTCTCTAGGAGGACGCTGTGGGAAACTGAGTTGAAAGCCTTGGAGAAATCCAGGTAGACAGTGTCCGTTGCTCACCTCAAATCAACTGAGCAGGTTACTTTGTCATAGAAAAATGTCAATGTTTCCTTCAGAAGAAAAAGGTAATCTGCATCTGGCCAGCCATGATCTGTGAATTCCTTATATGAAAGACTAAAAAAGACATGCAAAGAAGGGCAAGCTCTGAACGAGTTCTAACACTGATGTTTTCTCTTTAAAGGTTTCCTCTGAGAACTCAGTTCTGCTGGGTTCTCTGGAGAACTGCAGTAAGAAGCATTCTTGTGCTTAAGTGGGTTTTTAGTTAGTGCATAGAAATACCAAGGACGCAGAGAAAGCTCTGAGGAAAAATTCACTGAAATCAAGATGCTTTGTTCACCAACTTCTCCTTGGACTACAACTTTTCCAGCTAGACTCAAATTCTCCACAATTTGTGTTTAAAAAAAAAAATCCAAACCAAAATCAAAGCTTAATTAAACAAAGTAAAATAAGAGGCCTTTACAGTCATGACCTGAGTCAACAAAGTGTAATGTATCTTGTCTTTTTCTAATGTCTTCTCAATTTTTTTTCTCCAGGGTGACAAAGAAGCAGAACTAGGGCTTCCTTTCTCTCCACTGTGTGATCGCAAGTCTACTATGGTTGCTCAGTCTCAAATAGGTATGTCCCTTTTGGTGCATGCAAAGTAGCATCTTGAAATCAAAACTTACTCATCCCTACAGGGCTAAGATTGTGATGATCTCTCATCATTTGGAACTAGAGGAAATAAAACACAGTGGCGTATTTTCCCCAGATCAAAAATTCAAACTGAGGAGCTGTTGTATTTATGGTGGTGGTTTGATGCAGTAGCCAAGTTACCTCTGATATGTCTGCAGAAATGACTACAGTGCCTGGTTATGACACTACTTCATGTCTTTCTAAGCTGTGTAGATAAGGTGCACGGGGCAGTGTGTTGTGACATGAGTATCATTGGTGGATATGAAAATGTAATGTCAGTACCTTCAGTGACCTGGGCAAAACCTATTGTGTGTTTTCCCATTTATTCCTCCCACTTTTTCCCTCCCAGTGCTTCGAGCCAACCGATACATTTCACTGAAGCCAAGTAAATAGCAAACCTTTTTCTGCTCTGCCCGGTCAGAAACAGAGATCGTTTACAGACTCACCAACAGCGCTTTCCCTACCACTCCTCCAGTTATTGAGTAAAAAAGTAGGAGAATCATGAGGCAACAAGCCTGGTATTTGGTGAGAAAACAAGAGGAGCTAAGTGAAGGAAAACTCTTCAGGAGGCTGGGAGAAAAAAAAAAAAAAGACAACAATAAAGGTGAATTTGTGGGTGAATTTTTGTACCTAGGAAACAAACTAATTAGATCGAAGAATGTGATCTAATCTCAGCTTGAGACCAGGAAGCCAAATGGAATAACAAAAGAAAGATAACACAGACCCTAAAAATAAGGGTACTGAGACCAGCAGCAGAAAGAGAGGGAGTATATTAAATGAAAACAAAAAATTTGAAGTATGAAGTTTCTCTCAAAGAACAAGACAAAGTTATCCCTGAACCTAGGAAAGTTCATACTCATATCTGTGGCTAAGAGACGTTTCTGTTTAAAATTATTTTGTTGTTACTGTTAGGCAAGCCATTCTCTGAGGGACCCCATCCCAGATTTTTCTGGCTTAGGAAGTTTAGACAGTTCAGCCAAGAATCTGAACTTGAAAAGCCCAACGCAAGCCTGGCCTGGTTGCCAGACTTGTAGCATTTACTCCTCTGCAATGGTAACCCAGAAGAGTGGGAATGTGTGTAGAGCACAGTGCAATGGTGTGTTCTGCCAAGGTCTGGGTGGAGTGGAGCAGCAGCAAATTCAAAGTGCTGCATTCTCAGCTAAAACCCATGTTGAGGGCTCCTGGGTACACTACACCTACTGCTGTGCTGTGGGAGAAGATAACCTCTCTCTCTCTCTGGCTGGCATGGAGGGAAGCACATGTAGAGACTCCTCTTTCACATCCCTGCTAACAGCTTTCAGATGATGTCCCTCACTCTTTTCAGAGGGGTGGTGCTTCCCATAACATCCCTCTACGGAGGGACCTGTGTGTGCTTGGAAACAGTTTTCCTTGTCCTCCTCTTTTGTGCTCCTTTGCTCAGGAAGCCAGGAGAGCCAAGTAACTTCTGTACCAATGCCCCTTGTGTCAAGCCACTGCAAATGTAATGATGAATTAAACAATCACAAACACAGTTCCACCTTATGAAAGAGGCACTTGTCAGTAGGCAAAGGTGGCCTTATTTAGCCATACACTATTTGTCCTTTGATTTGATTTGTGCTGTTTAGTAATCCATTGACAGTAATAGGCTATTCTCTATAAATCTTGCCTTCTAACATTGTAAAATTTTCATTTCTCAGTCTGCTGCACATATTGGCAGTGTCTTTCTATAAAGTCTCTTTTGTTAAATCAAAACCTTTTATATATTCTGGCTATCTGCTGAAGTAAGGCTTTCAGAGTTATAGGCTAGATTCTCAGACAAATAAGCTGTTCCCATTCATTTATTTACCTGATTAATAGCCATAACAAATTGTTCCCTGGAATAGTAATTACTACATTTCTTTGCAAAAGTAAGTTTTTATTCAATCCAAATTGTGCTATTATCTGCAGCAAGCAGTTTCCACAGTTGAAAAACCTCTGTCCTTTGTGAAAGAAAATTGTGCTCTTGGTTCTGTCAGGGACAGAGCTTAGGAATCCTGTTGTGTTGCCTCAACTTGTTCATAGTTGTGGATTTGCTGCTCTGAGGTCACTGCAGATGCAACAACAGTGTGCAAGGATTTTCATTAACAAAAGATTCTCACAAATGCAGACTGAATGTTTTGCAGCACAGATGTTTTCCTTGGAAATGGAGCAATCTAACAACAAAACCTTATTCAAAAGAAAGAATGTCCCCCTCTCCTCTTGTTTCAGTTTGAGTAGAAATTGTTCAGCATTTAAAATGATAATTAAAACCCCTGAATGTCAAGTAATGAACCTGCATTTTAAAACCTATTAAAGTTAATAATCAATTTATCGTCCTTTTTCTTCTTCAGTAGAATGTGGTAAATATTTCTGTACCACAGTGAAGTATAGATATCAGGAGGGATTCATGTCCAAAAGTCACACTGCTCATCAGAGTGGGGGAGACAAACAAACTGCAAAGGAAACGGAGCCAAGACTTGTATTTCCCTACAAGAATATCAGGAGTTAAAGCTTCTCTGTCTGTCTCAGACTGTAGGAAGCTTGTTTGACTGGAGATCATCCTTTGTCATTGTCCTCTTTTGCAGCTGATAAATGTAGCAACATCATTTTATTTTTATCCTTTGGCTAGTAAGAAAGAAAATTACAGCTTCAGAAAACATTGGATGGAGGCTGATGAGTGCACGCTGATGATTTTTGTTTCTTTTTTCTGTTTGCTTTTGGTGGTGGCCTTTAGGGAAACTGTCCTTAGCCAGTGTTTGCTGTCATGATGTTCTCAGGTGGAATGAATGAACACTTGGCGCATGCCTGGAATCCACCCTCAGCATGCAGTGTTAATTGGTAAAATCATCTTAGTCACTGAGGTACAGAAATATTAATCATGCTCATTCTGCTGAAGAAGAAGAAGGAGGATAAAATGGTCATTAGCATTAATAGGTCTTAAAACCCAGGTTCATTATTTGATATTCAGAGTTTTTAATTAGCAAACTAAATCACCATATTTAAATCACAGTGTCTTTAGGTAAGAAGAGAGACAACATGGTGGGTGGGTGTCACTTGGGAATATGATGTAAGTTACATAATTATTAGTAAATCGTACATTTTGTTTCTACTATAGCAGATTATGTTTCCCAGCTTCATTATAATCCCCATTTTAGGGTAACATAGTTGAATAATTTATTCATGTTACAGGGAAAAGAGGACAAAAATGCCACTTATCAAAGAGAAGTTCTCCTAGGTCTTTGAGTTTGTTTACCAGTGGTCCCTCATGCTACCTCTGCATATCTTTGTTGATGAGATGCAGGATTTCTACCAGGGAAGAAGCCACTTAAAACTGGACCTTGTGGTCATGTGCAAATGTAGAGCATCTCAGGAAGCAGATCCCACCACCTCACTGCTGAAGTTAATGGCACAGTCATACGTCTGATATAAAAGATTTGCATGTCTTTGGGTTGTTAGAGGTGATGGAGCAAATGGCAGCGGTCTTATTTGCCAAGCAGAAGTGAAAAGGTGCAATGGCTTGAGTTTCTGTGGTCATTAAGGGGTAAAAAAATTTTTGAGTGAAAGGGAACAGAAGAGACATACAGACAGGCAGACACACACACACACATATGTAATTCAAGTTCTCATTATTCTCAAGATTCCTGTGGCACACGTAACACTGTTCTCAGTCACTACATTTTCCAGTGTTTTAAAAAAATGTATGAAGTTTGCTGGGATTATCTGGGTTGTGATCTAGAACACAATTTCCTTTTGTGGCTTTATACTGCATACATTTCCGATTAACTCTCTGGGAGGAATGCAGTTCTTTTTCCCCTAAATTTGAATAGATAAGACTGTCTCAGTGTTATGGTTTCAGATGTTCAGATAAGTGCATATTTTCTCCAGATTTACAGAATGTTAGTATGAAATTCCGAGAACTTGCAAGTAAGATTTCTAATTTGGCTAGGCATGAAAACACACTTAATTATCCATCCTTTTAGAAATTTAACAAAAATCAGGGGAGGGAACTGGAACTAGAAGGATGCTCAGCTGCTTTGCACTCAAAACGTGGATCAAAGCATCTGTGAATTCAGGTGCCTGGCCCATGTGGTCTCTTATCCTTTTATCATTCTGTTATCACCTACAATCACCAGAGTTTGTCATAGAAACATATCACAACCCAGTCAGAGAAATGATAATACAGGATGTTTCAAAAAGGTGGACCTAATTTCAAAGCAGAATGTCTTGTGAACTGGGTTGATCTTTTTGAAACACCCTATATTATGAATGTATAATTAGTAGTTGATGATTAACAAATTTTTAAAAATTCTAACAGTAGGGAAAGACCTGAATCCAGATGTGCCTTAGGAGGGATTAAAGACATCATTGTTTTCTTGACTCCCTGCAGCACTCAGAAATTTGAACATATGAAATAGCCCTTGCCCCGGGTGCGAATTTAGGGGAAGGTGTAAGGTACTGTAAGCTCCTCATTCTCACATATTTTCCATGCAACTTGAATTTTCATTCATCTCATGAGCTTAGGGCCACAGGGCCATTCAGTCTGCCCTTCCCAATATTCAGATCAGAGCCATATTCATCTCTGCCAAACTACTGAAGCAGAAATTATTTGGCCCTTCATATTTTTCCTTTCCTTATATTAAAAAAATGTGGGGAAAAGCATCTAAATCTGTTTTATTATCAACAAGAACAGGCTGGCTAAGCACTGAGGAGAGAATATTCACAGCAATCCACTGATATGTAGTAAAGGCAGTTTGCATGTAACTCCACACCAGCAAAGCTTACCAGTGTTATTACTGTTACATTAATTTTCTACTTTTAGGGAGTTCATATTTGAAACTGGGTTTTATCCAAATCTGCTGGGAATTTGCCTTAAATATCACTCTCCTCATATAAAACAAGTTCTGGTGCATCTGTTTATGTTCTGATTTGCCAGAGTTTCTTTCCAGTGTTTAAGAGGCACCTTTTGTTGCATGCTGTATCCAGACTCTTGGGTCAGGGATTAATGTATAACTCTGTTTTCCTTTTCTAGTATTTGCCTATCCCTCTTTTAAGGTATAATTTTTCTATTCTGTCTTTTACAGTGTGGTTTCCTGCAATCACTGAAGCAGTGACTCCACATAAATCCTCCTCTTGCCTACTTGACTCTGCTTGTGTTTCTGCTCAGGTTTCATTGATTTCATCGTGGAACCCACTTTTACTGTGCTGACTGACATGACGGAGAAGATTGTGACTCCACTCATCGATGAAGCTTCCCGCTCTGGCATGTCTGGGTTCAGACGTTCCAGGTGAATAACCATGTGCCCTTCTCCTTCGCTCTGCATGTGCTGCCATTGCTCCCAACTCCCCCAGTTTCCCTGCAACAGTGTATGTCTTCCATGGGGCTTAAAGCCACATAGACAGTGACGAGGCTGGTGAGGGACCTGGAGCACAAGCCTTATGATGAGAGGCAGAGGGAACTGGGGTTGTTTAGCCTGGAGAAAAGGAGGCTGAGGGGAGACTTTATTGCTGTCTACAGCTACCTGAAAGGAGGTTGTAGCATGGAGAGTGTTGGTCTCTTCTCACAAGTAGCAAGTGGTAGGACAAGAGGAAATGGCCTCAAGTTGCGGCAGGGAATGTTCAGATTGGATATTATGAAAAAATTCTTCATAGAAAGGGCTGTGAAGCAGTGGAACAGGCTTCCCAGGGAAGTGGTGGAGTCACCATCCATGGAGATGTTTAAAATGCATATAGATGAGGCTCTTAAGGACATGGTTTAGTGCTAGATTTAGGTTATGGTTTGGCTTGATGATCTTAATGGTCTTTTCCAACCAAAATGATTCTATGATTCTATGTCCACATTGCTGACACTGCAGCTCACCTTGTGATGTGACTTTGTTGCAGGGAAACTCCAGTCTAGGGGGAAGAGGCAATGAGGGAGGCTGGCATGAACCTGAGCTGTGCCTCCAAAAGCACAAATGGTTGTAGCCATGCGATCAGGTGAACTTTAGTGCTCTCTTAGTGGCTCATATCAAAGAGAAGGTAGAGAGAGTCATTGAGAGGCACTCATTTCCTCATGTCTAGAAGCATAAATAGGTTTGAAATATGATACAGAAGAATACTGGAAAGTATAAGCAGACTTTAGTGACAATATTTAGGGTTACGCAAAGATGTGAAGTACCTGGAGTTGGGCTGTAAGGAGTCTTGGCACATTCAACCTGCTCTGCTGTTGTAGAGAAACTACTCTTTTAGTAGTTTCATGGACAGGGCATGTCTTGGGATTCAAATGCCATGTGCATGTGTGCCATGTCCTAGAACAGGGTTACCAAGTCAGGATTCTGTCTCTCAGGTGACTTCTTTACTCGGGCTGTTATCTTTCTACTTCAGTTTTCTTGCCGCCTTTATTAAAATGTGCACAATGAAGTGTTCATCCTTGAAAGATAACTGTAGAGTCTGTAACTGAATGCCTGATTTCAGCCTCAGTTGTGCTCACCATGCCCTGAACAGAAATTGAAGTCCTGTCCTGTGCCTAATGGCTCCCATTGGTGAATTTTAGGAGGCTGCTCCTTTGACATATTTGGTTTGTACAATTGTTTGGCTTCCCAATGAATATTTAGGGAGTGAAGATGTGCAACAAAGGTTATGGTAACACTTTGAGTGATTCTGTTTCTTAGGGACTATGGATACAAAAAAATAATCAGGGAAAACCTGCCTTTTATTTCTAATACTGTCTCAAGTTGTGCAGTTTGCTTTAACATTGGTTGCCCTGGGTGGGAACGTAGGTTGAGGGATTCAAGCTTAGTTTTTGTTTGTTTTTTTTTCTGGTTGACTCTGTTAAGTCATCTGGACTTACAGTCATTATTTCTTCTTAACTTCATTTGGGTGTATGGCATGCTGATTTTTTCTGTGTTTTGTGATCTTGTGCCCCAGTCTGAATAGCATTAGTCCCTCTGAAGTTAAAAGATCAAGTGTCAAGAGCACTGGGTCCGAAGGAAGTGCCTCACTCAATTGCTCCATACTCACTGTGGACTTCAAATGTTTTAAAGCCACCTGGACTGAGGTGGTGCAGCAGAACCGGGAAAAATGGAAAGCACAAGCCACCAAAGGTAACCCCCAGGTTTCTCAGTGAAAGAATAAAAATTCTTTTGACTTGTTCTTCAAGCTCTTCTTCAATCAAATTGTTCTCCAAATAAGGACTGTTAGTTTGAAAGAATCTGCTTTTCAAGGTCAACAACCTACACTGAGTTGTGACTCATCTGTGCCTTATGCTCTTCTAATGTGGTGTAAGTGTACATAATGAAGAGGATGTGGACAATGGGAGGAAAAACAAAATCGTAAGGGACGTCATGAGTCAGACTCAGGGTGGGTGCAAAAATAGCTGGGACAGCATTTGTAGAGATAGGTTATCGGTTGTTCACTGTTAAGATTGAAAGAAGTATGGATGATAGTTCAGGGGAAAAGGACAGGATATTCTGGATTTACAGCTGTTTTCGTATTTCTAGTGGTAACTTGGATAATGAATTGGGAACTGTGCTGCAAATGCTCATGATGTCATCAGTCTGTGAGGGACTGCAAATATTTCAGAAGAATCTGAAGGCCGTGTTGGTTGCAAGTTGACCAGCGTTCAGTATTGTCATGCTATTGAAAAGACAAGATAAAACAAAGCAAAACAAACAACCCCAAAACCAAACAAACAAAAACCCAAACCAAACAAACTCAAACAAACAAACAAAACCCAACCAGACTTTGCTTCTATGACCCCTCTGGCATTCTTTGTGTCTTTCCAGCAGTAACCAGGCCGCTACAGCAGTTCTGTGCCCAGTTTTGGCCACTGCAGTTAAGAAAACATATGAACCAGTTGCAGAAAATACAGAGTACAGCAATGCAAATGATGCTAACTGTTGTTTACAGCTGAAAGCAGTTTTCTGAAGACTACTACAGCTGCAAAATAAGGAAACAATATTTTTTTATTCAAATACTCTGTGCTGTTAAGAGGAAAAAAAAAAACCTGGCAGGTGATTATGAACTGATAATAAGTTAGGCATTGGCAAATCTTTGTTGTTGGAGATCTTTCAGAACTAATGGGAGCCATTTGTTGAGAACAACTTGGGTATAACTGCCCCTGGCCTACAGGGGCTGGATGATTGCCCAAGGTCTCCCTGAGACGTTGGATGATTTAGACCAGCTTTGAAACAAAAAATGGAGGAATGTATCACTGTTGTTTTTTTTTTGTTTTTTTTTTTTTTTAAATTTTGTGAAACTGTTTGTGATACTATTTCTTCTTCGGGCTGAATGCTTGTTACTCAAAGCCTTATTTAATGGAGATTTTGTGTTTCATGTAAATGGAAAGAGTTTGATTTTAATGTATTATGTGGCCTTGGCTTCAGGGCTGATGGAAGATTTGGTGTAGTTCTCCTGTTTGCCAGAGCAGATTGTTCCTCTCCAACTGAAAGGCCTCTCTAAAGGTGCAGGAAAGCACCAATTATTATTCAAATTAAATTTTCCTTTGTGATTAAAACTTGCCATTCAGGAAAATACTTTCTAGGCATTCAATGAAAATGAAAACAAAAACATAATTCAATATCTGCTTATTTGCCAAGGGCATTTTTTAGCCTTTTTTTTTTTTTTAAATAATTGGTTATTTACTATTTCATGGTTCTTTGTGGACCAAACAAATTAAAGCTAACCAAACAGGCAAGGCATTTAACATGTTCAGTGTCCCACAGTACAGGAGTGTTGAGTGAATGAAGCCAATACAGTAAACTAGTTTTCAGGATTTCATTTCAATGTGTACCATACATATTTGCTTGTCTACTAAGGATCTACTAGGTAAAAATCCTATATGCAAGAGAGACCTGTAGGGAAATAAAATCTATCATACAGAAGTATAGAGTAGGCTTTGTACCCACTTGCAGTGACTGCTTTGCATAAAGATTTTTTTCTAAATGTGCACATGTAAATGTCAAGTTATGATTTAACCGGATGTGCGGACATTGCTTAACTAATGCTGCTACTGGTAATATATATCGATGCAGTATTTCTTATCCATTTTTTACAGAGCATCCCAAGGATAACAGTTTTTTTTATTAATACTTTAGCTGGAGAGGAAGATGTTTTACTTTTGATTGCCTCATACAAAAATCCTTCTAGCAGATCCTGAGGGTAGTCTGTGGCAGAATTAGTTGATCACTTGAAAGCGAGAGCTTACCAGTCTGCATTATTAGACATGGGAGCCCTTGAGTCGATCATTTTATCTTTGCCTTTCTGACAATCTTTAGCCCAGAATTGTTCATTTACCTTATGATTTTGCCAGATTTCATTGCCAATAACTTCGATCAGGGCCCTGCTTTGTGGGTCAAAGATTCAGAAAGCAATCTCAGCTTCTGCTCATCTAAATTCTTTGACTTATCACATAATTTCTGTGTTTCTGGGTGCATTTAGCAATACAAGCATGCGTATTTTTTTATCCTGAAAGTTTTATACAAATGTATGGTTCACCATACCCTTGTATGGGCTGGGGACTAAGGATTTGGACTGCAGAGCCCCTACATGAAAACCTTTGCTCAGCTGCTGTCTTGCTCCTGACTTGCAGCAAGTCCCTGTAGCCCCTCCATCTGCCATGCCTGTCTTTGCCATATGCAGCAGGGCCTGCCGCACAGCAGGAGTTTAAATTGCTGACCCCCATCAAACTGGTGTCTTGCAATGCATCAAGATGCTCTACCAATAAACATGAGAATTATTAAGAGAAGACAGATAAAGCGTTAAACTGTTCATTGAGAACAAATAGCAACTGGGGATCAAAAGGGAAGGAAACCCGTTTATTTATTATTGTTGCTACTACTATTATTATTATTAAATTATTTGTAGAATACTGTATTCCCTTTGGTAATGGCATTGTCCCTAAAAGCATCAGTGAGCTGTTTTTATCCTCCATGTGGTATTTATAGAAAATTTCTTGGAGTGTGTGGGCAAAGTAAGTGGATTTTCTGCTGCTCTCCTTTCGCTTAAAGGATCATCATTAAATAGCTGCAAATTAAAAAACTGAATAAACAAACACCCTGATGTGCAGAGCACCACTTAGATAAAGTATTTTTGTCAGTAATTTTGACAAGAGGCTCTCGTCCAATGGTGCTGTAGCAAGCCCCAGTCTACTGAGCTGAATTTCTCCCCTGTGGTTCAGGTGCAAAATGCAGCATTTTTTTTTCAGATCCCCAAATGAGAGAAATTCTTCTGTACTCCATGAGACTTCAGGGAAATTATCAACATGCATAGCTGAGCTATCTTTGGAAGTGACCATAGATTTCAGGAATGATTAATAAAGTGAGAGAAGCTCATATCTAATTTAATTATATTTTCATGTGAGCCATAATTCATTAATTTAAAAATTAATTAACTTTAGTTAGCTGCTGGCAAGGAAATACAGATTGGCATTTCTTATAAAGACAACTTTCCCCCTTTCTCTCTTGTATCTCATTGGTACATTTTTCTCAAAATTGGCTCTGATTCATTCATAAGAAGTATGCAACAAGACACTTAGAAATTATTTTATAATTTTTACTCACTGGCCAAGACTTTGCTCCTGTAAGGAACAAAACATCTCTATAGATGTCAAGAATACTTCCATAGGACTGGGATAGACTTTGTTAATTGTTTTGTAGGATCTGCTCATCAGCTTACACAATCTATCAGAAAACAGAACATACATCTGTGATTCCTACCACAACTAAAGTGCAGTTGTTCGGCCGTGATGGGGTAATGAGTGGGCTGGGATATTGCTGACCCAGAAGTCTTGAATACGGACATAGGCTGGTCACATCTGAATGCTCGGACTCAGTGTGGATGTAGATATTCTCTGAAGCTGCATAAACTGACAGGTTCCAAATTGAGAGTGTGCTAAGCTACTCAGCTGCCTTTCAGATTGGTTATTTCTTGAGCATGGAAAAGGAGGAAGAAATTATGGACTCTCTGCCCAGAGTCTGTGCACACCCAACCGTGTTTACGAGCTCCAGGGCTGTGCTGAGGGACTGTGGTTGTGTCTTGCTTTCCAGAGTGACACAGGAAGCCACTCAGAGCCTTTGCAGCTGAGTCTGTGGGGCTGTGCTGTACCCGACCTGGGCTAGAAATGTCATGGTCTCAACAGCTGGAGCCAAAGTAATTTGCAACCTGTGTTGTAAGCATGTGTTGCATCAGGACCTAAGGTTTTGATAAGAACTAGAGCAGTATCTTGAATGGGGGAAGTCGGCTTTTCTGTGATTTTTTTTTTTTTCCTGAATTGACAGTATTTTGAGATCCCGCTGTTATTCAACACTCTTGAAATTATACCTTTGTGTACTTGCGATCGACTCTAAGACTTTTTTGGGATGAAACAACTACTAATAGCAATATATTAGTCTTGCAAGAAAGGACAGAGCCACAAAGAAAGGATAACGGTATGTGGAAGGGAAGAGATTAGGAAGCTGGCATTGGAAGTAACCTGGAACAAGAGGGAAAAATAGTAGATGTCAAAGAACCAAAACTTTTTATGTGCCTAGAGTTGCATGGTACGGTATAAGATAAACTGAATGACTGCTTGTTGTGTGTTGAAAATGAAAGTAACTTTGGCAATCCTGGAGCCTTCAATAGCTAATATCTCTTTTAAATTTACCTTTTAAGAATTTTGAGGAACCTCATTTTCAAAGGTGAAGCTTACATGGTAAAAAATGACATACACATAATATACATTTAGGCCAATAGGGGGTGTGTTTTTCAGAATATTTTCTAAAATGTTCTCCTGTGCTCCTTTTCCCTTAGCAAGTCAATTCCTACATTTATTTAAGTAAAGTTGTGTGCATGTAAAAAGCCGAAGTAGATCTAGATATGTGAGTTGTATAATTCATGTCAAACGGACTGATAATCATGATTTCTTTCCTTGTTTTGCTTCACTCTTTGCTGAGGGTGCAGAAGAAAAAGCTAAGAAAGAAGCAGAGGAAAATGCTCATCAGGGAACAGATGAAAAGAAAACAGATGAAAAGGATGAGAAGAAGCCAGCTGAAGATGCCACAGCAGCAAAGACAGAGAACCACAAAGAACCAAATTCTGTGGAAAATAAAAGTGCAGATTCTAATAAGAATCATATAAATGGGACTCGACAAACCGGGGTGAACAAACACGAAACCTCTCAAGGGAAAAACGCAGCTAGGACAGATATGGGAATGGACTCTCATCACCCAGTGGAAGAGAAACAACATGTGCAGAATGGTGAGTTCGCTTCTTCCACTGAAATGTAAACTCAGCCCTAAAATGAGTATCTCACCAAAGTGATGGGGGAACCTCATGTCCTGGACCCAGAGCCTCTTCATGGACATTGTCATAGACACCTGCATATGCGAATCAGAAACTGTAAATTAACTCCCCCAAAAGGTGGAAAATGTTTAAAAATTGCATTAAACATTAAAAAAATATATAAGACCCATGAGAACAGATCAGTTGTCTCTTGGCCATTTCACTGTACTTTGCCCCCCAGGTCCTGCTCCCTGAAGAATAATCAAAAAATGGCAATGCAGCCACATGTGACTTGTCAAAAACTTGGCTAGTATCAGCCAGTCCAAAACTAGCAAAAAACTCAGACTTGGAAGCATCCTCTTCGCAAAACCAGAGTGAGCACACAGGCTTTGAAAGTCCCAGGCTCATGCAGTGAGTTTCGATGACAGCAGAGGCAGAAATTCTGTTTAAAAAATTCCTGATATGATTCTCACATCTTTCACTTGGCTGCTGGCTGTTCCCCATGATCCCTTCATCATTAACGTTTTTTTTTTTTAGATTGGAAGGACTATGGGCATCCAAGCTGTCATGCTCTGTTACATGTGGGATTTGTCTTCAGATAACGTTACGTGGGTGAATAGGAATGGGCCCCACAAGGATACAAAAAGGATGGGAACATATGGAATCCCAGTTAGGCTGCAGCAGACTTTTCTGAAATCTTTTGTTTTATGTAGTTCTAACAATACAGGGGTTAAGTGTACTATAGTGATTTTGACAGAACCTTTTTCTGCAATATTGCTCTGCTGAACGTGTCAGAAATGCTTTGAAATGAATTATAATGATTTCTGAAAATTAGTGTCTTCCTTAGGAGCAGAAATTCTGCTCCTTAATTTATGGGAAAAGGCCTTTATGAGATACATTCACTGCAGAGTCTTTGGAGACTGATGAAATCTTAACATTTATATATCTGGGTTCACCACAGCTTTCTTTACACCTATATGTTAATATCTCATTGTAAAGTATTTGCCCTATTATTGCTCTGCCTTTGTAATCTCTTTCAAAAAGATCATTATGATCATGATTCTGCTCTGCTGCTGGAAGTATGGCAGGGTAGATATTACAATACTCAAAAGTCCCCTATATATAATAAGTTATATTCAGTGGAAGTTCAGAAATTGCGTTGTCATCTGAGTTTAAAGTCTCTCTCAGTCACTCACTGCCCGTGTGCTTTCTCAGAGACATCCAACTGTGGAATAATGTATGTGTGGATGTTCGTGATCTTTTCCTGCACACTTAGGGTCAAGCAACTTCTTTATGCAATGATCAAATAAAGCATTATTAGCTCATCAATACCATCAGCTGTCTCATGGTGGATGAAATGTAAGAAGACTTTTATGCTTTGCTATATACATTTTAATTTCATTTCCTGAAGACAGTGTCCTGTTAGAGGCCACCTTCATCAAGCAGATAGCTCGTCCCTGCTTGGAGCTGCTCATACCTCTGTTTGAGGAGCCCAGGTCAGTGGCAGCTCCAGCTGAGGAGGTCACTGCTTGTCCTGTATCATCTTGCTTTCATTTTTCTCTCACCCACGCAGTGAGCTTAGGAAGAAAAACACGACAAGTTTTGGCTCTGAATAAGAACCGAAGAGGACATATTTTTTTCCATTTTGTTAAATATTTTAAGATTTTAAAGCCACTCCTCTTCTATACTATGATGAAGCTTAATTGGAGAGAGAGATCGATCCTCTGTCCCCCAAGAGTAACAAATATTGCCATGGCTAGGGCACAGTGTGGAAGAGGGAGACCTTGCTTCTCTACAATTTATCTTTTTTCGAATGGTTCCAAAAATAAATATCCACTGGCCATGACTATTTTGAAAGCAGATCATATCCACTTTAACAAGTAATACCTATAATCTTGATCCAAAGGCTGGGAAGTAGTTATAGTAACAAAAATAGTAACAGAAATGGAATGTCACTTAAATGCAGCTGTGCAACATACCTCACATTTACAAAACTCTGAAATGAGGCTTTTGCAGCTTCTTGTGTTGAGGTGTGGGTCACAAGTTTGCTGCTACTCCTCAAGGGGGAAAGGACAAGCTGCCCGCTCCTGTCTGGGCAGCCTGCTGTTGCTTTTCTGGACATCTGCAGGAAGGACGGACACCTTCTTTGCCACTATTTAGACACCGCACTTGAAAAACCCCTCTTCCACTAGAGCTCTCCCTTTAAGTTATTTTGTATTTGATCTTGCATTTGGCATTCTTATTCAATGAAGGGATGATCTGGGAAGGTTTGATGTGCTCTGCTGTGTGACTAATAGACGACAGAAAATGAGGGTGACTTTGGTTAACCTTCCTTGCCTCATAAAATACACCCCGGCTCAAGTTGCCATTTTCATTCTGCATCAACCAGTGCTCTGCCAAAGGCCTTGCTGTCCTGGTGTGCTACAGAGATTCTAAAGCCAGTGATCAATGCTAGGATAATTCTTTGTTCCCTGATAACGTCATCAAGGCACCAACACAAATGAATCTGTGGATAAAGGACACTGGTAAGAGAAAGTAAGACAAAATTGTATAGTACTTTTGGATATATCTAAGGTGGTTCTTTAATGCAGAGACTTATGAAGTATTGCAGGGTCTTAGTCCTTTAAAAGCATGCATGTTTCAGAGTCCTGATTTTGAAATGATGATTGTGCTCAGGTTTTTGATGGCCTACATACAACCAGAGGGAGTATGAGTTTGCATGTGCATTTAAAAAGGTGTTAACAATTAGAATAGATTTTAAAGTAGATTGCAAAGCTTGATTTTCTGTAGGGGTTGGAGAAATTTTTTCTCGTGATTTATCCTATGAAAATGTGTTGGTCCAGTTCATTGTGCATTCAGACCTTTTCTCCTTAGGAACATCTCCTTTGGATGTTGCAAATTGATTGAGTTACAAGCATTAAAAAAGTGCAGTCTACTTATAGTATTTCTTACTGCTTCTTTCTAGGTGAATTAAAGGAAGAAAAAAAGTTGGACAAAAAAGATCAGTCTAGTGTGGGGAATGAATCAAAGCAAACAGATGGTAAGGACAACATTTTATTATGTTTTGTCACCCATTTTTATATGCGATCTATTGTTTCCTAAACATCTGCAGTTTATTCTAAAAAAAAGTATGGTAACGAGAAGCAGACTTAACAGAAACAGTCATTAGACTCAAAAAAAGACATTTCCTAGGGGAAAATCATCCCTTTCACATAATGCCTAGTACCACTTAGTTGTTCTGTTGGTAAGCCTTATCCATCAATTTTTGTGCAGCGCATGCAAGAAAAATCCTGGATTATTGGAGTTGCTTAATAGGAAATGCGGATTTGTGAGGTTCTATGCTTTGAATTTCTTTGGGCCATATTCTGCTCTCTGTTAGGACAGGCTGCATGGGAGGTGCAAAAAAAAGAGCTAAGTAAAAACCTGCACAATGTGTCCCTGTTTTTCGTGATCGCATTTTATGCTATGCCAATACAAACACAAAGCTTTCTCGACTGAATTGTCTGAGGGGAAATTTACCAAGTGCTGTTGAACCACAAGTGTGGAGAGTAAACAGGAATGAGCACAGCAGTATAGAGGTCCTATTAAAGATACTATAGAAAAGAGATGTTGCTGAAACTTTGTTGAACTGAAACAATCCCAAACCGTAGGATGGTTTCTTGGGCATCTGGAAATAATTTCAAATGAGTCTGAGCCTAGTGGAGAGGTCCACAGAAATTTTAGTAGCCTTAGGATAGTGGAAAAGCAGCTGTAAGGTCTGTGGCATGTTTACTCTTCCGTGCCTCCTCAGCTGTGTACCACAGGGCTCTGAGATTGTATCTGAACCCACCTTGCTCCAAAAGCAATTGCTAAAGTAGCAAAATAAACAGAAACAAATAGTAGAGCTAGCATTTTCTTTGTGTGTGTCTCAATGAAATCCACTGAAACACAGCTATTCCTAAATGTAAATAATACAGTACTTTGTTTTGATGGTCAAGAAAGACATTGTAAGACACTGTAAGTACTGCAGTTTAGAGTGATACCATGTTTTCTTTTATTGATTCCTTTTAAGAAATTACTTAAAATTCCCATTGCTCTAGCAAAGTGGTAACTAAGACGAAAATGCAATACCTCAACTAAAAAAGTAGAAAAAATAATCTGGAAGCATGTATTAATTTTAGACACATAAATATGTATTTTTTTAAAGAGGTCCCTTAGGAACAAATGTTTAGGAAAGTTCAGTTATTTTGTTAAGAGGTCATATTATTTACACAGTTAAGTGTCTGTCAGGAAAACAGTCTTGAACAAGTACCATTCACAACTCTTCCTGTGGTCATGCAGAAATTGAGCACAAATACTCAAATAACACGCAACTCTTCAGGTATTTGTGTACATGTGCAGTGCTGTATGTAACTATCAAGGCCTCAGAAGAACTAATGAGCAGAACGGCTACTCTCCCCACTGCAGTGGGTGATGGCTGAAACCCTGGCAGGACCAGGTAGACACAGAAACACTGGGACTTCTTTAGGAGGATTCAGGAGCATCAGCCCATCCAAAAGAGTAGATCCAGGAGTCCCTGACTTTGAGGACCAGGTTACATTTGAAGATCTGCACTCTCAAGGTCTTGGAAAGATTAGGGACATCTATTAAGTTGGACAGGAGGACCAAGTAGTTAATGTTTCATGATGACTTGAAGATTGAGGGTGTGAATTTTGTTCCTTGCTAGTCTTTGTGTGGTGTTAGTTATTGAATGTCTACTTGTTATCCTGTAAGAAAATGTTCTGCTTGTCCCCTAAGGGAAAAGACCAATACCATGGGACTAGTTGATTACAGTGAATAAACAACTGTAACCATGCAAGGACAATTTGTGGTCTGAATGTTTTTCATTCAGATGCTGTAGAGACAGATTATAGCTAACAATCTCATTGATAGAAATCAGGAGAAAATTTGTGAATGATGCAACTTAGAAAGGAAAGCACTAGAGTGGCGCTTGCTGTGACAAATGCAGTGCAACCTGTTCTGTCCATTACTCAATCCAGAGGAAATCTCCTCACCAGCCATTTGAGGGATGTGGAGAAAGGAACATTATCTGTGGATAATACATAGCTGTTTGCAGACTACTGAAATGTTTACCCGAACATATGCTTTTTCACATGCTGGAAAAAAAAGATTAAGTGGGGGAGTTAGATTGAGGTTACAGCTATAATGCACTCACCACTTGTAGTTTGCTGCTGGGTGAAACTCACCATGGGCTTTTGGCAGGGTCAAGGGTACTCGTGTTTTAGAGCCTCTGTTCAGTACATAGCTGAGGTGTGTTTGCATTAAACAGGTTCCCATTTGTGCAGATTTACCATGAGGGCTTCAACTTTCTCACCACCACCCATTAGCATCAGCTTGAGCCTTGTACCCAGCTGAGGTCAGTCTGCTGCACTGTCCTACTGCACAGGCATCCTGCACCTGGAAAAGAAAGCTGCAGAGGATATGTTGCATAAATCATCAGAGGATCTGTGTCCAAGTTGATTTTTGAGCATGTAGAAATTAAGTTATTGTAATATCTTGTGATAGAAATACATACATACCAGTGTGTTTCAAAAAGGTGGACCCAGTTTCAGGTGGTAAGAGTTTCAGATTGGGTCAATCTTCTTGAAACACCCTGTTTTTCTAGTACATTTGTCCTTCTGCTACATAGGGAACCAAGTGGTCAGGGACACATAGAATAACGATTCCATGTGGACAGGAGAAGACATTGAAGCTGCATGTCTACACTGTAGTCACAGGTGTGAAATGTAGCTTCTGGCTAAGAGTTACCTTGAAGCTACACAAAAACAGTTAAGTGGGCATGCCTCCAGAACATCCAGCATCTAGCCAGAGCTCATACGATTGAGTCAATCCATACCAAAGCCAAAACCACCTACTTTAAAGCTAGCTTGAGGATGCCTATGTAAGCTGCAGCATGCCTTAGATTTCAGTCTTAACTGCTTTAAAAACCTGTGGACATCTCTTGAATGTAGGCTGTTTTCCTTCTCATATTAATCTAGTCTTCATATTATTGTCTTTTTTTTTTTTTCTATGGGAGGTACTGCTTGTTATTCAGTACTGCTCATTTTTTTGGTTCCAAGAAAAGAGATATGGGGCTGCCATTTCCCACATAAAGACACAGTCCTGTAAGACACATCATCAGCACAAGTTTTCATAAAATGTTTCCTGTGGGATAGAACATTATTAAACCATTTGGAAAATCTGATTTTCACATGTGAAATAATTGCTTTTCGACACTTTGAGTGGAAAATTGTAAGCAGTCACATGGAAATAGTTTTTATCTACATTCACAAACTTTATTTTTTGCAGCTGCTTTTTCTGCTCACAAAACTGACAACAAATGAGAATATTATTCTTCCCCATTTCAGACTAGATATAAAGAAGCAATTTTTTGCTCTGAGGGTGGTGAAACACTGGCACAGGTTGCCCAGAGAGGTGGTAAATGCCCCATCTCTGGAGACATTCCAGGTCAGGCTGGACAGGGCTCTGAGCAACCTGATCTAGTTGAAGATGTCCCTGCTCATTGCAGGGGGGTTGGACTAGATGACCTTTGAAGGTGACTTCCAACCCAAACTGTTCTGTGATTCTATGATCACCACTTTCACAGGTTACCTCTACCACTTCCTGATTTTTTTTCCTTCTGTGAAAAGATTCTGCAATGTTAATAAAAAGTTTTCAGTGCAACTCTCTGTTCTGGTGACCAAAACACAGTTTGTTCAAACACTCCTTGTCAGCTAGCAATTGCAGACAATTAAAAGGTTCCTTTTTTGTGTTTGTCTTGGGAATTTATTATTCTAGTAGTATCATGCACGTTTTCAGGTTATATAGCACAGAAATATGCAGGATACTTTGATTTTGAACAGCTAGTACAGAGAAAGCCTAATGTGCCCTGGGTATGTGTGATGAGCAGCAATGCTCCCACCTCGTGGTGAAATCATAACTCTGCATTTTGACAGGTCATAATTTCAATAATATAAATTATACATTCCTCTACACAGTGCAACGTAATAGAAGAGAATTGAATATAGTTAATATAGTTACTAGAATATAACATAATATAATACAGTATGTAGCCTTTTAAATAGGCTGTGTGAAGACTTCGTAACAGGCTTGCAAGAAATTGAGGTTTTAGCTATCTTTATTTTGATTTTGCTAAGCTATACTGTTGCTTAACGGTAGTTAAAAGCCTTTCCTGTATGTTCGATACATTGCCCATGCCAACATGTAAAGCTGCCTTTTGATCTTAATTTTTCTTAGCAATCATTCCTTGATCAGCAAGTAGAAAATTCCCTGATTAAAAAGTACAAGGACTTCTTTATTTTCTGTCCCAGTGGTCCCCAAAAATCAAGTGGCAGAGGAGCTATCACAGAATGTTTTTAACTGAGAATGCCTTTGGTATAGGAACATGGTGGTGTGAAGGAACTATGACGATGGCTCTATCGCAGACAGAGCTGAATTAACGAGATTCTTTCCAGCTTCATTTAAGGAGAATGCAGCTTTTTGCAAAGCTGTTCAATCATTTAAAAATGATCTGTCTTTGCAGCCTTTTGTGGAAACAGTTTTCATGTGTGTCGCTCTAGCCAAGACCACTACGTAGCCCTGAACGCTTAGGCAGACTGCTGACAAAACGCTGCTCATGTAATGTGAATAGTGCCGATGTTATTTTAAAAGAGGTTAATCAAGTATATAAATGAACAGCATTTGTCTATATCTTCTTGAGAGAGGTAAAAAGGTAAATTTCAGTTCACATAAATAATAGTGTCATTTCTATTTTTATTCCAAAAAATAGGCTGATTTCTCCATTATTGTTGGATGCAAAATGCCCATTTCATTTTGTAAGGCAAATACATTGGATTCCTTCTTGCTGCTTGGTAGTGTTCTTGATACTATACGTCACAATCCAGCAGCAGTGGCAAATTGTAATTAGTCTAAGACTACTTTGAAAGATGATTTCCTTCCTTTTCTTACTTCTTTTTATGGCCTGGTAGTTGAGTTACGTTAGAGGTTATTACCCCACGTTAGAAATTGGAAAGCGTTGTACTGGTACCTTCTGGAAAAGCTTGCCTGAAGGTATGAAGGCATTTTGCTATCCAAAAAAGGCATATTTCACCGCAACTTATCTCTGCTGAACAACTGCTTAGTAGTAGTGCAGTATAGGATAACTGGAGGGGGAAAACGCTTCTGTGCTTTTAAAAATCCTGTTTCTGCTCTTTTGAAAAAAACGAGTGTGTCTAATTTAGCAAGTGGCACCTGAGGCAAGCTGGAATTTACATAGAGAGATGTACTCTGAAGAAGGTTTTATGCAGTTTTAATATCAAATGGAAGATGAACATAATGTGATGTGATCTTTGAAGTTAAATGCAAAATACCATTGTCAGCATCCTGACCTCAGGAACATTACATCACAATGACATGCATGCTTGATGAGAATATGAGAAATACATAGAAAGATACCTTTTATAATTATGCAGATGATTTTGCAGCTTGTCAGTTTTTTGAGTTTGTGTGTAAGTCTTATGGAGCCTACCTGGTTTTTCTTCGAGACTTTCATGTATCTCTTTTTTAGCCTGCTTTCCATTGTGCAGGCCATGCCAGGTAATTAGAAAGTCCTTAGGATGCTTGATTGCTTTTTGCTTCTACTTTACATGAAGTCACAGATATATGTGACCAGTTTAAAAATTAAGAAAAGCATTCAGCTTGATTTCAGATTTAAGTGAACATTTGGAATATTCGTTCCAGATTCATGATGGAAAAAAAAAATCACTGCAGGTACTTAAGTAGGTTCTTTGAGTAGTTAACTTTATGAGGAATGTTTTTTCAGGTTACCTTTGGTCCTTTAAATATAGTTCTGCTCAGAGATAGCATACAGCTGCATTGCTCCTTGGGGGTAACGTACATGGTCCTAGAGGCATGGAGGAATGTATATCTTACACAGTACATTGCAGAAATTCCTCCTTGATTCGCACAAGTCAGGGAGTGGAGCTGTGACCTTTCTTCTGTTATACTCCTTCTTACACCACGTAAGATTATTTGCCTGTACAATGATGTATAGAAGTTCTCTTCTTCAGAAGAGGAGAGTCTTCCTTGCTCCCCAGCTGCACGAATTTATGTTCTGTCCAGTGACAGTGAGGCCTCTTTTTCCCCATGCAATGCTTAGTCCTGAAAGAGAAACAAGATCATGTCCAAAAGGAATGACTGAAGGGGAGGAAGAATATGAAATGGCTCCTCAAAAGCAGTCGGTCACCTTTAGCTTTCATCTTATCCCTTCCACATGAAACAGCTAGCTTCCAGTTTGAGCATACCAGCTATAGGTATCTTAACAGATCAGGACTCTGACCAGGTAGTTTAAGTAGAAGCATTACAAAGGAAGGAATCCAACATCCAACTGTGTGGGAATCCAGATATAAAGACTGCACTCAACAAACTGCCAGCTGGGTGCTTGGTGGGTACCTTCGATGCCCTTGGCGTTTTGTGCTAGACCTGCTGCCTGGTCATGCCCTGGGGGCAGAGGCAAAAGGACATCGGTCCCCTTGGGCTGCCCAGTCTGCAGTTCTGTACCGTTCAATCCACAAAAGCTGGACAAAGAGAAGAGACAGTCAATTTACAGCTTAGTTTTCTGAAACTCATACCTTAGTAGTAATCTTTACTACTTATTACCATTCATTGGTCCATTGCTCAGCAATTCATTCTTCTGTCTGCTTTTAAACTGCTGCTTTGCTATTCTTAATATAAAAACTTGGAACCTGGAGGCAATAAAACATGTAGAAGAAGAAAACCAGCAAGTGATATTATTTGAAAAGTGCTATTTAGAATCGGGCAAAAGTATTAAGGAAATTAAGAAATTCGAAATGATTGTAGAAAACTGAAGAGGCACTGAAAAAAATCCAAATGAAAATTTTTGCTTTGAATTGATGTTTCATTTTTAGCCAGCTTTAACTAAAAGGTAAAAATGAAAGTTTTGTTTGAGTTAAGTGGAAAGTTGAGCTGATCTTTCATTTCTTCTCCAACTCCCTCCCACCAAAAAGACCCCAGTCCCCAGTAATTGTTTTTGTCATGCAAGAGAGAAAACAACATCTGACCCAGAGCTAAGCATTGTCCTAATTTTTCAGTTTAGTCACTCAATCAAAGAACCTATTATTTGCCCAGTGCTAATTACAAAATTCTGATTCATGTATTTGGCTGAAAACTTTGTTAGCTTTGATTGTTCTTTTGCCTGTGGCAGCCCATCCCTCTTGTTCCTTGAAACGCACTGGAGTTTTCATTTCCATCCACAGTGGAACAGCTCATTATGAAAACCATGATCGAGCTTTTACGTCAAACATGTTCAGACCTTTGAATTATGTGTGATTATCAAATATGGAATAAACTTTCACTGTAGGTTGCTTTGCATAATAAGTGTCCAATTCTTTTATACATGCTTTACTCAGGAAACTCAAAAGTTATTTGGTGTAACCAAAATTTTGCCAATGTATTCATTGTGTTTTTCTCTACTGTTACCTATTTCCATAATGTAGTGGTAAGCAAACAACATATATTAAAACAAAGCTAATATCTTTCTTCCATCACTGATGTGATCTCAGGTCAAGTGTAATGCAAGTTGCCAAGCAAACATAAAACAACATCAATGTGAACAGGACTAGAAATTGACATCATGAAAGATTTAGGGATAATTATGTGCCAAAACTCAAAAATCAGAACACCTTCTATGCTAATTTCATTTATCCTCCTAGCAAAATGAATGTTAAGCACCTGGGTCATCTCCTAGATTAGAATGGTGATGGTTAAATTCAGTTACAAAACAAGTATTCAAAATTCTTTTCCAACAGCATTTATTCCTGTTTTCCCTTGCTTTAAACAGGATGCAGGCACTTTGGACTAACATTCTGTTTTCTTTGGAAAAAATAATCACTCTGAAATTTCTCATCCATTAAAAAGACAACGGAGATGAATTAACTTGCAACACCTATTTCTTCTTTATTTCACTGATCTTCTGAACTTTGTTTCTTAGGCTTCTTTTATCTCTGGTGCAATGGAAACAATTTCTTTGAAAAGGCTTTCCAAATGGCTTCAACAGGAGACAGGATCATCCAGTGCTGAGAACTGAGCACCGAGATTTTTGACATCTTCATTTTGTTCTGAGCACTAGGAGTAGCTTTAACAGTGCTTTTTAGATAGGGACGTGTATGACTGAGCACACTTTAGCACTCAGGGGAGACAAGAAATACCCTGGCTTTTGGGCATAAGCTTAGAAAATTAAGGGGTCAATCCTGCAAGATGCTGAGTGAGTCCACAAAAGAAATTAAAAGTGGCAAATTGAATGATCTGCCCCACTAGCTGCAAATACTTCTGTCATTTGTAGTAGGAAGGATAACTACTTTTTGGATTATGGGATATCTGTGACACGTTTATGCAGACTATTATTTCCCCTCGTTGTGCACTACATCATTAGTAATAGTTTTATGATATCAGTTGCCATACAACAGTTTGTCATTTCTGTTGTGTTTTCATCCAGTGTCTGGATGGAGTAGGGTGCTGGGGGAGAACAGAGTTTCACATAGTCTCATGCTGAAAAGCCAGGGCTCTGAATAAGTGAGTGTAGAGCCTACTTTAAAACATCAAGTCAGCTTTCCTGTGAACACGTGAACAACCATGTGGGTCGGAACGAAAGTCCCTCAGCTCTCCATCACCTCCCTGACAGCATTTCATTGCAGAGTTCTTAATGAACAAAGAACAAAACCAGAGCAATGCCTCCCCCCTACACCCTTCTGTCTTACAGACAGCCAAGGCAGGGGTCAAATCTCTGACTTGAATAGCCTCTGATGGATTTTTCTTCCATTGCTTTGCCTAGTTATCTTTAGAGGTTTGGTACTGTTTTGTGTGCTGGGCACTCAGGCAACACAATTCAGAAGTTACTTAGGCATTATGTGAAAAATCTTATCTTTTTATGGCTTTCAAATTTACTGCTTGATAGTTTTATTTGATAACCCCCTTCTTGGACTATGAGAATCAACGAGTGATTGTTCCCTATTCACATTCTTAGCACCACTCGTAACTCCATTTACCCTTTATTTGATTATCCCTGCAACTCTCCCTTTTCAGGCTAAAGAGCAATAGTGTGCAGAAATTTTATGTATTCAGCTTTCCTTCACATGCAACCCTTTTGATATCTGGTGTTTTCGTTAGCACATCTGTGTTACACACATTGTTATTGGGATGTGATGAGAGATTCCGATTTTAATAGTAGTGAGAAAACCTGTAGGATTCACTTCCCCTCCCCTAAATTTTCAAGAATAAAGTATACAAATTACAAAAAATGTTCATTTTAATATAATTGTATGCTGATTTTTTTAATTGATATATTTATGATGTTATATCATAAAAGCATGAAAAGGCATCACCATAAGGAACTTAATAAGGGATGTACTGAATGAACATGGTTAACTGCGGCTCTCTTTTTTGCTTTTTCTGTGCTTTAAAACTCTAACTCAAAAATATCTTGGGCTAGTATTACCTCAAGGGCAATGTTAGTTGGTGGTACAGTGGAGTTCTCCCATCCTATATGAGTCCTTATGCAGAATGCTAAGATGATGAGATTTGTTCATGCTAAGCACTACTTTTTCACAAGTGAACTGCAAGGTTACCACGATGAAGGAAGAAAATCCAAGTGTGTAATCTTGGATAACTGTGGTTTCATCTTGCACTTCATTCATGATTAAGTGTGGTTTTAATACTGAAGGAGTTTATATTTAAGCAGAGACAACAGGGACCATGCAGTAACCTCACAAGTGCTTTCATCGACTGGGACTACCAAGCAAGCTAAGTAGTTTGTGGAAAAACCCCTGCCCATGAAATCCTTATTCCACATCACACTGTCCTGCAGTCTGCATTCAACGTTTATTTTTCAGGATAAAAGAATAGCAGAGTTTTCTTTCAAATGCAATATTAAAACTGTGGAGCTCAATCTTGTCCTGACAGCCTGGCCCAGCACTGGAGGCTATGGGGAGGTATCCCGAGCCTTTTCTGGGCTGCGCTGTGATTTTGGCGGCTGGGCGGGAAGGGATGGAGGGAACAGGCAGACATTTGGCTGCGAAGTGGTGCTGGGAGAGGCCAGATCTCCACTTCCAGCTGGTACAACCAGCATCATGCCTGTGATTTACGCTCCGTCAGGAACATGAGTCATTACAGAACAGGTGTAGTTCTTGAGTCAATTTAAAATCTCACCTCAGTCTAAGTGCTTCTGGGGGTCTATTCCTGTTCTCCAACTGAGTAGCAGATTGTGAAAGTTTGCATTAGACAGCCAACTGTTAAAACGGGTAGTTCTTTTAAGGCCTTGGACTCCAAGGCATTTGTTTTATCACAAAAAGAGAGGCAAATGTGTGAGATTAATCACCAATTGTGCAAAACTGACAACCAGCTTCCTTGCTGTATGGATACAGTCATTCACTGAGTAATTCTGTGTGAGGGAAAAGACAAAACACAGTTTGTTTTCACTTCAGGAAGTCAGACTGCATAGTAACATAGTAAATATATACATTCATAGTCCAGTGAGCACAAGTTAAAAATGCCTTAGTATAAACTACAAGCTGATAGCAGAAGTGGACTGAATAATCTCCTTGCAGTGTGTGCAGGTATCACCTGAAGATCTGTAGAAGTCACTGGTATTTGCATTAGTGATCAAGGAGAGGGCCAGTACTCAACCTTGGCAAACAATATAAACTCGTCAGCGACACTGAAGGACTGAGATGTGCATTCAGATGAGGCTGTTTTAGATAATGAAATCTTAAAGTCTTCCTGTGTACCAAGTGCTGCATATTCATTCTTTTTCCTCTTTCAATTACCTCTGCTGATACGTACTAATATTTGCACTAGATCTATTGTGCTGAAATGAGAAAGAGGCTGAATCACTTCCAAGGTTAAGGTAGTGTAGGGAACCTACAATGTTTTGAAAGGGAAATTCAGCTAGGAAACTGACACATCTGCTCCACCAAATAGAAAAACAATTTAAAGTAAATGCTGGACTGGAATGTTCTCACTGGAGCTGATGATGTGGCTGACAGAAGCAAAAAGCATTATATGACTCCGTTCTCAACAGGGAACTTTTAGAGTCTGGAAAAAACATTGCATTTTCCCTTGTTGCATCAATGAGCATGAGAGAGGTTAAAAGTCTTGTGAGTATGCATAGCATAGGAGGGGAAGAGCATGTTGGATGGTATTTCAAGCTCTCTTTCAGATTCCTGGTGTGATTCAGGAAATCATTTAAGAGATTCAAAAATAATTGCTGCTCAAATATGCCATTTAGTCCGTGTGTCCCAAACAATTACCTTTCCTTTTAGGTCATTCTTTTGTCTTTAAAATGTGGCTGATGATACATCTCACAGGATTGTTATGATCCTGTTAATGGCAGTAAATCAGGCTGAACTTCTTAGAGGAGAGACATCAAGGAAGAGTAGTACTGTTGTTACAGCTGTTACTATTGCCTCTTGTTGTAGATGGTGCTGTAAGTACTGCTGGGAATGTGACTATTCAGTCTAAATAGGCCCAATGAATTGCTGAAAGCCTAATTATTTACAAGAGGTTCTTAGAATTACATCAATGAGCAAGGTATTGTACTAGCAACTTACAGGGGACCATCCTGAAAGGAAGAGTCCCCTCGCTAGCTATACAGTAGAAGAAAACAATACCAACTCACTAGTAGATTTGTGCCAGTGGATACATTTGTCAGAGATAATGCAATATAGCAGCAAAGCCTTTGATCTTTGTTTTGCCAGTCTTTTATTTCCTTTGCCCAAATATTACTTAAAACAACAACAACATGTTATTGAAGGCAAAAGGAATTAACTGATTTTCTGAAAGGGACCTAAAGAGATTCTAATGTAATCACATCTTCTGAGGCATGCCCAGCCTTACAAATAAATTCATCTCTCCTTGGGCTCAACCTTCTTGGCTGAGAGACCCTTTCAAATGCACTTTCAAATTCTGCTGACATAAGCATTGTTAGAATAATAGTAGCTAAGCAGAGTGCCAGGCCTATTCAGATAACTGGTTTGGACAGCCAGTATAGAGCAGAATATTCCTATTCCTGTTCGAAGCTTTTCTAGATGAGGGTTGGGTAGAGTGTCCCCTTTTGTTAGGAAGTCTTCTCTTCCACTAGAAATAATAAAAATGGCTTCTTGTGTACATTTCTTCCTCAAGGAGATCTGTTCATTGTGAAGATTCACTTGTGATTTAACTATATAGAAAATGGTTATGTTTGTATATTCAGGATAATGTTAGTCAAATTTAGCCTAATTTTGAGGCCAAGGAATTATAAATATTTGACAGAGGAGTCAAACAGATTGTAAAATGCACATTTTTTTTTAGATCTCAGGCATGTATCCATACCTAAGGCTGTGCTTTTTATTGCAAGCTCTTTGGCAGAAAGGGGCTTTTAAAATACAACACTCTTTTACGTTTGGAGCATTTTCTTCACCTCAAACCACATGTACATCATTGTTGCTTTCAGGAGCAAAAAGGTGCTGATGAGCAAGGGTGATCAGAGAGCCCTGCAGCATAGAAGCCCAATGGGATTTTTTCATCTAAGCATACTGGATTCTCTTACATGATCCCATCGATACCAAAGGTTGAATTCCCACTGGATTAGTCAGAGAGCAATGGATTTCACTTTGTGTAGGACAGAAACGGTATTTCCAGTCAAGCCAGTAAGAGGTGTTGCGTTGCTGTGCCTCAGCCTTTCAACAGTTAAACAAAGCTGCGCTGCTTGGAGGAAATTAGGCTGTCTAAACTGATACCCTTCTTTTTCTTTCCCAGATTACCTGGCCTTGGACAAAGGGGAGAAAGGCAGCATTTGACACTTTTTCTTTTTCTTTTTCTTTTTTTTTCCAGATACGGAAGAATAAAAATATATGTAAAAAAGAGACTGCAAATTTATTTCATCATTTTAGCTGAGCTTCTTCATTCCTGTTCTCCTCCTCCTTCCACAAAGACCGATTTCTCGGGAAGGCGTTAAACAACTTTCAAAACACTCCTCCTCCCACTGGCTACTTCACAGCTAATGACTCTGGGTTCTAGGATGGGGGTCTTGGGTTTTTGAGTCAGTTTTATTTTTGTTTGTTTGTTTGTTCGTGTATGTGTACATTTTTTGTTGTTTTGGGAAGGTTTTTGTTAAAAAAAAAAAAAAAAAAAAGGTGATTTCCTGATGCAAATGGTTCCATTTTTCTAGACAGATCAAGCAAATAGAGGACAGTTATCTTCAAAAGCCAGTATTGCCTTTTGCGATGCCTCAGCTTGTGAAACCAACATTAGATGATATAAAATAACATTTAAAAAATAGGAAAAAAAGAAAGAAGAAAACTTAATATTACTTCACTTTTACTCTTTTTCTTTTCCCCAAGAGCCGTTTCCATTTGCTGGTAGACAAAATTTGCCATCAGTTTTACCCTCGCCGTAGAAGATTTTGTTAATTAGAGTGGTGAATTTGTAGAGTCATTTGGCCATTTGTTAGGATTTTATGTCTTTCCCAGATGATGCAATGATAGCAAAATGTTTCTAACCAGCAGGCAGACTCACTCAAACCTTGATTTTGTTCTGTTTTTGCAGTTAATAATAGGAAAGGAATAATCAATGAAAGGGATACTCCCTTAGGGCAGATTTTGTTGTCAGTCTCTGAGAGCATATACTAAGGTACTACTTGACGTGCCTGCCTTAACCTGAGATGACAGATAATGAGCTGTTTCCCACATTTGTTCATGGTCACTGCTCTTTCTATGACCTGATGATCTAAGAGAAGCAGGGCAACAGGGAATCACATGGATCAATTCTTACTTTTCTCTCAGTGTGGTCTTTCTTTCATCATTGACTGAATGGATAGGCCACAGAAAAGGAAAAGTGTTGCTGGAGAAGTACGGACAGACAAAACCAAAATAAAAAAGTGTGTCCTAAATACACTGCTGGAGTTGGTGGATAAAACTGTCTCATCCAGTGGGGTTAGACACATGGAAAGTAGCCATCATTTTGGCCCCTTTTAAAGAAGAAATGTTAAAAAACTAACTGTCAGGCCTTGATTCAGGAAGGTATCTGTGTATGAGAAATGTCAAACATGTATGTAACTGCTTTTATGGCTGGAGATTCTTCATAGGGATCCAGTCTGTGGAAATCAAGACACGTACATACACACAAAACTGCTTTTTGCCTAAGCCCTTCTTGTTCAGGATGAGGTCTTGCTGTGTTAGTAGTATATGTATTTTACAAGGAATCAGAATGCTGTCATGGCTCTTTGCTATGTAGAGAACATGCAAAACATTGTCTTAGGAAGCTAAATCTTTGGTGTTTCCTTTTCATGTTGAAAAGCACAGGACTTTACCACCAGCCTATATTAGAGCTTGGGTCTCTGTTCCTGTTTAAACTGTGCATGTACAGGGACAAGCTTCCCACGTCACTAGCAGAAATCACAGCAGTGAGCTCAGCCTAAATCCACATTTAAACGTGAATACCTTCTCACTCAGGAGTGTTTGTATCTGGGATTTTGATTATTGAGGCTAGAGACATTTTGAGTTCTTTTTTTTTTGGACACTAGAGTTTGAGTTTGTTGAAAGCCAGAGACTTAGATTAGGTTCGTGCTGTGAAAAGGTTGCACTTCAATCACATGTTTTCAGAAGGAAGAAGTACAAAAATAACTTTTGCAGTTCTTAAAACTCAAAGTTGGCTTCACTGAAGCAGCTCATTTAAATAAAATAAATATAAGGGCACGTAGTGTTCCTGTTCAAGAGCTCATGGTTCAGTGGTGGCTCTGGCGTAGATTTTCTGCGGAAGTGGAGGTGCTGGGAAGACAGTGGCCCCGCATTCAGCTCTGAGCACAGTCCATGTTGTGTGACAGGCAAAGGGCTGTGTCACCACATCGCACTTTCGTACCTGCCCTTTCACCCGCTCCATCAGCATTCAGCCTCGATAAGAATGGTAGGATATGACTTCCGGCTCTGGCCAGGCTCTTTGAAGGCACATTGGTGAAACATCAATAATGCAGAACTAAATACCGCAGTGGTGACTCAGTCCCCCACTTAGTCAGAGTTCTCCCTGAAGTCAGGGGGAACATACTCTCACTGAGCATTTGGTCAGAGTGTCAGGATGATTTAGTCAATATTTTTTATGTTACCATTACCTAATGTACAGTGACTAAAGATGCCTTAGATTATGCACAATAGAATAATATTAATTAAAAAAAACACTAAATATTTTTCTTCTTCTATTTCTGATACATATTTTCTTTCTTTCTGGGAGTGACTTCTTTCAGACAGCGAAGCCAGACTGCTTAATTCGCGGCAGGTCAGTTCTTGTTTCTCATGCACTGGCACAAAGGTGTGAAATCAGGAAATGTTTTTTCCTCGATTGTTACTCACCACCAGCAGGAGCTAGTAAGGGAAGTGGTAGATTTGCCATCTCTTGGGGACTGCAGATCAGAGCTGCCATTCTGGAAGGGATGCTATAGACAAAGTTACTGATCTCAGCACACAGGCATGCAGCAAAATGTTTTGCAATATACAGGCAGTCAGAGTTAGCTCTAACATTCTCACGCTCTTTTAAAATCATTTGAAGAAGCCACAGTGGATTAATAGCATTTTTTTAGAATTTTTTGTTGTCTCATAAAAAAAAAAAATCCCTGTGAAATCTCTTAGCTCGGAAATATATAAAGTGAAATCTAGAAACTGAAATCCTGCAAAGAGACTAAGCCAGATGAAAGCATCTCTTGTGAGTTCCCTTCCCAGGATCACACCTAAATTCCCTTGCTCTGTCCCCCACCTCCCTGGAACACCGCAGCATTGTGCTAGTGCATTGTGAGCCAAGGAATGGTATGTTTAGACACCTCCCAGTTAAACTAGAGATCAGCCACTGTGCAATTGTATAAAAAAATAATAAAAATTAAAAAAAAAAAAAAACAACAAACAGAACTGCTTTCTCTTATTTTATTCTGTGAAAGGAAGGAAACAAAAACAAAAAGTGGAAAAGGATTAGGTGTTCATTAGATAACGGCCTGTGTTTATAAAGAGTGAGAAAGGATTTCTGGTTTTACATCCCTTCCTAACTTTCCCCAGATGTATAGAAATTATCTTTTTAGATGCCTTCCTTTTCTGTCCTCAGTAAGACGATACAAGCAATGAATAACTCAGACATTCTGCAAATATAGGACCCGTATCATTGGCCTCATGCTGACATCCTGCAGAATTATTTGGGAGCGCCCATCAGTAGACACAAAAGGGTCTTCTGGTGCCAGAGTGCTGCTCATGGAGGGTGGCACAGGCTGGGAAGCCGTGCGATAAGATGACATTCTTCTGCCTCTGTGCAGGGCCTGCTGGTGTCCTCAGAAAGCTCTGACTTGCTGGAAAAGCACCAGGCACCTTCTGCTTCCCAGAAACTCGTATGTCACTTGAGAGGGAGAATCCAGACACTTTACCTACTGAAAATAGGGAGGGATAGCATAGCAAGTATCCCTGTCAGTGTTCTTTCATTTATCTGGGACTGGTGTTCAGGGAACTAGCAGACCTTTGACTCATGGTGACCTAGTAGTTGAACTTCTGGACATACTATAACAAAAAACAAAACCACAAAAAAACAAAAACAAAACAAAACAAAAAAAAAGGAAGAAGAAAAGCCAGCAATATGTTTTTATAGAATCAGAGAATCAAAACAGTTTGGCTTGGAAAGGACCTTCAAATGTCATCTTGTCCAACCCGCTGCATTGAGCAGGGACATCTTCAACCAGATCAGGTTGCTCAGAGCCCCGTCCAGCCTGACCTGGAATGTCTCCAGGGATGGGGCATCTACCACCTCTCTGGGCAACCTGTGCCTGTGTTTCACCACCCTCATTGTATCCTGTTTATTGTTTAAATGACACAAAGAGTGACAGTTCTCTGGGCTGCACTCAGTTATTTGAACTGTGAGTTTCTGGGACAACGTGCAAGAAGGGTTCACACATGTGAAAGAAGGGATTTATTTTTTAAATCTTTTTTTTTTAAACGTAAAAGCCTGCGGTGCACTCTCTCAAAATGCTTAAGTCAACCAGCTTTCCTTACAAACTGCACAATATTATTTTTCAGAGTTACATGGTCAGATTTTTATGTTTAAGTATAAAAAGGTGATGGATGTCATTAATGTTTTCCATGTTTGAGAAAAAAGATAAGATGCTGGAAGACCAATTTTTTTTTTTCTGATGATAAAATAGGTGGTAGATTTAAAAAAAAAAATAAATTTTGCAATTTAAGACTGAAAACATATTTCAGAGTAGTCAATCTAGCGCAACTGATGTTTCTCTGAAAGTGCAGCCTTTTGTATAGCTGCAGCTGGTGTGAACACAGTATGTACTAATACAGTAGGATGTCTAGCATCAGAATTTATCTGGAATTTGCGAGCCTTATTCCTGATGAGTGAATGAAGGAGGCAAATTCCTTTTTCTCCTTGTTTCATTTTCGAGCATATATTTTGTGGTTGGAAAGAAACTTTTCCAAAGTGTAGTTGGTTATATCAGGCAAGAATGGAATATGGTGGTGTTTTTGCAAATTACCCTTTGAATATACAAACGTTTGCATATGTACTTACAAAGTTTTGCAAGCGCAGTCTGGAAGCAAAAATATTTTAAATTTTATGCCTGGTAGCGCTGTGCTGCTTGGTAATCAGAAGGCCCATGAGCTCACTGAGCTAAAGGCAAATATTATAACTTCTGCTGTTAGTCCTTGCAAATTCTATGGTGGGTCCCAAGCATGGCTTTTAATTAAAAAGCACAATAATCTAGTCAAATTGTAAATGATGGAACCTTAAAAGGACAGTGCTTTTTTTGCTTCAACTAGAATAAACTAGTCTATCTCCAGGAACATGTGAGATGGTCTTAAGTATTTCTTATTGGGCCCTTTTTCCTCACATTCTATTTTATAATACTGAAACTCATCATCCTCTAATGATCTATGCCATATAATGGCCATATATACTCAGCAAATGACAGCATAATCAAGTCTTTTACTCTTTTTACTTTTTTTTTTTTTTCTTTTTAAATCCATCACCTCACCCGGTAAATAAAAACAAGAGAATGATCCTGTGCTTTCCAATGTGTTGAACTGGTGCTGATCTCAGAGCTGTGCTGGCGCGGTGTCTGAACATCAGCACTCAAAACCGGGCACATCCTGGCTGAGGATGAGCAGGAGCCCTGTGGCACTGACCCGATGCAAATCGCTCCAAGAAACTCGCATCCGTGCTGGCCAGGTAGAAGGAGGAAAAAAACCCATGCTTTCACATTTTAAGACATAAATTTAGCTTCCTCCAAAGTGGATACCCACAACATGAGCAGGTCTGCTCCAGTCTCAGTTTAGCATCAGCTGTGCTGCTCCTCCTGCACCCACAGGCAGACAAGTTTGCAGCCCCAGCCAACCCTTTCTTTGTCTGTGATGAAAGCAGGAGCAGAGTGAGTGGTCACTGCCAATACCATCATTTTCAGTTGAAATGAAAAGCTATCCATGCATTTCCTCTTCTGAGACTGCCCTGGCATTGCTGCAATGCGATGTCCCTTTTGAGCCCCAGCAAGCACAGAGGGTTCTGATCTGTACCCAGGCAGGACCGGGACACATGCCTATCTCTGAGGCATCAGCATTCCCTTCCCTGGTGACTTGGCCACCAGGTAGAAGAAAATGGATCTGCTTCCAGGCAAGCTGGCTGAGGACCTGAAGCTCAGTTTTAGCTAATTTATTTACCCTCATGCCTAAGTGCAAGACAGGACTCACTCACAAGCCTCGCAGCAGAGTCTTGGCATTTTGTATTCTTTTGATTCTTCTAAGTGCAGGTGTATCAACTGCTGTGTACTTGTAACACTCCAGTTTTAGACACTATCCAGTGGTAGGAGGAATATACGTAATCCTGTTGTCTCTGCAAGTTGTCATAGGAGTGCATCTATCAAACAAAAGTAGTTATGGCCATTGGGGTTTTCTAGTGAAAAAAGCTAGCAGTAGAATGACAGAGTGAGCATTTTCCTTTTCTTCTTGCTTGGATGATATTTTTATACACTTTTATATGCAATTTTTTTAAATATTTGCTATTTTTATTGTAGGATTCTGGTTGGGTTTTTACCAGACCTTCTGGTTGTCTGCAGGCCCAGATTCTCACAGGAATATTTCCCTTTTCTTCTCCCCATTCTTCCCCAGTAGACAAAAGCCATTGCATTTGCACCATCAGCTTAGAATTAAATAGCACCTCAGGCCTGGTCACTCTTCAGCTGCACTGAAATGGAAGGAAGTTGCATACAAAGTCCTGCTGGTCCCACCGCAGTGTCTGGGACCAATCACCAAATAACCGAAACATGTACAACTAATGACATGCAGGGCGGTCTGTGTAAAGACCATGCATCAGAGTGATGCTGCCTTCCTTTGCTATGAGAGGAGCTGCTTCCACCACAATGTGTTTAAATAAGACTGTCTCTCTCTCCTAGTTCTGATGATGCTACTCCTTTTAGGCACTTCAATCAAATTCGTACCCTAGTGCACTGAGTACCTTCAGCAGGCAGGAAGGGTGGACTTTGTGGCTTATCTATGACAGTAGATTTCACTGCACTTGTGGTTAACCCTACAATGACCTAAATAAAGTGAAGAAACATTAAGCCTATTGGTAGGAAGGACAAGGGGAAATTAACCAAATTCAAGGATCTTGGTCATGTAAAACAACCTCTAAGCTGGCTTTCTGCAGGGAATTCCATGTATGAAGTTGAACATAAACTGTAGAGTATTTTTGTGGTAGCAGAACTGATTGTGGAGATGTCTTTCTTGAGCTGAACTAAAATGGACAACAGACACCTGTTCTCTAACATTTTTCCAGGAAGAAAGAGGCAGGTTGTTAACACTGTTTTGCAGCAGGGGGTAGAAAGCAGGTTACCATCCACACTGAAAGCAGAACTCGTTACAAGTTTGTTCCTGGGACTGGGTGGGTGAGGTAATGAAAAAAAGACCTATTGGGTTTGTTGTGACTCATAAGGAAAAAAAAATGCAAAACGCAAATGAATGATGCCATGTAATGCCAAGTATTCTCAACTGTTCTGAGAATAGTTTTAAACAATATGTATTGTTAGTTCCTTATTTCAAAGAAGAGGCTCGTGGTCTCTAAATGTATAAAACATTTTTCAACATTCCAGTTTTCCTGTAACTGAGTCCATGTATATTCATCCTATTACCAAATAAAAACAATGAGGTCTCTGCTCTATTTGAATGAAAGTTGCAGAAGGGTTCATTTTATTCTGGTATTTTCTACATGTGATCCAGGCATGGCACTTGCCATCAGCATCCGGGTCACTGTAGAGTACTAGTAACAATCAACTTTTTTTTCTTCAAGCATAGCAGGAACATTACTTGGGCAGCAGTCATTGCTCACCACTTGCCCTTGTGAGGAGGAGTTAGTGGTATTACCTAATTTGTACAGCCAGGGGACCTGAGCTAGGGAATTCAAATAGCTTATTCAAGGACCCCAAGGTAAATCTCTACCCATTTGGGGATTAGGCATGTCAGCCTTACCTTTTCCCTTCCCCCTGGCTTTGTGAATTCACTTTTGCCTGAAATTCCAGTTTTAATTCACTCCTTTCCTCTCTGCGGGGGGCGTTCCCTGGTGTTGATTTCCTGAAGAACGTGCAATGTGCTTGCCACTGTACCTACTCGTATTCTTACGCCTTATCCACTTGGTTGGAGTCTGCATGTACCTCCAGTCCAGTGCCAGTGGAGATGACACCAAGCTGCCAATTCCTGTTAGATATTGAGGGTGTTGATGTAGTTGCCTGTGATCTTCAAATCCAAAATACTGACTGCCACAAAAGCAAGAAGGGAGAAAATATGGTTTGGAAAAGACATCCAGTGATTTGAGTGACCCACCTCCACTTGAAAGTACAGTATCAGAGTTCTTTCTCTGGTGTGTATAGCCAGTGACATAAATACCCAGAACCGTTACCAACCAGTGGTTCCCAACATGCTGCAGGTGCTTGCTGAACCGCCACAGAAGTGAGGTAAGTGCCGCAGCGGGGAATAAAACTGGCAATTCCCAGTTTGGTGTGGACTTCAGCTGAAGGGAAAGCTGTCTGAGATCTGGCAGCAGTTCATAGGTCCAAAACTTCAGAACATGAAACCTGCGGAATCAATAACTTGGGTGTCTCCACCCAAACCCAGCAGGTGACAAAAAGAAGAAAGAGATGTTTGATATTGACTCCTGTAGATGAAAAGGTGTCCAGAAGTAAGGCTAATTTCCCTGTTAGTCTCACCTGAAGCCGTGGATAAGAAATGGCAGAAAGAAGACAGCAAACACCTTGGAGTGGTAGCAGCATTATAGAAAGTACTTTCATGGCTGGTGGGACTACTGTTCATCCATCTCTTCTCAGACTACCCTTTTTTTTAAAGGTTCCGTACGACGTTCAGCTGACTTAGCAGGCTCGGGTTCCGTGGCAAACCGCCTTACATTGCCAGGTCAGTCAGTACCACCTCTAAGTTGCAGATATGCACAGCTTTAGAAATAGGCACTGACAGTGCCCACTGTTTGGGAGTTGGATGTAAACAGATAACTTCTTCTCCAGGTATGGCACGACTTTTGCACATGACATTAAAAAAGGTAAACCCATTCATAGGGATTGAACAAATGACATTATGGTTTTAATTGTCTATTCTGCATTTCATGTTTTTTAAACAAATACCTTATGTTTTGTAGCTTGCATTTGATTGGCAAATTAATTTGGGCCTTTATCACATGGACATAGACGCTGAAAGGAAAAAGTGAGGTTATTCTGTGCACCCAAGCACAGCTTTTTTTGTGCCCTACCCATCTACCAAATCCTGCTGTTTCACCGTGACAACAATTTTCTTAATCCTATCATCTTTGTCCCACAAATCTGTCAGAAGAAAAGTAGGAAAATCTGAAGGACAGAGTGGTGTGAAGAAGATGCTATCTGGCATGTGCATATAAAAAGGCATTCATACATATATAATGCACAGTATGTGAAAGAGTAAGTCTGCAGGAAGACAATGAGAAATCACCAAGAAAAAAAAAAACAAACTTCAAGCAAAGTACTTTACAAGTTTTGCTACAGATATTTTCATAAGTGGCTGCTGTGCCAATAGACAGAGTATAGTGTGGCTCCATCTGCAGATGCCAATGTGCAGTAGCACGTTCCTGTGCTGTTTCAGTTCTCCAAGCTGTTCATGGTGTGGTGCTCTTTCACAGCCACCACCCCAGCAGATTGTTTCCCTGGGAACAACTGCAGCCACCACTTGGGTGTAAGGAAGGAAAAGAATGAGCAGGAGTGTGAGAGAGTTCAAAACACTTTATTCCCTTATTACTATGCTCCATGGGTTACTGTACGGCTTGTGAACAAGAACGAACAATCACTGAAAGTAAAATTTAAACCTCTGAGTGGCATGCTTACGTGGGGACTCCCAGATATCTAACTCAAAAAATTTTTTAGATGGAAAGCATGGAACAGCAAGTCTCATAAATATCTTAATTTCTGAAGCTTCTAATAATTGGCAGTGACAACAAGTATTACCTGTATATATTGCCTATTTCTCATACACTCCCAGCAATTCCGGAATTCTTCTATTTATATTCATAGCAGAGGCTACTACTTTGGATGTCTTCACCCAGGATTTTCTAGCAGGAGGCATTTAGAAGGCGTGCTCTTGGGAGAGATTCTGGAGAGGTCTTGCTTTTTGGAGAAAGAAAAAGGTTTAGCTTTAAGGAAAAATTGTTAAATGAAACATTCAAGTCACACTACACCCGTAACACTCATCTAATATAAACAACTAGCTCAATTTTTATAAAGTTTGACGTGTTTAAAATGTTCCCGAGTTTATTTTTAATGAGCAGGGCTTACACAGGGTTTTTCATCAATTTCTACAACACACCACTTTTAAATCATTGATCCATTAATAAGTACCTGCAAACAACAGATCCCCCATCTCCTCCCCTCCTCTCCCCTCCCTTCCCTTCTCCCGTCCCTTCTCCCGTCCCTTCTCCCTTCCCTTCTTCCTTCCTTTCTCCCTTCCCTTCTCCCTTCCCTTCCCCTTCCCTTCTCCCTTCCCCTCTCCCTTCCCTTCTCCCTTCCCTTCTCCCTTCCCTTCCCCCTTCCCTTCCCTTCTCTTCCCTTCCCTTCCCTTCCCTTCCCTTCCCTTCCCTTCCCTTCCCTTCCCTTCCCTTCCCTTCCCTTCCCTTCCCTTCCCTTCCCTTCCCTTCCCTTCCCTTCCCTTCCCTTCCCTTCCCTTCCCTTCCCTTCCCTTCCCTTCCCTTCCCTTCCCTTCCCTTCTTTCTTCCCTCAGAACCACTTTCATGGACACATAACACAATGGATACAAGTGTTTCTACTTTATTTTATTATTTTATTTTATTCTATTTTATTTTATTCTATTTTATTCTATTTTTTTTGATATGTTATATTATATTATGTTATTTCATTTTATTTTCTATTTTTAATTTACTTCATTTTATGTTATTTCATGTTCTGTTATTTCATGTCATTTCTGTTTCTCACTCTGTTTCAGAGCCAATGCTCACAGTCCTTAACACAAGCCCATGTGTAGCCTGGAGCAGGCTGATGCATTCTTCAGGTTAGCTTGAAAAAACAGCCCTTGCAGGCTGGCAAAGGCAAGTCCCAGAGCTGCAGAGAGCAGCAGCAGGAATAGAGGCCAAGCTTTCCCTGGTTCCTCAGAGGGGGAACCTTGAGAATGAGGCGTGGGACTGACCATGCACAAAAGAAGAAGAAGAAGAAGAAGAAGGAGAAGATGGTGATGACGAGTCTGGTATACTGGGTTGTTTTCCAGAGCTCCGTGACACGTAGCGATGACGAGCAGACTTTTTGCCTTCCACACCTTGTTTTGCTGCTGTGCTTCTTGGGCCAGGAGGCACGAGAAGCGCTCTGGTCCCTGCCAGGGGCTTGTGTTGCCCACAGGGAGAGGTGCCGAGCGGCAGCTGTGGATGGTACAGCCAGGCTGGAGCTCTTCTAAGCAGGGGCTGTTTTGGTGGAGGGAGGCTTTTGGTTTTGGTAGCTTGGTTGAGGTTGTTGAGGTGGTTTGAGGTGGTTTGTTTGAGGCAGGTTCTTCTTTGAGGGTGGTTGTGAGAGGCTGATTGTTGAAGGCTGGTGGGTTTAGGTGGCTTGATGTAGGTGATTTTTGGTTGAAGTTATCTTGCGTTGTTTGTTTTAGGTGGGGTATGTGAAGATGTTTTTGTTGAGGTTGTTTTCAGTAGTTGGCTGGAGGTTGGTGTAGGTGGTTTGGTTGAGGTTGTTTAGATGATTTGAGGTTGGGTGGTTTAGGTGGGTTATTTGAGGTTGGTTTAATGTGTTTCTGTTTGTTTTCAGTAGGCAGTTTAGGTAGGTTGGTGGATGTGTGTGTTTTTAGGTAGGTTGGTGTAGGGAGGTTTGGTTTCCATCGTTGAGGTGGCTTGAAGGGTTTGTGTTGAGGTTGGTTCAGGTTGTTTGGCTGAGGTTGGTTGAGTTGTTTTTAGGTAGGTTGGGTTAGGTGATTGGGTGAGGGTAGGCTGTTTGAGGCTGTTGAGGTGTTTTCTGGTGGTTTAGATTGAATAGGTGGTTTAGTCTGGGTTTCTTGGTAGGTTTGGTTATGGTCGTTTGGTGGTGGAGGTTCTTTTGGTCATTTGGCTTAGGCTGGTTGGGTTGTTTGGGTTGTTTGGGGTTTGTTGTTTTCAGTTGTTTTGTGCTGTCTGAGGCTGGTTGTGTGTTTGTAGGTTGTCTGTTTCTCAGAGGCTTCATGTTGTTGAAGCTGGGTTCTCGGAGGTCATTGAAGGTTGTTTGTTTGTTTGTTGGTTTTGGTTGGTTGCTTGAGGTTGATTTAGGTTGGTTCAGGTAGTATGTTGTAGATCGTTGAAGGTTCTTTTTAGGTTGTTGATGGCTGGTTGTGTGAAGATTTTGAAGCTAGATTGGTTTAGGTTCTTGAAGGTTGGTTGTTTGCAGGTGTTGAAGGTTGGTTTAGATGAGTTGTTCTATGCTGGTTTAGGTAGGCTGTTGTAGCTAAGTTTAGGGCCGCCTCGTGGAGCAGCAGGCACCCAGCCCAAATGGCCCAAAGAAGCCGTGGCAAGGGGCCGTGCTCAACGCTGCAGAGGAAGGCAAAAAACCCCCGGAGACGCTTGCTGTCCCACCTGGGGGGAAAAAAAGCCTTCCTCCCCCCAGCTGCAGGGCACGAGAGGCCATCTTCCTGGTGCTTGAGCAGCAGGCAGGAACCGAGCCAAAAGGGCCCAGAGGAGCTCTGCAAAGTGGTCATGCTCAATGCTGCAGAGGAAGGCAAAAAACCCCCGGGGACCAGGGCCAATCTGCCCCGGGGGAAAAAATTCCTTCCTGACCCCAGTGCTGGCGATCGGCTGTTCCCTGAGCATGTGAGCCAGACCTGGCTCCTTGTCCCACAGGCTGCTCATGCCTCCCAGGACCTATGCTATGCTATGCTATGCTATGCTATGCTATGCTATGCTATGCTATGCTATGCTATGCTATGCTATGCTATGCTATGCTATGGTACCCTCCGTTGAGCTGGAGCCATCTCCCGGACTTTCGAGAGTGCCCAAATGCCTAGGACCTTGGGGGCAAGAATCCTTCCTGTGCCTGGTGGGACACCAGTGGGTGTTCCAAAGCACTACAACCCCTTGCAACCCCTCTACCTCCTATTTCTTACGGCTCCTGAGCCTGTTTCCGTGGGGCATGAGGATGGTGAGCTCTGCTGTGCTCCTCCAGAAGGAATTGCCTTGGTCTTGCCACTGCTATCCAGCTGAAGAGGATTTCCATCCATGAGCTGAGCTTGGAAGGTGGCCCTGGCAGCAGATTGTCTTGCAGTAGAGAACTTCCACCAGCTCCTCTAGTGCTTCCTGTGGGATGTGTTGGGGCTGCCCCCGGGCCGGCTCTGGCAGTGGACACGGGACCCGGCTGCTCGTTTTGATCCAGCCTGGGGCATTGTGAGTGCTGCGTTGCCAGGTGCTGGCATTGTGACACGGGGGTGACAGAGCCAGGCGTGTGCAGCCCCGCCCACCCCCGCTCCGCCCAGCACCCTTGGGAGGAAGCCTTTGGGGTGCTGGCCCCGAATCAGTCCCTGTACCTACAAGACAGGGGAATAATCAACCTATCTGTGTCCCTTTTTTGCAAAAATACAGTGTGGATTTGTTGCCAGTCCAGCCTCACTTCCAGTAGCGCTACTGCCTGTGACCATGTCGCGTTCAATGACACGAAGGTGCCTTCTGGCTGGCACTTGGGGCAAAGACTCATTGTGTTTGGACTTTCTCTTCCTTAGACAGCTCCCGCCTCAGTGGATGTTTTGGCACCCATGGGTTTGGGGACTCAGCGGGTTTTCTCTCTTGGGCTGTTTAACACTGGGACCTTCCTACCCATGTCCTCTAAGCATGGCTTGCCCAGCAAACTGTTTGCTGAGGTACAGTTTGCAAATCAACCCTTCCCGTGCAACTATTGATATAGGTATGTGATGGGGACTAGGTATTAGTGCAATATTTTTCAGGTATGGAGCCCTCAGGGCCATGTCAGGGATTATCATGCAGAACTCCAGGCATAACAAAGCTGAATCATCTGTTCTCCTCTTCTCTTCTCTTCTCTTCTCTTCTCTTCTCTTCTCTTCTCTTCTCTTCTCTTCTCTTCTCTTCTTTCTCTTCTCTCCTCTCCTCTCCTCTCCCTTCCCTTCCCTTCCCTTCCCTTCCCTTCCCTTCCCTTCCCTTCCCTTCCCTTCCCTTCCCTTCCCTTCCCTTCCCTTCCCTTCCCTTCCCTTCCCTTCCCTTCCCTTCCCTTCCCTTCCCTTCCCTTCCCTTCCCTTCCCTTCCCTTCCCTTCCCTTCCCTTCCCTTCCCTTCCCTTCCCTTCCCTTCCCTTCCCTTCCCTTCCCTTCCCTTCCCTTCCCTTCCCTTCCCTTCCCTTCTTTCTTCCCTCAGAACCACTTTCATGGACACATAACACAATGGATACAAGTGTTTCCACTTTATTTTATTATTTTATTTAATTCTATTTTATTTTATTCTATTTTAATTTATTCTATTTTATTCTATTTTTTTCGATATGTTATGTTATATTATGTTATTTCATTTTATTTTCTATTTTTAATTTACTTCATTTTATGTTATTTCATGTTCTGTTATTTCATGGCATTTCTGTTTCTCACTCTGTTTCAGAGCCAATGCTCACAGTCCTTAACACAAGCCCATGTGTAGCCTGGAGCAGGCTGATGCATTCTTCAGGTTAGCTTGAAAAAACAGCCCTTGCAGGCTGGCAAAGGCAAGTCCCAGAGCTGCAGAGAGCAGCAGCAGGAATAGAGGCCAAGTTTTCCCTGGTTCCTCAGAGGGGGAACCTTGAGAATGAGGCGTGGGACTGACCATGCACAAAAGAAGAAGAAGAAGAAGAAGAAGGAGAAGATGGTGATGACGAGTCTGGTATACTGGGTTGTTTTCCAGAGCTCCGTGACACGTAGCGATGACGAGCAGACTTTTTGCCTTCCACACCTTGTTTTGCTGCTGTGCTTCTTGGGCCAGGAGGCACGAGAAGCGCTCTGGTCCCTGCCAGGGGCTTGTGTTGCCCACAGGGAGAGGTGCCGAGCGGCAGCTGTGGATGGTACAGCCAGGCTGGAGCTCTTCTAAGCAGGAGCTGTTTTGGTGGAGGGAGGCTTTTGGTTTTGGTAGCTTGGTTGAGGTTGTTGAGGTGGTTTGAGGTGGTTTGTTTGAGGCAGGTTCTTCTTTGAGGGTGGTTGTGAGAGGCTGATTGTTGAAGGCTGGTGGGTTTAGGTGGCTTGATGTAGGTGATTTTTGGTTGAAGTTATCTTGCGTTGTTTGTTTTAGGTGGGGTATGTGAAGATGTTTTTGTTGAGGTTGTTTTCAGTAGTTGGCTGGAGGTTGGTGTAGGTGGTTTGGTTGAGGTTGTTTAGATGATTTGAGGTTGGGTGGTTTAGGTGGGTTATTTGAGGTTGGTTTAATGTGTTTCTGTTTGTTTTCAGTAGGCAGTTTAGGTAGGTTGGTGGATGTGTGTGTTTTTAGGTAGGTTGGTGTAGGGAGGTTTGGTTTCCATCGTTGAGGTGGCTTGAAGGGTTTGTGTTGAGGTTGGTTCAGGTTGTTTGGCTGAGGTTGGTTGAGTTGTTTTTAGGTAGGTTGGGTTAGGTGATTGGGTGAGGGTAGGCTGTTTGAGGCTGTTGAGGTGTTTTCTGGTGGTTTAGATTGAATAGGTGGTTTAGTCTGGGTTTCTTGGTAGGTTTGGTTATGGTCGTTTGGTGGTGGAGGTTCTTTTGGTCATTTGGCTTAGGCTGGTTGGGTTGTTTGGGTTGTTTGGGGTTTGTTGTTTTCAGTTGTTTTGTGCTGTCTGAGGCTGGTTGTGTGTTTGTAGGTTGTCTGTTTCTCAGAGGCTTCATGTTGTTGAAGCTGGGTTCTCGGAGGTCATTGAAGGTTGTTTGTTTGTTTGTTGGTTTTGGTTGGTTGCTTGAGGTTGATTTAGGTTGGTTCAGGTAGTATGTTGTAGATCGTTGAAGGTTCTTTTTAGGTTGTTGATGGCTGGTTGTGTGAAGATTTTGAAGCTAGATTGGTTTAGGTTCTTGAAGGTTGGTTGTTTGCAGGTGTTGAAGGTTGGTTTAGATGAGTTGTTCTATGCTGGTTTAGGTAGGCTGTTGTAGCTAAGTTTAGGGCCGCCTCGTGGAGCAGCAGGCACCCAGCCCAAATGGCCCAAAGAAGCCGTGGCAAGGGGCCGTGCTCAACGCTGCAGAGGAAGGCAAAAAACCCCCGGAGACGCTTGCTGTCCCACCGGAAAAAAAGCCTTCCTCCCCCCAGCTGCAGGGCACGAGAGGCCATCTTCCTGGTGCTTGAGCAGCAGGCAGGAACCGAGCCAAAAGGGCCCAGAGGAGCTCTGCAAAGTGGTCATGCTCAATGCTGCAGAGGAAGGCAAAAAACCCCCGGGGACCAGGGCCAATCTGCCCCGGGGGAAAAAATTCCTTCCTGACCCCAGTGCTGGCGATCGGCTGTTCCCTGAGCATGTGAGCCAGACCTGGCTCCTTGTCCCACAGGCTGCTCATGCCTCCCAGGACCTATGCTATGCTATGCTATGCTATGCTATGCTATGCTATGCTATGCTATGCTATGCTATGCTATGGTACCCTCCGTTGAGCTGGAGCCATCTCCCGGACTTTCGAGAGTGCCCAAATGCCTAGGACCTTGGGGGCAAGAATCCTTCCTGTGCCTGGTGGGACACCAGTGGGTGTTCCAAAGCACTACAACCCCTTGCAACCCCTCTACCTCCTATTTCTTACGGCTCCTGAGCCTGTTTCCGTGGGGCATGAGGATGGTGAGCTCTGCTGTGCTCCTCCAGAAGGAATTGCCTTGGTCTTGCCACTGCTATCCAGCTGAAGAGGATTTCCATCCATGAGCTGAGCTTGGAAGGTGGCCCTGGCAGCAGATTGTCTTGCAGTAGAGAACTTCCACCAGCTCCTCTAGTGCTTCCTGTGGGATGTGTTGGGGCTGCCCCCGGGCCGGCTCTGGCAGTGGACACGGGACCCGGCTGCTCGTTTTGATCCAGCCTGGGGCATTGTGAGTGCTGCGTTGCCAGGTGCTGGCATTGTGACACGGGGGTGACAGAGCCAGGCGTGTGCAGCCCCGCCCACCCCCGCTCCGCCCAGCACCCTTGGGAGGAAGCCTTTGGGGTGCTGGCCCCGAATCAGTCCCTGTACCTACAAGACAGGGGAATAATCAACCTATCTGTGTCCCTTTTTTGCAAAAATACAGTGTGGATTTGTTGCCAGTCCAGCCTCACTTCCAGTAGCGCTACTGCCTGTGACCATGTCGCGTTCAATGACACGAAGGTGCCTTCTGGCTGGCACTTGGGGCAAAGACTCATTGTGTTTGGACTTTCTCTTCCTTAGACAGCTCCCGCCTCAGTGGATGTTTTGGCACCCATGGGTTTGGGGACTCAGCGGGTTTTCTCTCTTGGGCTGTTTAACACTGGGACCTTCCTACCCATGTCCTCTAAGCATGGCTTGCCCAGCAAACTGTTTGCTGAGGTACAGTTTGCAAATCAACCCTTCCCGTGCAACTATTGATATAGGTATGTGATGGGGACTAGGTATTAGTGCAATATTTTTCAGGTATGGAGCCCTCAGGGCCATGTCAGGGATTATCATGCAGAACTCCAGGCATAACAAAGCTGAATCATCTGTTCTCCTCTTCTCTTCTCTTCTCTTCTCTTCTCTTCTCTTCTCTTCTCTTCTCTTCTCTTCTCTTCTCTTCTCTTCTCTTCTCTTCTCTTCTCTTCTCTTCTCTTCTTTCTCTTCTCTTCTCTTCTCTTCTTTCTCTTCTCTCCTCTCCTCTCCTCTCCCTTCCTTCCCTTCCCTTCCCTTCCCTTCCTTCCCTTCCCTTCCCTTCCCTTCCCTTCCCTTCCCTTCCTTCCTTCCCTTCCCTTCCCTTCCCTTCCCTTCCCTTCCCTTCCCTTCCCTTCCCTTCCCTTCCCTTCCCTTCCCTTCCCTTCCCTTCCCTTCCCTTCCCTTCCCTTCCCTTCCCTTCCCCTCCTTCCCTTCCCTTCTTTCTTCCCTCAGAACCACTTTCATGGACACATAACACAATGGATACAAGTGTTTCCACTTTATTTTATTATTTTATTTAATTCTATTTTATTTTATTCTATTTTAATTTATTCTATTTTATTCTATTTTTTTCGATATGTTATGTTATATTATGTTATTTCATTTTATTTTCTATTTTTAATTTACTTCATTTTATGTTATTTCATGTTCTGTTATTTCATGGCATTTCTGTTTCTCACTCTGTTTCAGAGCCAATGCTCACAGTCCTTAACACAAGCCCATGTGTAGCCTGGAGCAGGCTGATGCATTCTTCAGGTTAGCTTGAAAAAACAGCCCTTGCAGGCTGGCAAAGGCAAGTCCCAGAGCTGCAGAGAGCAGCAGCAGGAATAGAGGCCAAGTTTTCCCTGGTTCCTCAGAGGGGGAACCTTGAGAATGAGGCGTGGGACTGACCATGCACAAAAGAAGAAGAAGAAGAAGAAGGAGAAGATGGTGATGACGAGTCTGGTATACTGGGTTGTTTTCCAGAGCTCCGTGACACGTAGCGATGACGAGCAGACTTTTTGCCTTCCACACCTTGTTTTGCTGCTGTGCTTCTTGGGCCAGGAGGCACGAGAAGCGCTCTGGTCCCTGCCAGGGGCTTGTGTTGCCCACAGGGAGAGGTGCCGAGCGGCAGCTGTGGATGGTACAGCCAGGCTGGAGCTCTTCTAAGCAGGGGCTGTTTTGGTGGAGGGAGGCTTTTGGTTTTGGTAGCTTGGTTGAGGTTGTTGAGGTGGTTTGAGGTGGTTTGTTTGAGGCAGGTTCTTCTTTGAGGGTGGTTGTGAGAGGCTGATTGTTGAAGGCTGGTGGGTTTAGGTGGCTTGATGTAGGTGATTTTTGGTTGAAGTTATCTTGCGTTGTTTGTTTTAGGTGGGGTATGTGAAGATGTTTTTGTTGAGGTTGTTTTCAGTAGTTGGCTGGAGGTTGGTGTAGGTGGTTTGGTTGAGGTTGTTTAGATGATTTGAGGTTGGGTGGTTTAGGTGGGTTATTTGAGGTTGGTTTAATGTGTTTCTGTTTGTTTTCAGTAGGCAGTTTAGGTAGGTTGGTGGATGTGTGTGTTTTTAGGTAGGTTGGTGTAGGGAGGTTTGGTTTCCATCGTTGAGGTGGCTTGAAGGGTTTGTGTTGAGGTTGGTTCAGGTTGTTTGGCTGAGGTTGGTTGAGTTGTTTTTAGGTAGGTTGGGTTAGGTGATTGGGTGAGGGTAGGCTGTTTGAGGCTGTTGAGGTGTTTTCTGGTGGTTTAGATTGAATAGGTGGTTTAGTCTGGGTTTCTTGGTAGGTTTGGTTATGGTCGTTTGGTGGTGGAGGTTCTTTTGGTCATTTGGCTTAGGCTGGTTGGGTTGTTTGGGTTGTTTGGGGTTTGTTGTTTTCAGTTGTTTTGTGCTGTCTGAGGCTGGTTGTGTGTTTGTAGGTTGTCTGTTTCTCAGAGGCTTCATGTTGTTGAAGCTGGGTTCTCGGAGGTCATTGAAGGTTGTTTGTTTGTTTGTTGGTTTTGGTTGGTTGCTTGAGGTTGATTTAGGTTGGTTCAGGTAGTATGTTGTAGATCGTTGAAGGTTCTTTTTAGGTTGTTGATGGCTGGTTGTGTGAAGATTTTGAAGCTAGATTGGTTTAGGTTCTTGAAGGTTGGTTGTTTGCAGGTGTTGAAGGTTGGTTTAGATGAGTTGTTCTATGCTGGTTTAGGTAGGCTGTTGTAGCTAAGTTTAGGGCCGCCTCGTGGAGCAGCAGGCACCCAGCCCAAATGGCCCAAAGAAGCCGTGGCAAGGGGCCGTGCTCAACGCTGCAGAGGAAGGCAAAAAACCCCCGGAGACGCTTGCTGTCCCACCTGGGGGGAAAAAAAGCCTTCCTCCCCCCAGCTGCAGGGCACGAGAGGCCATCTTCCTGGTGCTTGAGCAGCAGGCAGGAACCGAGCCAAAAGGGCCCAGAGGAGCTCTGCAAAGTGGTCATGCTCAATGCTGCAGAGGAAGGCAAAAAACCCCCGGGGACCAGGGCCAATCTGCCCCGGGGGAAAAAATTCCTTCCTGACCCCAGTGCTGGCGATCGGCTGTTCCCTGAGCATGTGAGCCAGACCTGGCTCCTTGTCCCACAGGCTGCTCATGCCTCCCAGGACCTATGCTATGCTATGCTATGCTATGCTATGCTATGCTATGCTATGCTATGGTACCCTCCGTTGAGCTGGAGCCATCTCCCGGACTTTCGAGAGTGCCCAAATGCCTAGGACCTTGGGGGCAAGAATCCTTCCTGTGCCTGGTGGGACACCAGTGGGTGTTCCAAAGCACTACAACCCCTTGCAACCCCTCTACCTCCTATTTCTTACGGCTCCTGAGCCTGTTTCCGTGGGGCATGAGGATGGTGAGCTCTGCTGTGCTCCTCCAGAAGGAATTGCCTTGGTCTTGCCACTGCTATCCAGCTGAAGAGGATTTCCATCCATGAGCTGAGCTTGGAAGGTGGCCCTGGCAGCAGATTGTCTTGCAGTAGAGAACTTCCACCAGCTCCTCTAGTGCTTCCTGTGGGATGTGTTGGGGCTGCCCCCGGGCCGGCTCTGGCAGTGGACACGGGACCCGGCTGCTCGTTTTGATCCAGCCTGGGGCATTGTGAGTGCTGCGTTGCCAGGTGCTGGCATTGTGACACGGGGGTGACAGAGCCAGGCGTGTGCAGCCCCGCCCACCCCCGCTCCGCCCAGCACCCTTGGGAGGAAGCCTTTGGGGTGCTGGCCCCGAATCAGTCCCTGTACCTACAAGACAGGGGAATAATCAACCTATCTGTGTCCCTTTTTTGCAAAAATACAGTGTGGATTTGTTGCCAGTCCAGCCTCACTTCCAGTAGCGCTACTGCCTGTGACCATGTCGCGTTCAATGACACGAAGGTGCCTTCTGGCTGGCACTTGGGGCAAAGACTCATTGTGTTTGGACTTTCTCTTCCTTAGACAGCTCCCGCCTCAGTGGATGTTTTGGCACCCATGGGTTTGGGGACTCAGCGGGTTTTCTCTCTTGGGCTGTTTAACACTGGGACCTTCCTACCCATGTCCTCTAACCATGGCTTGCCCAGCAAACTGTTTGCTGAGGTACAGTTTGCAAATCAACCCTTCCCGTGCAACTATTGATATAGGTATGTGATGGGGACTAGGTATTAGTGCAATATTTTTCAGGTATGGAGCCCTCAGGGCCATGTCAGGGATTATCATGCAGAACTCCAGGCATAACAAAGCTGAATCATCTGTTCTCCTCTTCTCTTCTCTTCTCTTCTCTTCTCTTCTCTTCTCTTCTCTTCTCTTCTCTTCTCTTCTCTTCTCTTCTCTTCTCTTCTCTTCTCTTCTCTTCTCTTCTCTTCTCTTCTCTTCTCTTCTCTTCTCTTCTCTTCTCTTCTCTTCTCTTCTCTTCTCTCCTCTCCCTTCCCTTCCCTTCCCTTCCCTTCCCTTCCCTTCCCTTCCCTTCCCTTCCCTTCCCTTCCCTTCCCTTCCCTTCCCTTCCCTTCCCTTCCCTTCCCTTCCCTTCCCTTCCCTTCCCTTCCCTTCCCTTCCCTTCCCTTCCCTTCCCTTCCCCTCCCTTCCCTTCCCTTCCCTTCCTCCCTTCTTTCTTCCCTCAGAACCACTTTCATGGACACATAACACAATGGATACAAGTGTTTCCACTTTATTTTATTATTTTATTTAATTCTATTTTATTTTATTCTATTTTAATTTATTCTATTTTATTCTATTTTTTTCGATATGTTATGTTATATTATGTTATTTCATTTTATTTTCTATTTTTAATTTACTTCATTTTATGTTATTTCATGTTCTGTTATTTCATGGCATTTCTGTTTCTCACTCTGTTTCAGAGCCAATGCTCACAGTCCTTAACACAAGCCCATGTGTAGCCTGGAGCAGGCTGATGCATTCTTCAGGTTAGCTTGAAAAAACAGCCCTTGCAGGCTGGCAAAGGCAAGTCCCAGAGCTGCAGAGAGCAGCAGCAGGAATAGAGGCCAAGTTTTCCAGTTTTCCCTGGTTCCTCAGAGGGGGAACCTTGAGAATGAGGCGTGGGACTGACCATGCACAAAAGAAGAAGAAGAAGAAGAAGAAGGAGAAGATGGTGATGACGAGTCTGGTATACTGGAGAGCTCCGTGACACGTAGCGATGACGAGCAGACTTTTTGCCTTCCACACCTTGTTTTGCTGCTGTGCTTCTTGGGCCAGGAGGCACGAGAAGCGCTCTGGTCCCTGCCAGGGGCTTGTGTTGCCCACAGGGAGAGGTGCCGAGCGGCAGCTGTGGATGGTACAGCCAGGCTGGAGCTCTTCTAAGCAGGGGCTGTTTTGGTGGAGGGAGGCTTTTGGTTTTGGTAGCTTGGTTGAGGTTGTTGAGGTGGTTTGAGGTGGTTTGTTTGAGGCAGGTTCTTCTTTGAGGGTGGTTGTGAGAGGCTGATTGTTGAAGGCTGGTGGGTTTAGGTGGCTTGATGTAGGTGATTTTTGGTTGAAGTTATCTTGCGTTGTTTGTTTTAGGTGGGGTATGTGAAGATGTTTTTGTTGAGGTTGTTTTCAGTAGTTGGCTGGAGGTTGGTGTAGGTGGTTTGGTTGAGGTTGTTTAGATGATTTGAGGTTGGGTGGTTTAGGTGGGTTATTTGAGGTTGGTTTAATGTGTTTCTGTTTGTTTTCAGTAGGCAGTTTAGGTAGGTTGGTGGATGTGTGTGTTTTTAGGTAGGTTGGTGTAGGGAGGTTTGGTTTCCATCGTTGAGGTGGCTTGAAGGGTTTGTGTTGAGGTTGGTTCAGGTTGTTTGGCTGAGGTTGGTTGAGTTGTTTTTAGGTAGGTTGGGTTAGGTGATTGGGTGAGGGTAGGCTGTTTGAGGCTGTTGAGGTGTTTTCTGGTGGTTTAGATTGAATAGGTGGTTTAGTCTGGGTTTCTTGGTAGGTTTGGTTATGGTCGTTTGGTGGTGGAGGTTCTTTTGGTCATTTGGCTTAGGCTGGTTGGGTTGTTTGGGTTGTTTGGGGTTTGTTGTTTTCAGTTGTTTTGTGCTGTCTGAGGCTGGTTGTGTGTTTGTAGGTTGTCTGTTTCTCAGAGGCTTCATGTTGTTGAAGCTGGGTTCTCGGAGGTCATTGAAGGTTGTTTGTTTGTTTGTTGGTTTTGGTTGGTTGCTTGAGGTTGATTTAGGTTGGTTCAGGTAGTATGTTGTAGATCGTTGAAGGTTCTTTTTAGGTTGTTGATGGCTGGTTGTGTGAAGATTTTGAAGCTAGATTGGTTTAGGTTCTTGAAGGTTGGTTGTTTGCAGGTGTTGAAGGTTGGTTTAGATGAGTTGTTCTATGCTGGTTTAGGTAGGCTGTTGTAGCTAAGTTTAGGGCCGCCTCGTGGAGCAGCAGGCACCCAGCCCAAATGGCCCAAAGAAGCCGTGGCAAGGGGCCGTGCTCAACGCTGCAGAGGAAGGCAAAAAACCCCCGGAGACGCTTGCTGTCCCACCTGGGGGGAAAAAAAGCCTTCCTCCCCCCAGCTGCAGGGCACGAGAGGCCATCTTCCTGGTGCTTGAGCAGCAGGCAGGAACCGAGCCAAAAGGGCCCAGAGGAGCTCTGCAAAGTGGTCATGCTCAATGCTGCAGAGGAAGGCAAAAAACCCCCGGGGACCAGGGCCAATCTGCCCCGGGGGAAAAAATTCCTTCCTGACCCCAGTGCTGGCGATCGGCTGTTCCCTGAGCATGTGAGCCAGACCTGGCTCCTTGTCCCACAGGCTGCTCATGCCTCCCAGGACCTATGCTATGCTATGCTATGCTATGCTATGCTATGCTATGCTATGCTATGCTATGCTATGCTATGCTATGCTATGGTACCCTCCGTTGAGCTGGAGCCATCTCCCGGACTTTCGAGAGTGCCCAAATGCCTAGGACCTTGGGGGCAAGAATCCTTCCTGTGCCTGGTGGGACACCAGTGGGTGTTCCAAAGCACTACAACCCCTTGCAACCCCTCTACCTCCTATTTCTTACGGCTCCTGAGCCTGTTTCCGTGGGGCATGAGGATGGTGAGCTCTGCTGTGCTCCTCCAGAAGGAATTGCCTTGGTCTTGCCACTGCTATCCAGCTGAAGAGGATTTCCATCCATGAGCTGAGCTTGGAAGGTGGCCCTGGCAGCAGATTGTCTTGCAGTAGAGAACTTCCACCAGCTCCTCATGTGCTTCCTGTGGGATGTGTTGGGGCTGCCCCCGGGCCGGCTCTGGCAGTGGACACGGGACCCGGCTGCTCGTTTTGATCCAGCCTGGGGCATTGTGAGTGCTGCGTTGCCAGGTGCTGGCATTGTGACACGGGGGTGACAGAGCCAGGCGTGTGCAGCCCCGCCCACCCCCTCTCCGCCCAAGACCCTTGGGAGGAAGCCTTTGGGGTGCTGGCCCCGAATCAGTCCCTGTACCTACAAGACAGGGGAATAATCAACCTATCTGTGTCCCTTTTTTGCAAAAATACAGTGTGGATTTGTTGCCAGTCCAGCCTCACTTCCAGTAGCGCTACTGCCTGTGACCATGTCGCGTTCAATGACACGAAGGTGCCTTCTGGCTGGCACTTGGGGCAAAGACTCATTGTGTTTGGACTTTCTCTTCCTTAGACAGCTCCCGCCTCAGTGGATGTTTTGGCACCCATGGGTTTGGGGACTCAGCGGGTTTTCTCTCTTGGGCTGTTTAACACTGGGACCTTCCTACCCATGTCCTCTAAGCATGGCTTGCCCAGCAAACTGTTTGCTGAGGTACAGTTTGCAAATCAACCCTTCCCGTGCAACTATTGATATAGGTATGTGATGGGGACTAGGTATTAGTGCAATATTTTTCAGGTATGGAGCCCTCAGGGCCATGTCAGGGATTATCATGCAGAACTCCAGGCATAACAAAGCTGAATCATCTGTTCTCCTCTTCTCTTCTCTTCTCTTCTCTTCTCTTCTCTTCTCTTCTCTTCTCTTCTCTTCTCTTCTTCTCTTCTCTTCTCTTCTCTTCTCTTCTCTTCTCTTCTCTTCTCTTCTCTTCTCTTCTCTCTCTTCTTCTCTTCTCTTCTCTTCTCTTCTCTTCTCTTCTCTTCTCTTCTCTCTCTTTCTCTCCTTCCCTTCCCTTCCCTTCCCTTCCCTTCCCTTCCCTTCCCTTCCCTTCCCTTCCCTTCCCTTCCCTTCCCCTTCCCTTCCCTTCCCTTCCCTTCCTTCCCTTCCCTTCCCTTCCCTTCCCTTCCCTTCCCTTCCCTTCCCTTCCCTTCCCTTCCCTTCCCTTCCCTCTCCCTTCCCTTCCCTTCCCTTCTTTCTTCCCTCAGGAACCACTTTCATGGACACATAACACAATGGATACAAGTGTTTCCACTTTATTTTATTATTTATTTAATTCTATTTTATTTTATTCTATTTTAATTTATTCTATTTTATTCTATTTTTTTCGATATGTTATGTTATATTATGTTATTTCATTTTATTTTCTATTTTTAATTTACTTCATTTTATGTTATTTCATGTTCTGTTATTTCATGGCATTTCTGTTTCTCACTCTGTTTCAGAGCCAATGCTCACAGTCCTTAACACAAGCCCATGTGTAGCCTGGAGCAGGCTGATGCATTCTTCAGGTTAGCTTGAAAAAACAGCCCTTGCAGGCTGGCAAAGGCAAGTCCCAGAGCTGCAGAGAGCAGCAGCAGGAATAGAGGCCAAGCTTTCCCTGGTTCCTCAGAGGGGGAACCTTGAGAATGAGGCGTGGGACTGACCATGCACAAAAGAAGAAGAAGAAGAAGAAGGAGAAGAAGGAGAAGATGGTGATGACGAGTCTGGTATACTGGGTTGTTTTCCAGAGCTCCGTGACACGTAGCGATGACGAGCAGACTTTTTGCCTTCCACACCTTGTTTTGCTGCTGTGCTTCTTGGGCCAGGAGGCACGAGAAGCGCTCTGGTCCCTGCCAGGGGCTTGTGTTGCCCACAGGGAGAGGTGCCGAGCGGCAGCTGTGGATGTTACAGCCAGGCTGGAGCTCTTCTAAGCAGGGGCTGTTTTGGTGGAGGGAGGCTTTTGGTTTTGGTAGCTTGGTTGAGGTTGTTGAGGTGGTTTGAGGTGGTTTGTTTGAGGCAGGTTCTTCTTTGAGGGTGGTTGTGAGAGGCTGATTGTTGAAGGCTGGTGGGTTTAGGTGGCTTGATGTAGGTGATTTTTGGTTGAAGTTATCTTGCGTTGTTTGTTTTAGGTGGGGTATGTGAAGATGTTTTTGTTGAGGTTGTTTTCAGTAGTTGGCTGGAGGTTGGTGTAGGTGGTTTGGTTGAGGTTGTTTAGATGATTTGAGGTTGGGTGGTTTAGGTGGGTTATTTGAGGTTGGTTTAATGTGTTTCTGTTTGTTTTCAGTAGGCAGTTTAGGTAGGTTGGTGGATGTGTGTGTTTTTAGGTAGGTTGGTGTAGGGAGGTTTGGTTTCCATCGTTGAGGTGGCTTGAAGGGTTTGTGTTGAGGTTGGTTCAGGTTGTTTGGCTGAGGTTGGTTGAGTTGTTTTTAGGTAGGTTGGGTTAGGTGATTGGGTGAGGGTAGGCTGTTTGAGGCTGTTGAGGTGTTTTCTGGTGGTTTAGATTGAATAGGTGGTTTAGTCTGGGTTTCTTGGTAGGTTTGGTTATGGTCGTTTGGTGGTGGAGGTTCTTTTGGTCATTTGGCTTAGGCTGGTTGGGTTGTTTGGGTTGTTTGGGGTTTGTTGTTTTCAGTTGTTTTGTGCTGTCTGAGGCTGGTTGTGTGTTTGTAGGTTGTCTGTTTCTCAGAGGCTTCATGTTGTTGAAGCTGGGTTCTCGGAGGTCATTGAAGGTTGTTTGTTTGTTTGTTGGTTTTGGTTGGTTGCTTGAGGTTGATTTAGGTTGGTTCAGGTAGTATGTTGTAGATCGTTGAAGGTTCTTTTTAGGTTGTTGATGGCTGGTTGTGTGAAGATTTTGAAGCTAGATTGGTTTAGGTTCTTGAAGGTTGGTTGTTTGCAGGTGTTGAAGGTTGGTTTAGATGAGTTGTTCTATGCTGGTTTAGGTAGGCTGTTGTAGCTAAGTTTAGGGCCGCCTCGTGGAGCAGCAGGCACCCAGCCCAAATGGCCCAAAGAAGCCGTGGCAAGGGGCCGTGCTCAACGCTGCAGAGGAAGGCAAAAAACCCCCGGAGACGCTTGCTGTCCCACCTGGGGGGAAAAAAAGCCTTCCTCCCCCCAGCTGCAGGGCACGAGAGGCCATCTTCCTGGTGCTTGAGCAGCAGGCAGGAACCGAGCCAAAAGGGCCCAGAGGAGCTCTGCAAAGTGGTCATGCTCAATGCTGCAGAGGAAGGCAAAAAACCCCCGGGGACCAGGGCCAATCTGCCCCGGGGGAAAAAATTCCTTCCTGACCCCAGTGCTGGCGATCGGCTGTTCCCTGAGCATGTGAGCCAGACCTGGCTCCTTGTCCCACAGGCTGCTCATGCCTCCCAGGACCTATGCTATGCTATGCTATGCTATGCTATGCTATGCTATGCTATGCTATGCTATGGTACCCTCCGTTGAGCTGGAGCCATCTCCCGGACTTTCGAGAGTGCCCAAATGCCTAGGACCTTGGGGGCAAGAATCCTTCCTGTGCCTGATGGGACACCAGTGGGTGTTCCAAAGCACTACAACCCCTTGCAACCCCTCTACCTCCTATTTCTTACGGCTCCTGAGCCTGTTTCCGTGGGGCATGAGGATGGTGAGCTCTGCTGTGCTCCTCCAGAAGGAATTGCCTTGGTCTTGCCACTGCTATCCAGCTGAAGAGGATTCCATCCATGAGCTGAGCTTGGAAGGTGGCCCTGGCAGCAGATTGTCTTGCAGTAGAGAACTTCCACCAGCTCCTCATGTGCTTCCTGTGGAATGTGTTGGGGCTGCCCCCGGGCCGGCTCTGGCAGTGGACACGGGACCCGGCTGCTCGTTTTGATCCAGCCTGGGGCATTGTGAGTGCTGCGTTGCCAGGTGCTGGCATTGTGACACGGGGGTGACAGAGCCAGGCGTGTGCAGCCCCGCCCACCCCCGCTCCGCCCAGCACCCTTGGGAGGAAGCCTTTGGGGTGCTGGCCCCGAATCAGTCCCTGTACCTACAAGACAGGGGAATAATCAACCTATCTGTGTCCCTTTTTTGCAAAAATACAGTGTGGATTTGTTGCCAGTCCAGCCTCACTTCCAGTAGCGCTACTGCCTGTGACCATGTCGCGTTCAATGACACGAAGGTGCCTTCTGGCTGGCACTTGGGGCAAAGACTCATTGTGTTTGGACTTTCTCTTCCTTAGACAGCTCCCGCCTCAGTGGATGTTTTGGCACCCATGGGTTTGGGGACTCAGCGGGTTTTCTCTCTTGGGCTGTTTAACACTGGGACCTTCCTACCCATGTCCTCTAAGCATGGCTTGCCCAGCAAACTGTTTGCTTGAGGTACAGTTTGCAAATCAACCCTTCCCGTGCAACTATTGATATAGGTATGTGATGGGGACTAGGTATTAGTGCAATATTTTCAGGTATGGAGCCCTCAGGGCCATGTCAGGGATTATCATGCAGAACTCCAGGCATAACAAAGCTGAATCGTCTGTTCTCCTCTTCTCTTCTCTTCTCTTCTCTTCTCTTCTCTTCTCTTCTCTTCTCTTCTCTTCTCTTCTCTTCTCTTCTCTTCTCTTCTCTTCTCTTCTCTTCTCTTCTCTTCTTCTTCTCTTCTTCTCTTCTCTTCTCTTCTCTTCTCTTCTCTTCTCTTCTCTTCTTCTCTTCTCTTCTCTTCTCTTCTCTTCTCTTCTCTTCTCTTCTCTTCTCTTCTCTTCTCTTCTCTTCTCTTCTCTTTCTCTCCCTTCCCTTCCCTTCCCTTCCCTTCCCTTCCCTTCCCTTCCCTTCCTTCCCTTCCCTTCCCTTCCCTTCCCTTCCCTTCCCTTCCCTTCCCTTCCCTTCCCTTCCCTTCCCTTCCCTTCCCTTCCCTTCCCTTCCCTTCCCTTCCCTTCCCTTCCCCTTCCCTTCCCTTCCCTTCCCTTCCCTTCCCTTCCCTTCCCTTCCTTCCCTTCCCTTCCCTTCCCTTCCCTTCCCTTCCTTCCCTTCCCTTCCCTTCCCTTCCCTTCCCTTCCCTTCCCTTCCCTTCCCTTCCCTTCCCTTCCCTTCCCTTCCCTTCCCTTCCCTTCCCTTCCCTTCCCTTCCCTTCCCTTCCTTCCCTTCCCTTCCCCTCCCTTCCCCTCCCCTCCCCTCCCCTCCCCTCCCCTCCCCTCCCCTCCCCTCCCCTCCCCTCCCCTCCCCTCCCCTCCCCTCCCCTCCCCTCCCCTCCCTTCCCTTCCCTTCCCTTCCCTTCCCTTCCCTTCCCTTCCCTTCCCTTCCCTTCCCTTCCCTTCCCTTCCCTTCCCTTCCCTTCCCTTCCCTTCCCTTCCCTTCCCTTCCCTTCCCTTCCCTTCCCTTCCCTTCCCTTCCCTTCCCTTCCTTCCCTTCCCTTCCCTTCTTCCTTCTTTCTTCCCTCAGAACCACTTTCATGGACACATAACACTATGGATACAAGTGTTTCTACTTTATTTTATTATTTTATTTTATTCTATTTTATTCTATTTTATTCTATTTTATTCTATTTTTTTCGATATGTTATGTTATATTATGTTATTTCATTTTATTTTCTATTTTTAATTTACTTCATTTTATGTTATTTCATGTTCTGTTATTTCATGGCATTTCTGTTTCTCACTCTGTTTCAGAGCCAATGCTCACAGTCCTTCACAGAAGCCCATGTGTAGCCTGGAGCAGGCTGATGCATTCTTCAGGTTAGCTTGAAAAACAGCCCTTGCAGGCTGGCAAAGGCAAGTCCCAGAGCTGCAGAGAGCAGCAGCAGGAATAGAGGCCAAGCTTTCCCTGGTTCCTCAGAGGGGGAACCTTGAGAATGAGGCGTGGGACTGACCATGCACAAAAGAAGAAGAAGAAGAAGAAGAAGGAGAAGATGGTGATGACGAGTCTGGTATACTGGGTTGTTTTCCAGAGCTCCGTGACACGTAGCGATGACGAGCAGACTTTTTGCCTTCCACACCTTGTTTTGCTGCTGTGCTTCTTGGGCCAGGAGGCACGAGAAGCGCTCTGGTCCCTGCCAGGGGCTTGTGTTGCCCACAGGGAGAGGTGCCGAGCGGCAGCTGTGGATGGTACAGCCAGGCTGGAGCTCTTCTAAGCAGGGGCTGTTTTGGTGGAGGGAGGCTTTTGGTTTTGGTAGCTTGGTTGAGGTTGTTGAGGTGGTTTGAGGTGGTTTGTTTGAGGCAGGTTCTTCTTTGAGGGTGGTTGTGAGAGGCTGATTGTTGAAGGCTGGTGGGTTTAGGTGGCTTGATGTAGGTGATTTTTGGTTGAAGTTATCTTGCGTTGTTTGTTTTAGGTGGGGTATGTGAAGATGTTTTTGTTGAGGTTGTTTTCAGTAGTTGGCTGGAGGTTGGTGTAGGTGGTTTGGTTGAGGTTGTTTAGATGATTTGAGGTTGGGTGGTTTAGGTGGGTTATTTGAGGTTGGTTTAATGTGTTTCTGTTTGTTTTCAGTAGGCAGTTTAGGTAGGTTGGTGGATGTGTGTGTTTTTAGGTAGGTTGGTGTAGGGAGGTTTGGTTTCCATCGTTGAGGTGGCTTGAAGGGTTTGTGTTGAGGTTGGTTCAGGTTGTTTGGCTGAGGTTGGTTGAGTTGTTTTTAGGTAGGTTGGGTTAGGTGATTGGGTGAGGGTAGGCTGTTTGAGGCTGTTGAGGTGTTTTCTGGTGGTTTAGATTGAATAGGTGGTTTAGTCTGGGTTTCTTGGTAGGTTTGGTTATGGTCGTTTGGTGGTGGAGGTTCTTTTGGTCATTTGGCTTAGGCTGGTTGGGTTGTTTGGGTTGTTTGGGGTTTGTTGTTTTCAGTTGTTTTGTGCTGTCTGAGGCTGGTTGTGTGTTTGTAGGTTGTCTGTTTCTCAGAGGCTTCATGTTGTTGAAGCTGGGTTCTCGGAGGTCATTGAAGGTTGTTTGTTTGTTTGTTGGTTTTGGTTGGTTGCTTGAGGTTGATTTAGGTTGGTTCAGGTAGTATGTTGTAGATCGTTGAAGGTTCTTTTTAGGTTGTTGATGGCTGGTTGTGTGAAGATTTTGAAGCTAGATTGGTTTAGGTTCTTGAAGGTTGGTTGTTTGCAGGTGTTGAAGGTTGGTTTAGATGAGTTGTTCTATGCTGGTTTAGGTAGGCTGTTGTAGCTAAGTTTAGGGCCGCCTCGTGGAGCAGCAGGCACCCAGCCCAAATGGCCCAAAGAAGCCGTGGCAAGGGGCCGTGCTCAACGCTGCAGAGGAAGGCAAAAAACCCCCGGAGACGCTTGCTGTCCCACCTGGGGGGAAAAAAAGCCTTCCTCCCCCCAGCTGCAGGGCACGAGAGGCCATCTTCCTGGTGCTTGAGCAGCAGGGCCCAGAGGAGCTCTGCAAAGTGGTCATGCTCAATGCTGCAGAGGAAGGCAAAAAACCCCCGGGGACCAGGGCCAATCTGCCCCGGGGGAAAAAATTCCTTCCTGACCCCAGTGCTGGCGATCGGCTGTTCCCTGAGCATGTGAGCCAGACCTGGCTCCTTGTCCCACAGGCTGCTCATGCCTCCCAGGACCTATGCTATGCTATGCTATGCTATGCTATGCTATGCTATGCTATGCTATGCTATGCTATGCTATGGTACCCTCCGTTGAGCTGGAGCCATCTCCCGGACTTTCGAGAGTGCCCAAATGCCTAGGACCTTGGGGGCAAGAATCCTTCCTGTGCCTGGTGGGACACCAGTGGGTGTTCCAAAGCACTACAACCCCTTGCAACCCCTCTACCTCCTATTTCTTACGGCTCCTGAGCCTGTTTCCGTGGGGCATGAGGATGGTGAGCTCTGCTGTGCTCCTCCAGAAGGAATTGCCTTGGTCTTGCCACTGCTATCCAGCTGAAGAGGATTTCCATCCATGAGCTGAGCTTGGAAGGTGGCCCTGGCAGCAGATTGTCTTGCAGTAGAGAACTTCCACCAGCTCCTCTAGTGCTTCCTGTGGGATGTGTTGGGGCTGCCCCCGGGCCGGCTCTGGCAGTGGACACGGGACCCGGCTGCTCGTTTTGATCCAGCCTGGGGCATTGTGAGTGCTGCGTTGCCAGGTGCTGGCATTGTGACACG